>NC_037350.1:41277424-41592424 GCF_002263795.3 Bos taurus
CTGCAGTAGATAGAAGAGAGGCTACGTGTGAGGGCTCTGGGCTCCAACTGCCTGGTTTCAAATCCTGCCTCCACCACTTTACTGGCCAGATGACCTTGGATGACCTTTCCTTCTTTCACAAAATAGGGATGATAATAAATACTTCTTCAAAGGGTTACTAGGAAGATTAGACAGGAAAACAACTGGCGCTTGTTAGCCTGAAACTATCTCAACATTGTTTGTTAACTGGCTATACCCCAATACAAAATTAAAAATTAAAAAGAAAAGAATGTTGCAACCTAAATATGTATTATTAATAGTCTATCCTTTTTTTGGATATCTTATAAGAAAAAATGCTTGAAACAATTGATAAGAACATATTCCAGTAATAACCTTCGTAAGACTGAAATATACCTGCTAACACAATGAAAGTCTCATCTATGTGGAATAAAGTCCACTTGAAGTTTAAAAAATAAACAAACAGCATTTGACACAGACATGTGGTAAGTGCTAGTTGCTATTCCTATTAACACCACCATTAGAGATTTGCTTGAGGGCTCCTTTGCCCTGGAAATATGACTTGTTAATCTGCCAGGGGACCCTAGCGGGGCTGAAAGGCAGGTCCCAGTTGCCCATTCCCCAGGGACATCGTCCTGGAAAAATCACATAGCTCCTCTGATCTTCCATTTCTTCACGTGCAAAACGGTGCCAACAGTGTCTGCGTTGCAGGGCGTGGCTCACAGCGATGAAGCAAGCAAACTCACCCCCAAGTCCTGCTGCCAGGCGCCTCATAAACAGCACTCACTCCTCTGACAAAGACTACAGGGGACCTACTATATGGGCCAGGAACAAAACATAACTGCTGTTCTCAAAGAGCTTACCTTCTAAGGAGACAGATGAGAAATACACCAGCAAGTCCCTGTACATGATTCCATGAAGGAAAATAGAGGAGGGAAAGGGCAGAGAGTTCAGGGCTGGTGGTGAGCGGGGTGGTCTCTGTAGAGGTGACGTCTGGCAGAGGCAGGAAGGAAATGCGGAAGTAGGCTGTACAGAGATTTGGGAAGGAAGAATCCCGTTTAGGGGCAAAAACAAGGACAAAGTCTCAGGGTGGAAAGAGGGGTGTTTGAGGAGCAGGGAGAGACGGTATCACCAGAGCATGGTAAGTGTGGGAGAGAGAGAAGAACCAGACAGGGGCCAGCTCAGGCAGGGATTTCAGGCTAGTTTTTAGGGGAAGGTATTGGAGAGTTGGGACTTCCCTGGTGGCTCAGATGGTAAAGAAACTGCCTGCAATGCAGGAGACCTGGGTTTGATCCCTGGGTCAGGAAGATCCCCTGGAGAAGGAAATGGCAACCCACTCCAGTATTCTTGCCTGGAGAATCCCATGGACAGAGAGCCTGGCAGGCTACAGTCCATGGGGCCTCGAAGAGCTGGACACAACTGAATGACTAACACACATACATAGTAGAGGGTTGAAGTCAGAGGAAGCACCGTGATCTGAGTTTGCTTTTTCTCAACAATCACTCCAGCCGCCCTGTGTACAGCTGCAGGTGGGGAGAGAGCAGACGCAGGGAGTCCAGTGGGGAAGCTCTGGTGTTTGGAACAAGGGATGCTGGTGGCCTGGGCTAGGGTGGGAGCACAGAGGTGAGAGGGGATTGAATTAAGGATGTATCTGAATCCTTAAAAGGATTTGCCAATAGACTGCAATGGAGAAGAGTAGGAGCAGGGCACGTCGGGGTGAGAGACTGGACAAAATTAGCTCGGATTTAGCCATATAAGCAGGGTGCCTATTACACATTCATGCTGAAGGATTGTATGTGCAGTTAGATATACACGGCTAGCCCTACCTTCTGCCCCTCTCTGCTTCCCTTCCACCATTATGGGGTTATTTATTAGAGTTAAGCCTATGACCTAAGTAGATGCATTAAATCACCATTTTGTCATTTGGTATGAATCTAGTTAATTTACTGTTCAGCAGTTTGCTGAAGGAATGAGAATTTTTCTGGTGCATAGGAGCCTCTACCTGATCTCAAGAGAGGTCGGGGTGTCCAGAAAAACAGAAGGAGTGCAGAAGGGGGAGGCAAAGCAGTGCTGGAAAGGATTTTCTCCTGCATGGCAGGGCTGGCCCTGTGTATATAACCTGTGCTGCCTTGGAATTTCACGCAAGAATTATGAACACGCTGAGTACCTCTTTTGGGTCATTTACTTCCCTCTATCAATTACGAGCCAAGGCAGACACAGTCTGAATTTCAACCAGATCACCATCACTTTTTCCACCCAACACCCATTGTAATTCTCATCATCATTGTTCTCGGTGACTGCTGGAGCTTCCATCTTTCCAGGGAGGGAGACAAAGCAGCAGCCATGTCTTGAAAATAACCTTTCCAATTACCTTTCTCCTCTCTCCCGATGAGCCTGGCAGACTCATGGACCCCATCTCTGTCTCTCAGAAGCAGTCTCTGCAGAGCAAGAGACAGACAGTAACTCTCCTCCCCATCACCTTGGTGTCCCTGGCTTGCTGCTCAGCACGGCTTCTTGGGGTTCTTTATCATCTTAATTGCATCTTGCATGCCCACCTTTCCGTTCGAGGAGCTGTGAGTATTAATCACTTCCGAGTCACTGTGGGTAATGCTGAGCACTTCATCTTTTGCTCTGTCACCAGCAGAGGGACACGGGAGGTCACAGGCGGGCAAATGGCTTCCTTCTTGATCACAACCTTCCTAAAATCCTCACTACTCACCATGTTGGCAGAAAAAAAACGTCAAGCCTTTTCCTCTGGGTAGGCATTCTTCACTCTAGCGAGTTGCCTCCAACCTCAAATTCATCAACGTCCATTGAAAATTACCAACCGTGTATTGTGTTATTAACCCTTTGCAAGCACCATCCACTGAGGTGAATGAGAACACGCCGCAGAGTGGTGGTTTCAAAATTCCTAGCAGCGTTAGCATCCCCAGGACCTCATTATAAATGCACATCCTCAGACCCCACCCAGATGGTCTAGTCAGGACCAATAGGGCTGGGCCCAGGGAGGTGTTTTATCCAGTGCTCCACGTGGTGGTGCTAGTGGTAAAGAACCCAGTTGCCAATGCAGAGGATGCAGGTTCGATCCCTGGATGGGGAAGATCCCCTGGAAGAGGAAATGGCAGCCCACTCCAGTATTCTTGCCTAGAAAATCCCATGGACAGAGGAGCCTGGCAGGCTGCTGTTCATGAGGTCGCAAAGAGCCCAACACGACTTAGCAACACAGTTTCTAAGTGAGACCTGTAATGAGACCATTTTCACTGAAACATCCCTGTATTTCTCTTCCTCAAAAAGCAACAGCTCTGGTCCCTCACTAATTGTCCCACAGAAAATGGCCTGGAAAGTTCAGCCTTAGGTTTCCTCAATGCGTTAATGTTAACTTTTCCATAACCATGCACAAAACAAGTATACACTGTATGAAGATGTTTGCCAGTTCTGACAGAGGATGAGATGGTTGGATGGCATCACCGACGTGATGGACATGAGTTTGAGTAGGCTCTGGGAGTTGGTGATGGACAGGGAAACCTGGCGTGCTGCAGTCCACGGGGTCGCAAAGAGTTGAATACGACTGAGTGACTGAACTGAACTGAACCGAAGACCATCTCCAGAGACCAAGCATTGTAGTGTCCAAGGGTCACGGAGAAGGAAGCCTTAGGGGTGCAGATGTGCTCAGAAACGGCCTAGCTACTAGGTCCATACACTGCTCATGCTCACTAGTATGCTTTCAGAACTTGACCTAGGATTCTGTCAGCAGCACTCTAAGACTGCTTAGGGCTTCCCTCATAGCTCAGTTGGTAAAGAATCTGCCTGCAGTGCAGGAGACCTGGGTTCTATCCCTGGATTGGGAAGATCTCCTGGAGAAGGAAATGGCAATCCCCTCCAGTATGCTTGCCTGGAAAATCCCATGGATATAGGAGTCTGGTGGGCTGCAGTCCATGGGGTCACAAAGAATCAGGCACGTCTGAGCAACTGACACTTCACTAAGACACTTTAGTGTGGCCTAGTGTACACACCCCTTCTCCCAGTTATTTGATCAACCACTGATCTAAGTGCTGCTGTGAAGGGATTTTTTTAAAATATATTTATTTATTAACTTGGCTCTGCTGGGTCTTAGTTGCAGCATGTGGGATCTAATTCCCTGACCAGGGATCAAACCTGTCCCCCTCCCCCTGCATTGGGAGCTTGATGTCTTAGCCACTGGACCACCAGGAAAGGCCCCTGGGAAGGAATTTTGCAAATGTAATTAGATCCCAAGTCAGTTGACCCTAGGAAAAGAGATTACCTTCAGTGGGCCTGACCTTATCACATGATCCCTTCAGTGTGATGGAACTATTCTTGGCAAGAGAGGTTTCCATCGTGAAGGATGTTCTCCATGCCTAGCTTTGGAAATGGAGGAGACTACAGGACAAGGACTTCTCAGGTGGCTCAGTGGTAAAGAATTTGCCTGCCAATTAAGGAGATGTGGATTTGATCCCGATGAGGAAGACCCCCTGGAGGAGGAAATGGAAACCCACTCCAGTATTCTTGCTGGGACAATCCCATGGACAGAGGAGCCTGGCGGACTGCAGTCCATGGGGTTTCAGAGTCAGACACGACTAAGTGAGCATGAGCACAAGACAAGGAATGCACTTGGCCACTGGCTGACAGCTAGCAAGGAAGTAGAGTTTCAGTCCTACAACTGCAAGGCACTGAATTCTGCAGAAACCTGAATGAGCTTTGAAAGCAGATTCTTCCTTAGACAAGCCGCCTAATGAGATCACAGCCTAGCCAACAGCGTGATTTCAGTCTTGTGAAACCCTGAACAGAGAACCCAGGCCTTCCATGCCCAAACTCCTGACCAACAAAGCTGTGAGTTGATGAATGGGTGTTGCTTTAAATTGCTAAATGTGTGGTAATTTCTTACACAGCACTAGGAAACAAACACAGATGCTAATAGGTAATAGCCCCATCCTTTGCCCTAAAAGATTGTTATTGTTGTTGTTTAGTCACTAAGTCATGTCCGACTCTTTGTGAGTCCTACCCTAAAATGTATTTCTGCCCTGTCACGTAGATAGCCCATATACCCCATGCTTTATTTTCTTGGGCTCCAAAATCACAGCAGATGGTGACTACAGCAGTGAAATTAAAAGACGCTTGCTCCTTGGAAGAAAAGTTATGACCAATCTAGACAGCATATTAAAAAGCAGAGACATTACTTCGCCAACAAAGGTCCATCTAGTCAAAGCTATGTTTTTTCTAGTAGTCATGTATGGATATGAGAGTTGGACTATAAAGAAAGCTGAGCACTAAAGAATTGATGCTTTTGAACTGTAGTGTTGGAGAAGACTCTTGAGAGTCCCTTGGACTGCAAGGAGATCCAACCAGTCCATCCTAAAGGAGATCAGTCCTGAAAGTTCATTGGAAGGACTTATGCTGAAGCCGAAGCTCCAATCCTTTGACCACCTGATGTGAAAAGCTGACTCACTAGAAAAGATCCTGATGTTGGGAAAGATTGAAGGCAGGAGGAGAAGGGGACGACAGAGGATGAGAAGGTTGGATGGCATCACTGACTCAATGGAGATGAGTTTGGGTAGACTCTAGGAGTTGGTGATGGACAGGGAGGCCTGGCGTGCTGTAGTCCATTGGGTCACAAAGAGTCACAATTGAGCACCTGAACTGATACCCCAAGCCTGCTCCTCACTCCCATTTCTATTCTTAACCCTGCCAGAGAAGGTTCTGGAAATATGAAAGATAACTCTCTTTAGAGTAGAAGGCAAGTACACATGAGGCTAGGAAGAGGCTAGCCAGTCTGCTCTGTGACAGACAGGATCACCCTGCAGTCCCTGCCTTGCCCCTGAGTGTGGCTATCATGTGCTTTCTGCAAACAATCCATTATTTTTATGCTCTCGATCGTCTAGCACATAACCTCTTACCCTCACTCCAAAACTGGCTGGTACTCGGTGCCCTGAAATATCACAGATGGTGCCGACTGCCTCGTGGCTCATTTCGTCGGCTGTAATAGACAGCCTGGCCTTGCTGCAGCACAACATCCAGACAGGCCCTATCCTTCAAATTCCTCCCTGTCGGAATTTCCGCACTGTCAGAAAGGGAGAGTCATTTATGGTCTCTCTTGCCAGACTCTCTGTAGGACAAGACTGCATCGATAGGCTAAATGTGCAGCAGGAATATCCAGCTCAAGGCTGATGAATTTCCCTGCAGGGGAGATTACAGGGAAAGTGTGGGTGTCTTTTTTTTTTTTAACTTTCTGATCTTGGCAATTAACATTTAATGTAATTCATCACCATGAATCACTGGGGGAGGCTCTCCTACAGTACTCGTTAGCTTATTAAAATGAGCACAACTGTTCTGGCTGATCTAAATTATAGAATGATGACCAAACTAGCAATAATAATACATCTGATGTCCATTTCATCCTGTCTTCTGTAATAATTCAGTTTGCCCTCCTCTGAGTCTGTGCGGTAGGGATAAGAACTTAAAACTAAAAGGGAAACCTGCCATGCCAGCCTCAGGAACACCTTCCTCTCAGTTCAGGATGCCTCCCATGTGGGATGCTCTGCTCTGTGCTGGAGGGAGCAGGAAGGGGTGAGCGTTCTCACCTACAAACCCTGGCCCAGCAGTTGGCCGCTTCCACCTACTAATACTTCTGAGAGTCAATATAGCCTAGTAAGTATTCCCAAATTTTGCCGCATACCAGAAAGAGTTGAGGAGCTTTAAACACCACTGATGTCTGACTCTCATCCCAGACACTCTGATTTCCTCAGTCTGGGGTGTCACCTGGGAGTCTGGAGTGTTTTCAAAGCTCCCCAGGTGATCCCAATGTGCAGCCAAATATGGGAACCACTGGCCTCATAGTCAAGGCACACTTCTTGTCAAGATTTACCACCAACAGCAGGACAACTTTGAGCAGTCACATCTTCTTTCTATACCTCAGTTTTCTAATTTGTAAAATGGACATAAACAAGGCACCTACCTCCAGGTATTATGAAAGTTACTGATGGTTTACTCCAGCTCCTGGCACCTAATAAGAAGGCAGGGTATGTTAACTATTGACATTCTAATTGTTGATCTCATTATTTCTCTTGGCCTCTCTGGAGATCATGGAACCAAAGATTCCTATGTTGGCAAGGACTTGAGGGTCAACTACGTTCAGGAACCGCTCTTCAAAAGTCCCGAGCAGGTGACCGTCCAGTTTGGCTTGCTAGCACTTTCTCCACCCAATGGGACTCATCCTGATAGTCCAATTCCCACAATTTGAGGGCATGGTGGGGGGAAACTGGGAGTTCAAGTTGGGAAAAGAGGTCATAGCATAAAGTTTCATTCATTCAGCAAGCATTTGTTGAACATCTACACCGAGTACTGTGCTGGGACCACTGAAGGAAAGACATAAACTCATGGTCCCCTCAGCACAAATCGCCAGCTCTTGGTCACCCCAGAGTCAGTTGAAGCTGAGAAGCCCAGATGATCCACTAGGAAATTAACTCTTTTGCTGTGGCTTTTCTGTTTGCTTGGAATCCCTCAGAGCCACGGTGGGTGTTCAGCTCGTCACCTTCCTGCCTTACTCTTCCCATTCCTTCACCCTTGCCTTTGATCACTTTCTTCCCACTCCTCCTACCCTGTGGCTCTGTTTTGTGTTCTCAGATGAGCTGTGCCATTCAAATACCTCAACTGTTGTGCCTCTCCCTGTACTGTTTCTCTGCTTCCTCCTATCTTTCAGTATGACTTGTTCATCATCAGCACGCAATACACATCAGTCCTTTCAAAACAACCCTAATGGATGCTTGTCTAGGATTTTATCCCCTTATAAGCCAATAATCAATATTTAAGAGGAGTTTGTTTGTTGTTTAGTCTCTAAGTCATGTCCGACTGATTCTTTTGCAACCCCGTGGACTGTAGCCCACCAGGCTCCTCTGTCCATGGGGTTTTCCAGGCAAGATTACTGGAGAGGGTTGCCATTTCCTTCTCCAGGGGATCTTCCTGACCCAGGGATCGAACCCACATCTCCTGCATTGCAGGCAGATTCTTTACCATTGAGCCACCAGGAAATAATTCTATCATTCCATTTTTCTGTTCCCCTTCCCAACAAAATGCCCCCAAAATTGTCTATACTTCTGTCTTCACTTATTTCTTGATATTTTCTTCTAAACCCACCATTCTCAAGCTTCTACCCCTAGCACACCATTGAACTCCCACTCATCCATGCTGCTGGTGGGTGCCTGCCATTCTGCTGGGCAGTTCTGGCTCTAACCATCTGGAGTTAGTGCAGACCCTACAGGTTAAGGCTCAGTCCTTCAAAAGACTGCTGCAGGTCCAGGGCTTCCCAGGCCACCTGCACTGCTGACCGATTAGCTACACAGTCAAGGGTTCCTACAACCCGCACATTTGATAATTCACTAGAAGGACTCATAAAACTCTGGAAAGTACTACACTTATGATTATAGTTTTATATAAAGGATACAAATCAGAACAAGCCAAAGGAAGGAATACGTAGAGTGAGGTCTGGCAGAGTCCTGAACACAGAGCTTGTGTGCCCCTCCCTGTGGAATGAGAGCATGTCACCTTCCCAGTACACTGGTGTGTCCACCAACCAGAAAGTTCCAGCCAGCGTCAGCAATAGGCATGACTGACTGGATCATTGGCCTCATGTTTAAATGCAACCTCTAGCCTCTCTCTACTCACCCAAGGTTGGAAAATTAGGCTGATATCACAGGGCTCAAAGCCCCAACTCTCTAATCACAGGGCTCATCTTTCTGGCCTGGGTGAACCCCATCCTGAGTCATCTCATTAGCATAAGCTTTCTAGGAGTCACCTCTTCAGCATAAATTATCTAGGTGCACAGTGAATAATCAGATGGCATCACCGACTCAACAGACATGAGTTTGAGCAAACTCTGAGAGATCATGGACAGGGAAGCCTGGTGTGCTGCAGTCCATGGGGTCGCAGAGTCAGACACAACTGAGCGACTGAACAACCATGAGTAACTGAGACATTTCCTCTCAGTTGGATAAGGAACCCAGGACAAAGGCAAGCCAAATTTCATTATATGGAGACCTCCATGTTGCAGATCCAAGAGCAGTGGTGTGCTTCTTAGCAGTGTTGGATGGTTGATCACTTCTTCTTTCTTCAGAGTGTTCTCAATGAGCTCCTCCCACCTCCCAGGTAGGTTGTCTTTCTACCTGGCTGGCCATACCTCCTTCGCCGGAGGCTACTTCCCTTCTTGGCCTCTAAGTCTAGAGTGCCCAGACGTCTTCCCTAGCTGTCCCTTCTTTCACACAGCCCCAGGCCCGTAATGAGTAAAGCTACACTGAGCCACAGCTGCCCCGGGGCCTGTGTCACTGTGGCGAGCCCCAGAAACCCCGAGCCCTGTTCCACCGGAGATCTGCACAGACCAGCATCTCACACACAGGCACCACTCCCAGAGCAAGTGGACCTGGGCCCTGGGCCCCAGGTGCTGTGCCAGTTCTTTGGGCACATCTATCTCAGCATGCTGACTCCACTGCTGCTCGGAGTACCAGCATGTCTGACCTGGGACAAAGAACACCCTTGGCTAAGCCTCATTCCCATAGACAAAAAGGAGAGAACAGGCAGATCCGAGCGTCTTTGCCTCCAAGATCCCTAGTAACCCTAGTGATCACCATCACCTGCAGGACCTTCACAGAATTGGCTGCAGAAGATGGGGCACACCTGGCTGATGTTGATTTCGGTGGGCACAGCCACATGGAGTCTACACCACTGCGCCTTCCCAGGAATCCCTGATGCTGTCCCCCTCCCAGCCTTTCCCCTCTTAGCCACTGTCAAGGGAAATTCTTTCTGAGAAGAAAATAGTCCAAGAAGACTGGGAGAGGTGACGGCTCCTTTCCCTTACTACTCTGGTTAGTAGTAAACCTCAGAGGCAACAGGCCGTGCTCAGTAAGTCAGCCCCTATTTACCCTAAATAATCAAAGCTGAACCAGACACAGAACTGTATCAGCAGCCACTCGACAGGCCCCCTCACTGCATCTGTTTTTGTTGTTGGTTTAGTCACTAAATCGTGTCCGACTCTTTGCAACCCTTTGGACTATAGCCCCGTCATGCTCCTCTGTCCTTGCGATTCTCCAGGCGAGAATACTGGAGTGGGGTGCCTTGCATCTTTTCAACTCCTTTCAAATACGTGTGCAATTGCAGATTACTAGCAGGCCCAGGGAAAACTGAGGCCACCCAGAGCCCAAATCGAAAGAGACTCCAACGTGACTCGTTTAAAAACAGTGCAACAGCAAACAACTTGTGAAGTTCGCTCCTATGACATCTCCAAAACACTTGGAAGATGTAAACACCGGGAAAGTCAAAGCTATGGATTTGCCTAACTGGCCAGTCTCCTGTAGACCCAACTAAACTGTTTAAATGCTTGTGCCTGGCTGCAATTTGGGGCTTCTGTTCTTCTGGCTGGGGGGCTGAATCAGAACTTAAAGTATGCCTTGACCTTGACTCAAAGGTGTGCATTTCTAGTTCATTGCCTTGGTCCTTGAGCTTATCCAGATGGCGAGATTTTTCAGATCTGGGAGCTCGTCCTCACCATCTTTGACCCCTCTTGCGGTTCTTACTGCTCAGCCTCATTTATAATTGGAGCCCCATAAACATGGACTGGGTCACTGCCACACTTACTGAAATGTGATTGGGCTTCTGGGAGCTTGACTCATCATCAAATGGAAGTAGTATTTTTAATGAATAGCGTTTAGGTTAGGCAAAGGGAGTCCATAGCAAGCAAACAGAATGTTCTGGAAGAAATTTTACTTCGTAGCACCAAGGAAGAGAAGTGACACAGACAATTTCAAATAAAAAGAAAAGCCAGGTGTCTTGCTATTGTTAGTAGAGTTGTTCTGACTGATACCAACATCAGTCTCTTTCACTTGGCTCAGGAGACAGTCCAGCCATAGAAGCATCATGCACAAATCTCTGGGGGCTCAGCAGGCAGGACAGTGACCCCGAAGACTGCCCAGGCTGCAGGAGATGCCGGCAGATACTCTGCATGCTGGAAATGAAGCATGTGTGCATGCTAAGTCACTTCTGTCGTGTCCAACTCTTTGCAATCCTACGGACTGTAGCCCATCAGGCTTCTCTGTCCGTGGTATTTCCCAGGCAAGAATACTGGAGTGGGCTGCCATTCCCTCCTCCAGGGGATCTTCCTGACCCAGGGATCAAACCTGTGCCTCCTGCAGCTCCTGCATTGCAAGCAGATTCTTTACCACTGAGCCACCAGGGAAGCCCACTGGAAATGATGTTGCTATAAACTGCGCTGTGACACACACACAGAAGCAATTTGTAAATGGTTGCTGACAAAGTTTGGGGGCATTGAGGACAAGCCTGAACCAACAGGAAGGATGGAAACCCACGTCATCCTCTCAATGCCTCCAACTGATGATGGGGTGTCCTGCGGGACAGAAGCTAGACCCTTTGTCACAGAGCTAAACTGCCACCTGACCCAGGGGTTGTGTGTGTGTTTTGTTTTTTTTTTTTTTTGAGAAGCTGAGGGAAGGTGGGGAAGCTGCAGGCCAGTCTCTGTCCTACACCAACACGTGCGGGCAGATGAGTGATCATGCGCTCCAGCTGCTAAGCGCAAAGGCAGAGTGGATGCCTCCAGTCTTGTGTATAATGTCTCTGTGGGCCACCTAACCTGGAAATATGCAGGGAGGGGGAGTGTGGGAGGCACAGAGCAGACGAGCCACGATGACACACAACAAAACCTCACACTTTCTGAGATCAGTGCCTCCCTGCAGGGATACGAGGGTCTTTGGCAGAAGCAACCGGCCCCTGCCCATCCCCTTCTTCCACAGTCCCCTTCCCATCCAGTTCCCTCCTACTGCTTTCCAAAGCCCATAAAGCTTGAAGTGCTCGATGATTGGATGTTTCAGAAACTGTTAGGATCAAGAAGGGTCCAGCAACTACCTAACCAGGCTGTGGGGACCACTGCTTTTCAGTGGGTTGGAAACCTAGGGTGCAGACCCCTGACTCAGTGTTCCTGACACCCTCTACATAGACTGAAATAAGTCTGGACTGGTTTCTGTTTCTACCCTTTGGAGCCCCCAGAATGAGAGCCCGGCAGATGATAATGATCATTTTGCTGCTGCTAAGTCACTTCAGTCGTGTCCGACTCTGTGCGACCCCATGGACTGCATGCAGCCTACCAGGCTACTCCATCCATGGGATTTTCCAGGCAAGAGTACTGGAGTGGGGTGCCATCACCTTCGAATGATCATTTTACCTTCTCGTATTTGGAGCCCCGTCTACCCAACATTGAAGAATCTTCTGGAAATGTGGAGATTTTTTTTTCCTCTCTTCTTCCCAGAAGAGGGTAAGTGTCTTATTATCAAAATGAAACCTTACCAGATTCAGAGAAAGGGCTGAACCACCCCTTAGAATCTAAATCCAGATTCTTTACACATTTTCCATGGATACAAATCTTGGTTGTTCACCACCACTCATTGATGATAATCAAAAGATAGACAAGACAAATTTCCATGGGGAGGATTGGTCCTTAAGTAGAAATACCTGTTTCCATGGTGACATCTGATTAAGTTATAGTTTGGAACAGGGAACTGAAAAAAGGAGTTGACTAGAGATTCTGCATTTTAAATCCATATCATCAGTGAGAGTGTTGAGGGATTTGAACGCCTCCAGAATAACTTCACATGTTGGGAAGGATGAGTCACTTGTCATTTCCCCAGGACCATTCCCCACTCAGGCAGGCAGCTTTGTATCCAGCCTACCAGGAAGAGCCAAGGAGATAGACGTGAGTTTAGTTACTGCCCCTGAACTGGGAAAGCAGACTAGTCTTTGTCCATAGAACTTAAGCTTCTCTGAAGCATGCCTTAAGAATTAGTTATTCAACATGTGGATTTTCCTCTCCTGGGGTCAATTAAACACTCGTTAGAAAAATGGTTCACAGCCTTGGCTGTAAGTTAGAATAACCTGGATAGCTTCTTAAATAATACTGATGCCAGAGTCCCACCCCTGGAGATTCTGATTCAGTCCAGTTGGACTTCGGCCCAGGTGAGGGTATGTTTTCAAAGATCTGCAATGAGTCTAATGTGCATCAAAGTTCTAGCGTCTCTCTCCTGGCTAAATAGTTTCCACAGTGGCTGGAGAGGAGGCAGGTCTCCACTGCTCAGACTTCCATTTAATGAGTGTTTGTTGTGGAGCAGGCTGAGAAATGAATTAAATTACCTGATTTAACCTGTCAGCAACCTGTGGGGTAGACGTTATTATGATCTCCATTTTGCAAATGAGAAAACTGAAGTGTAGAAAGGTTAAATCATTGCCTGAATCTGCAAAGCTATAAAGCATAGAGCTGGCTTCAAACTCCAGCCTGGTGTCCACCAAGCCCATGCTGCTAGTCACCGTCATAATACCCTCCCCATCACTGGGTAGCCCACCGGTCACTAAGAAAATGCCCAGTTGTCCAGCTGTCACCACTTTACAGAAGAGGCAGAAGCAAGGAGTGGAAATAAAGAGCATCTCACAGGTTGTGTGTGTAGAGATCTGATAATCCGCCAATAGAGTCTGTCCTGGTAGAGAAAGTCAAGGACAGCAGGTGCAACAACTTTCTTGTCTAGATAAGGAAACATAAGTCCAGAAAGAGTGATTTCCAAGGTTCATAAGCAGGTTGACTTCAGAGTCCCATTTCCTCGTTCTAAGTGAAGTCTCTTTCTCCCGCACCCCCTAGTTTCCTGTTTACCAGGTAGCAGAGAAGAGAGCAAACTTCCCAGGTGGCACACTGGAAAAGAACCCGCCTGCCAATGCAGGAGACACAGGAGAAGCAAGTTCCATCCCTGGGTCAGGAAGATGCCCTGGAGAAGGGAATGACAACCCACTCCAGTATTCTTGCCTGGAGAATCCCACAGACAGAGGAGCCTGGAGGGTGGCAGGGGGTCCATGGGGTGGCAAAGAGTCGGACACGACTGAGTGACTCAGCACACAGAGGACAGAGCAAGGGGACCGGCAGACTCAACTCACAGCCTGAAATGAGCTAATGTGTTCACAGAGGCTAATATGAGTGTCATAGGCCGGGAACAAGAGGAGGAGGAGCTTGCTTGTGTCTGGTGAGATTGGGGGAAACCTCACAGAGGAAGTGGCTTTTAACTTGAAGCAAAATCAGATAGGCTTCCATCTTGCTGAGCTGAAAGAAAGAACATTTCCATAGGGTGGAAAGAGTATATGCAAAGGCGGGAAGAGGGAAGATTTGTTGACCATCAGGTGTCCTGAATTGTCTTAAGCAGAGGAGGCCTGTGAGAAAAAGAAGCAAGAGACAAGGAAGTGGGAGCCAGGGCCCCGTCCAAGGGGGCTGGACCCTAATTCA
Organism: Bos taurus; assembly: GCF_002263795.3. Lineage (NCBI taxonomy): Eukaryota > Metazoa > Chordata > Mammalia > Artiodactyla > Bovidae > Bos > Bos taurus. Next base: position 41,291,751 of record NC_037350.1, read on the forward strand.
AAGACAGTGGGACCATGGCTTCTGTGTCCAGTGCGGGGGTGTAGGGGCTGTGCTTCCAAAGGACACAGCCCAGACTGAAGGGGATGGTCAGAGACGGGTCATAGAATCCATCCTCTCACAACGCAGCAGATGCCTGGCCCACTGCCAAGGTCGTGGGAAAGGGAGCGACCAGAGATGGGGTGGGGGGCGCAGAGAGCTCCAGCAGAGAGGCGAACGAGAGCAGGGGCAGCGAGGGCTGTGGGAGATGGAAATCCACCTTCTCCATGAGGGGGTGGGATGGTGCTTATACAGGACACCACCCGTAAAACAAAAAAGAGAAAAAGAAAAGGTGGGATGATAAAGTCCTTCTGGTCATTTTACAAAAAAGTCCTGCAGGAGAGGAAAACCCTGTAGGAAAGGAGACTGGGGGTTGGGGGCTGGGGTTTGAGGTGGGCTGCAGGGCAGGAGGAGAGGAGGGGTTGGAGGTCGAGGGGAGGGGCGTGGGTGAGGGGGAGCAGGCGGGCCTCCGAGGAAAGCCTCCAGAGTCTGCCCCTTGGCCTGGGGGGACTGGTGACTAAAGCGGTCTCAATGAGGGGCAGTACGTGGTGAGGAACAAAGTCCGGGGGGATGTTAGGAGCTCAACTGCACTGAATCAGATCCTCTTGAATGTAGCACAGTCGGCGGCATCAGATGAGATAGTGAAAAGAGAATTCCATTCAGGTGGTTCACCTGCAGAGACTTGAAAGAGGGTGTGGGCAGAACTAAAGAGACTAACCCCCAGAGACCAGCAACAGCCGAAGCCACCCACCCCGGGCCTGAGCAGAGGGCAGTGAAGGTGGGACTGCGGCCCCAGAGAGGGCGGTCACACGGTCATCAATGTAGGGCCAGCACGGGGATGGACAGAGAAGAAACACCCCAACTTCTCCCCCACTGCGGGCTCCTGGGTAGTGCTCACTGACTGATCACAACAGAGAGTGGGGCGCGAGGCAGCCCAGGTGATGTGATTGTTCGGGACCACAGCCCTCCCAGGTGCCAAGCAAGGCAGGGAAGGGATTTGAGGGCAGAGCAAATGGAGATGAACTGACACACACAGCTTGCAAGCAGCTTTCCCCCGAATCCATCAGAACACGATGATGTCGCTGGTGTGTGATCCACACTGCTCTTCTCTCTGTGCGGGTGAGTGACGGGTGAGCTTTGGGGAGGCTGGGGGTTTGGGGGCCTCCGGACTCCGCACAGCTTTGTTACTACACCTCACCAGCTTCTTCTCCCCAAATGTCTGAAAACCAGCATCTTTGGAGTCCCATCTGAGTGCTGTGCACTATAAACCCACAAGCAGGTGAGCACGAACTTTTCGTGGTGGCAGACTTTGCCCTCGTATGCCCGTATTTTCCATAAACTAAAATCTTCTCTAGTATTTTTGTCATAAGTGTGAGAGGAAGTTTGGGAGATGTGGTTTGGCAGGTGAATTGTGGAAATTCCCAGATATTTGGTATTTGAAGATAAGAGTGAAATTATTGGATCACTCATAAAGCCTTTTGCCACACCTGGTGCCAGAAAATTTTAAATGTACAGTTTTGGGAGCAGAAGAAAGGAAATGCAGAGAAGGACTAGTGATAAATGTAAAGCCATATAGGATTAGGAAAGGTACTGGCAGATGAGATGACTTGTTGCAGACCTGGGAAAGGTGAATTTTTATTACCTTTTTATTTTTAGCTGCGCTTCCTTGCCATGCGTGGGTTTTCTCTGGTCATGGCGAGTGGGGGCTACTCTCTAGGTGCAGGGTGCAGGCTTCTCATTGAAGTGACTTCTCTTGCTGCAGAGCACGGGCTCTCGGGTGCTCGGGCTTCACTAGTTGCAGCCAAGTAGGCTCAGTGGTTGGGGTTCCCGGGCTCTAGCGCACAGGCTCAGTGGTTGTGGCGTGCAGGTTTAGTTGCTCCTTGGCATGTGGGATCTTCCCAGACCAGGGACCAAACCGGTGTCTCCTGCATTGATTGACAGGTGGATTTTTTACCACTGAGCCACCAACGAGGCCCAGTGTGAGTTATTTGCCTAATAACAGATGGTGTCACCACGCACTGCCCCAGGTGCCCAGCCCCAGGAGATCAGTGCCCTCGTGACAGCCTTGAGCCTCTGCAGGCCTGACACAACACCCACAGGCCTGCAGCCCTTCATCCTAAGTTGACAGAGTGCTAAGTGAAAGTCGCTCAGTCATGTCTGACTCTTTGTGACCCTATGGACTATACAGTCCATGGACTTCTCCAGGACTGGAGTAGGCTGCCTTTCCTTTCTCCAAGGGATCTTCCCAACCCAGGGATCAAACCCAGGTCTCCCACATTGCAGGCAGATTCTTTACCAGCTGAGCCACAATCCTAGTTTGACAGGGTGCTAAGATTCCATCCAATCAAAATTGCATCATCAATTTAAAAGCGGCTTGTTTTGAGGAGAAAAAGACATTACCGAATCATATGTTCACATCAATTTTCAGAAACATAAAATTAGAAAAAACCTTCCATCAGACTTCAAATCTTCCAGCTTCCAGGGTGCCAGCTAGAAGTTGTTTTCTTGATGACAGTAATTCTCATGAAAGTACCAATGAGTCTGAATTCCCTTAAGGAGACTTTTTCTCTTCCGAAGAGTATCCTGCTAACCTAAATGACTCGCTCATTTGTGCAACAGGGAAAAGGAGATAGTTTTGACCCAGAAAAAAATATCTTCAGACGTTTGGTACCTTATTTCCAAAGACCGCCCCTGGACTTTTCAGCTCGAGAACTCAAAAGAGCTTCTCTGAGTCACCGGTTGTTTTTCAAGAGTGTCAGCTAAGGAAATAGTAGAAATGAATAGGGATCGATCCCTATTTCCAACCCAAGATCAGCGAGGCCTCCAAAGTCAGCTCCTTACAGGAAGCACCTGCGGTTTTTGGCCAAGTGACCCTGATGACAGGAGGTATGAGTCCTCTTCAACATAAACTATCCCACCACCTGTAAACTAAGCCGAAGGCTCACACGTGACCAATGCTAAGGAGAGGGGTGTACAATGCAGGACAGGATTAGGAGACATGCCTTGTGAAGAAGGCCAGGGAAGTCTCTCTTTTTCTTTCCTCTCTTTTTAACTGAAGTATAGTTGATTTACAATGTCATGTTAATTTGTGCTATACAGCAAAGTGAGCAAGTTATACACGTATATACGAGGGAAGACCTGGGGGCTCCATCACTGTCTGTGGGGTGGGTGGGGGCTCTTGTTGGCTGTTTCCTCACTGAGTTTGGGAAAACCCTGCAATGGCTTCAGATAGTTTTCACATGAAAAAAGATTCTTTATGGGCTTCATGACTCAAGAACTGTATCTCCTTTCCAAGCTGATCAAGAACAAAAAGTGGCCCTTCGTTAAACTGCTACAGTGCATGGTGTTTTTTTGATTTTTTTTAAATTTTATTTTATTTTTAAACTTTACAATATTGTATTAGTTTTGCCAAATATCGTAATGAATCCGCCACAGGTATACCTGTGTTCCCCATCCTGAACCCTCCTCCCTCCCCATACCCTCCCTCTGGATCATCCCAGTGCACCAGCCCCAAGCATCCAGTGTCATGCATCGAACCTGGACTGGCAACTCGTTTCATACATGATATTACTCCACCTATTATTATTAAAACACCATGCTATTATTGAAACATGTATGATAGCATATGGGGTTTTAATAACAATAGGTGGAGTTGCTCTCCTCCCAGAGTCCCTGTACTCTGTTATGCATTTAACTTATCTTCACAAGAGTTCAGAAACACACTTTCAGATACCACTTCATGGTGGATTTGGGGAAACTGAGGCACGGGGTTGCTAAATAACTGCTGAACTATGTTTTGGCCACCCAGGAGGCAATTGATCCCTTTTCACCATCACAAAAGACTCTCCACTGACAGGGTCAGTCCAGGTTCAATGCATGATGCAGGATGCTTGGGGCTGGGGCACTGGGAACCCAGAGGGATGGGATGGGGAGGGAGGTGGGAGGGGGGTTCAGGATGGGGAACACCCGTGGCGGATTCATGTCAATGTATGGCAAAACCAATACAATATTGTAAAGTAATTAGCCTCCAATTAAAATAAATGAATTTTTTAAAATTTAAAAATTAAAAAAAATAAGGGAGGGAGGAGGGAGGAGGGTTCAGGATGGGGAACACATGTATACCTATGGCGGATTCATTTTGATATTTGGCAAAACTAATACAATTTTGTAAAGTTTAAAAATAAAATTTGTAGTTGGAAAAAAAATAAAATCTAAAATAAAAATAAATAAATAAATATTTTAAAAAGGTGAGTCTGTAGCTGAGAAAGAAAGAGGACGCAGGCCTCATTTTCCAGGTTTTGTGTTTCTCACCTTGTAAATCAGTGGTTCCCAAATCATAGTGGTGAAATCCACTGGGTTCCCCTTTCTGTCCTGCCTCAGACCCGCTGCATCCGAATCACCAGAGGGTGAGACAGGATGTCGTTAGCTGCATCCCTCCCCTTTTTCTGATGTTCAGTCACAGTTGGGTCCCCCTGGCTAGGGGTGTCCTGGGGGAGCTTCACTTGGACATCTCTAGGCACTCTGCTTCCTGGTACCAGGTGCTGTCTGGACACATTTGGTCTTTGGTTGGGCTTCCCTGGTGGTTCAGTGGTAAAGAATCTGCCCGCAATGCAGGAGACGTGGGTTTAATCCCTGGGTCAGGAAGAAACCCTGGAGAAGGAAATGGCAACCCACTCCAACGTTCTTGCCTGGGAAATACCATGGACAGGGGAGCCTGGTGGGCTACCATCCATAGGGTCACAAAAGAGTCAGACACAACTGAGCAACTAAACAACAATCACATCCAGGCCCAAGTTGTCCCCTGAAGGATGAATCTGGGCCTTGCTGTGAGTTTCCCTGCTCACAAAGATTAGCAGTCATTTCCTTGCACCAGCGCATGTTCCCTGCGTCCTAGCCTCCGATCAGCATAGAGAATGAAGCATGGAGTCAGACGGCTGTGTGAACTGGGGCAAGCCTTTGATTTCTCCCAGGGCTTGAGCCTCGGCTTTTTCATCTGTATAAAGGATGGGGTTGGGGGTGGGCGGTGGAATGGCAATGTAAAAGGAGAATTACTAAAGGAGTCAAATGGTATCTGATAAATACCTGACGTGGTTTTCAACAGCTGACAGTCCTCTTTCCCTCCATTTCTGTAATGTGGATTCTGGGAATCTCTGCTCCTTCTTTTTGTTAGAACAAAGATGTGGTAAATTATTCTGTGTCCATTCAAGTTTTTTACCTTTTTTTTACAATTTTTAGCTTTTTAAGTTAAAAGTTCAGTTTTTAATTTTTGCATTTTACAATTTAACTATCTGGGACTTCCCCAGAGATCCAATAGTTAAGACTCCACACTTCTAATGCAGGGGAATGGGTTCGATCTCTGGTCAGGGACTAAGATCCCACATGCCATGAGGCATGGCAAAAAAAAATTTTCTTTTAATTAAAAAAAATTTTTTTGACTATCTGACTCTCCCATGTTGGCTGAGAAGAATCTTTAACTGTAATTCCTGGTTAAATAAACAGCTTTCTACAGCTACTCACATGATTCTTACCCAACAGAGTTACCCAGGTGGAAAGTAGTTTGATTGTAAATCTACATTTTGGAGTATCAGTTTGGAGATTGAGACCACTGTCCACTGCTTTTGTTCATGAGGCTGTATCTGTGTCATTGCTTTATTATTTACTAATAATCATGAAGTTTCTGACTGTATCTAGGTCTGGGCTCTTTTGAGAGTCTTCCTGCAGGACTCCACAGACATCTCAGCTTTGCAGCCAGCTATCGCAAACACAACCTCCAAATTTGATGAGGTAACATCTCAACAGACAGAGATGTGATTTTATTTATATTGTATATGAGACAGAAGGCTTGTCTTCCCAGATACCAGATACAGAAATTCAGAGCTCGGGAGACTGTAGTGTGACCAGCCATCCCTGTGTGCTGGGATTGTAGTGTTCACTGGACCTGGGAGTTTCAGTTTTAAAACCAAGAATGTCCCAGGCAAAGGGGGACAGCTTGGCCTCCCTGGCAGGGAAGGGATGGGCACAGAGAGGTCCTTCCCATCCTCTCTCAACAACTTGAAGGAGGCGGAGTTCCCTTCGACTGGCCATCCACCCCCACCGATGGGTAAAGCAGCCCAGGTCAGACGTGCTCCTCGGCAGCCTTGGGTACACCTGCATACCTCATGCTAGACTCCAGCCTCTAGAGAAATCCTGGCTCTTTGAAATCTGAAACTTGTTGAGGGAATAGCAAACAGAGCAGCTGGGATTTCCCACTTCTGGAACCCTGCGAATTTGCTCAGAATTCTCTTTCCATCAGATATTACACTCAGGGCCAGTCTTGTGGCAGGCAGAGGGTGGGAAAGTCGATCGACTCTGCCACCTACTAGCAGTGTAGGCTGGACAAGTCCTCTCTGAATGTCTGTTTATCACCCACACTTTGGTGATGACGTCTTCAGAGAGCCATGGTGAGAGTCCTGCAGGTAACACTCGGGCACTAACAAAGGCGCTGAATTTATGCCCATTTCTCTCCCCATCTCTGTGCCCTTCATGAGACATGTACTTAGGGATGCTGTGATAACACCCTCCAAACATTCCCCCCTGAGTTTAAGATTCTAATGCTCACTGTTAGAATTGCAGAACATTGAGTTGGAAAAACAGTTTTCAATGTTCTGTTCTTTTCTCCAAAATGAGTATTATTAATGATCCATGAGGCTATGAGTTGTAAAAATCCAGATTCTCCAATCTAGCCATTTGATGGATAAAGAAACCAAGGCCCAGAGTGCTGCTACATAGATCTAGAAGCCAGCCCTCTAACTTTAAATCTCCTGATCCAGCGGCTCCTCCATCGCACTCTCTCTATTCCTTTTCTCAAGGATTTGGTCTCTGGCAATGGAAAGAGTTGGGAGAACAAGAATAAGAGCTTTGGGAAGTTATTACCAAGATATTAACATTGTGCTTAGTCATTCACTTGTGTCCGACTCTTTGTGACCCCATGGACTGTAGCCCGCCAGGCTCTTCCGATCATGGGATTCTCCAGGCAAGAATACAGTAGTGGGTTGCCATTCCCTTCTCCAGGGGATCTTCCTGATCTAGGGATGGAAGCTGTATCTCCTGCATTGGCAGGCAGATTCTTTACCACTAGTGCTACCTGGAAAGCCCATTACTGAATTTTGATTAAAGGGGGCAAGAGCTGGTTTTACTGGAAGGAAGTAGGAAGGCCAGTGGGGGAGAGACAAGAAGACAGGGTTTAGAAACACTATCTCAAAAGAACACAGTAAACTTTACCCAACTAGTCACCGTCAGGGTGACCCCAATCAAGAGATTATGCTGGACTGCTTGATGATAGTGACCCAAACTTGGCTACTTTTTTAAGGGGTCCAATTCTAGCTACTGTGACAATTACTAAGACATAGAGTTTCCTGATGTGGAATTGTGGAAACAGCAGCCCCATCATAAAAAGGGGGGCTGGCACCAGCTTTCCCAAGCTGTCAGATGAGTCTCTTTTGTATCTAGGGCACAGGAAATAGCAGGTTCACCCGTTTCATTATATCTGTGGTTCCCCAGTACTTTTGCTAGACCTTGGGGTGCTCTGTAATTCAGGCTTGTGTCTTAGGATGGCTCTCCCCTTGATAAATCGTGCTGGTGATGTGAAATCACTTTGTAAGTGGGAAGGAATGAAATGCGTAATCGAAAACCTGTACCCAATTTGCTCAGCCTAAGAATCTGACAGTGCAAAAGGTAGAAAGTGCTTCTGGCCAAGCACGGATTGTGAAATGAATTAGAAAACACAGGAGCTGTTTTACAGTCACCCCTTTGCAGCTCGCGAGTAACCCTGAGGGCTGCTGAGTAACCCCATCATTTTGCCCAAGAGGGAACTATAACTACAATTTCAAGTTACTTTTAACTGTAGATTTTTTTGTCCTAAACTATAGATAAGAATTGGGATTCAGACTTAATTCCCTGCTCCTTACAAACCTGTGAAGAAAAATGAGCCTGTTTATCAGGTCCTCAGAAAGTTGAAGATTTAGCTAGATTTAGTAATACCCCATGACAAAGACAAAGTCTGTCCCAGAATAACAGAAGCAGTGTAGAGAGTGTATTCTAAAAAGTGTGTTCAATTATGCATTAGATTAAAATGGAAAGTAAATTATAGGTGAAATTGCACATAACAAAGATTTCGGAGCTCTGTCCTGACCCACTTATTAAGAACCATATTTGGAAGGTCAGGATTTCATTAAGCTAAAAGAAGTTAACGATCTCTTGAAATTTGTCAAAATGGGTTTGACACTTAGTAAAATAATAATAATAGTAAAAGCTTGAAGTGAAGTGTTAGTTTAGTCGTGTCTGACTCTTTGAGACCCCGTGGACCGTAGCCTGCCAGGCTTCTCTGTCTATGGAGTTCTACAGGCAAGAATACTGGAGTGGGTAGCCATTCCCTTCTCCAGGGCAATCTTCCTGACTCTGGGATTGAAACTGGGTCTCCTGCATTGCAGGCAGATTCTTTACCACTGAGCCACCAGGGAAGCTGTAAATATTTATCTTGTGTCAAGGGAGAAGCCAATCACTTCCCATGTATTTTATAGCTGACACAAAAATCAGCATGCAACAAATGTTTGGTATTGTCATACTTATCACATTTAACCATTACAATCTTATGAGTTATGTACCCTTATTGTTCCCATTTTGTATATAAGCAAACTGAGATCCCAAGACGTAAGTAATTTGTCCAAGCTCCCATACCTGTTAGACATGAGTATTAGTTCATTTCCATCTAACAGGAAGGCCATGCTTTGACTGCTATGCTCTAATATCCCATTGCTGTCCACACTGCCCTTATTTAAGGTCTTTGTCCATGCAGCAAAATCAATTATGCAACTAAAAATAAGAATCACATAGATGACATATATGAATTCTTAGCATATATATGGGTAAGAGTGTGGACTTTGGACCCAGTCCTACTACTTACCAGCTATGTGGTCTTCCACAAGTTACTGACCTTTCTGTGTCTTGGGTTCCTTGTCTATAAAGTGAGGATAATAATACCTACCACACAGGTTTGTTGGAGAAAAAGATTAACACCAGATAATGCCTCTGTAAATGCTGTACATGCAAGCCCAGTTGTTCAGCTGTATCCAACCTCATGGACTGTTTAGCTCACCAGGTTCTTCTGTCCATGGAATTTTCCAGATAAGAATACTGGAGTGGTTTGTCATTTAAGAAACCATCCCAACCCAGGGATTGAACCTTTGTCTCTTGCGTCTCCTGTATTTCTTTACCATTGCGCTATCTTGGAAGCCCTTTTGTAAATGTTGCCTATTATTATTACGAAATGAACCTACTATCTTAAATGTAAGTAGCCTCTCAATGACCGTACTTGCCCACACAATTCCTTTTACACAATTTTAACTCAGTATTTTGTAAAAAGTGTAATAAAGTCTTGAGATGTTTTTCCATCTTAGGGAGACACCATCAGCCTAACAGCTGTAAAATCTAGGAGACTGAGCTTGCCCCAGCCATGTGAGTAATGGTTCCAGAGTGCCTTAAAACAGGGGTCTCCATCTCCAGGTCCCCATCCTGTCAGATCAGGGGCAGCAATAGATTAGAAATAAAGTGCACAATAAGTATAATGTGAATCATCTCGAAATCATGGCCCACCTGGTCTGCGGAAAAATTGTCTTCAACGAAAGCGGTCCCTGATGCCAAAAGTGTTGGGGACTGCTGCACAAGGAATGGAGGGTCGATTGTACCAAGTACTTTTTCCCTTTGGTATTTGCAGACAGATGATTGTGTGGAGATGACTATAACGATCAGAGTTGTCCTCACATGGAGCCCGTGTGAACCTGTCAATTCAGGCATGGTCACATGCCTACTGTTTCCAGGTCAATCAGCTTCCTGCCTTCATTGGTGAAACCCGAGGCTCACTAGGCAGGCTTTCCTGCCAGGAAGTATGAACTAAACATCTGTCATTCCACCATTATAGCTTCATCTCTAGCTCTCAAAAGCCTCTCTTCTGAAGAATCCACGAATAGAATTTAAATATGCCTGGAAGGTTCCAAGCTCTAGTGGAACCTGCTCAGAGTGCCATATCAGTTGACACCTTCTGCAAGTGTCCAGGTGAAAAGTAAAACACTTCTAAGAACTGGACCCGGGAAGGTGAGGGAGCAGGCAGTGAAGCCACCCAAGAGCCTCTGTTCTGGTGTGGGTCCCCAGGCCCCTTGAGGCATGAACTGTATGTCTTGCCTATAGAGAGACAACCAATAATTGAATTAGCTGTTTGTGCCTTTGTCTGCAAGATTATATGGAAAAGCTTCTGAGATCAGTAAATTCCCAGTCTTTAAGTATTTGTCTTCATTGAGGATCCCAGGAATTGTCTAAGGCTTTCCAGAACAAATGAAGGGCTTGATTATTAACATTCAAAAGACTAAGATCATGGCATCCAGTCCCATGACTTCATGGCAAATAGATGGGGAAAAAATGGAAACAGTGACAGACTTTATTTTCTTGGGCTCCCAAATCATTGCAGATGGTTACTGTAGCTGTGAAATTAAAAGACACTTGCTCCTTGGAAGAAAAGCTATGACCGACCAATCTAGACAGCATATTAAAAAGCAGAGACATTACTTTGCCAACAAAGATCCAGCTAGTCAGAGCTATGGTTTTTCCAGTAGTCATGTATGGATGTGAGAGCTGAACCATTAAGAAAGCTGAGTGCTGGAGAATTGATGCTTTTGAATTGTGGTGTTGGAGAAGACTCTTGAGAGTCCCTTGGACTGCAAGGAGATCCAACCAGTCCATCCTAAAGGAAATCAGTCCTGAATATTCACTGGAAGGACTGATGCTGAAGCTGAAACTCCATTACTTTGGCCACCTGATACAAAGAACTGACTCATTGGAAAAGACCCTGATGCTGGGAAAGATTGAAGGCGGGAGGAGAAGGGGATGACAGAGGATGAGATGGTTGGATGGCATCACCAACTCAATAGATGTGAGTTTGAGCAAGCTTTGGGAGTTGGTGATGGACAGGGAAGCCTGGCATGCTGCAGTCCATGGAGTCGCAAAGAGTCATACAGGACTGAGCAACTGAACTGAAACTGATTATTAAATTCTTTATCATTAAACAATTAGTGATTCACATCAGTTCAGTTCAGTTCAGTCGCTCAGTCATGTCCGACTCTTTGCGACCCCATGAATTGCAGCACGCCAGGCCTCCCTGTCCATCACCAACTCTGGGAGTTCACCCAGACTCACGTCCATCCATTCGGTGATGCCATCCAGCCATCTCATCCTCTGTCATCCCCTTCTCCTCCTGCCCCCAATCCCTCCCAGCATCAGAGTCTTTTCCAATGAGTCAACTCTTCACATGAGGTGGCCAAAGTACTGGAGTTTCAGCTTTAGCATCATTCCTTTCAAAGAAATTCCACACACATAAGTCTAATTAAAAATGAACTACTCTGTTTAATGATTGTTGCAAAGAAGATAAAACTGCTCTAGTTGTTCTAAACATTTAACGTCCATCTAGGGGGAAATGCAACTTTTACCAGGGATTGGACCATCAGGATCTTTCTCAGTGAATGCAGGTCCCTCTCAGGCAGATTAAGGACATTGCCTTCAGATGCTCTTCAACTATCTTTAAAATGAAATAAGAGAGGAAATGAAGTTAGTACCCAGGACCACAGAGGACATGTTCTCTCCATTTCTTTGTTATTCAAATGAAAAAATTTCTTTATTCAACAAAGAAGCATTTAAGATTCATATCTAAATGTTAATTTTGGAAATCAGAATTGTTTTATCCTCTCCTGTATTGTATTTGCTTACACCTCCCCCAAAAGTATGTTTACTCATTTTTAAATCCAAAGTGTCATATTTCGCTTTCACAAAAAAACTTAGTCTTTTGGGCTTTGGGGGTTTTGTTTTGTTTTAAATTGAAGAAAAAACTGATTACAGAATTGTTATGCTGATACCTTCAAACAGCCTTGCTCCGCGTCCTGCCCTGGAAAGCCACATTTCCATTTTTCAGGTCTGTCCTGCCTGTTCAGGTCTCTGGTTGTGAAGAGATGATGATCGTGATAATGCATAAAGGTGGGGGCAGAGAGGACCTCTTTCAGACGTACTTCTTTCCTCTCCTGTCCTAATATAGAATCCAGGAATTATTAGCTAAGACCAAGGACTCAGCTTTTGCCAAATTCCTGAGTTCTAGGCCCTCTTCTCCCCACTGGGGACCCCAGCAGAGGGAGGACGTGAGCATGTGCTGACTCCAAGGCCCCTAAATGCACCTGGAGGTCCCCTCTCCTGCTAGAGAAGCAGCACTCCTGGTGAGACGAGAGCCAGAGATTGGCCTCAAATCTCATCTAAGCCTTTAGTTTTTTTTACGGGACTTGGGAATGTTATCATTTCTTGAACCTGTTTCCCCACTTAACAAAAGCATGGTTTAAAATAGATTTGTAATGAGTATTGAGAGAGACCACATTTCAAAGCAAACGGTGGAAGATATTTAGCCAATGTTAATTTCCTTTCTCTGATCTAACTATTGATTATGAGTTTCTAACTCCCTCTATAAACCATCCTCCTCTTTAGAATTTTAATCTGGTCTTGTCTTCGGCAGCTGTCCCCAAAGAAGTTATGCTTTGTGAAGTCTCAGGACAGAACGCTAATTTAAAAATCTTTATAGCTGCTAGCAAGTCTGACTTAAGGCATACCTAGAAAACAATAAATATTTGAATAATGGCCCTCCACGAAGATAGGTATTTGCCTTAATCCCAAAAACCTGTGAATGAGACCTGATGGGGGGAAAAAGATGCAATGAAGTTAAGGATCTTGAGATGAGATCTTCCCCTATTATCCAGATAAGTGTTCTTATAAAAGTGAGACTTAGGGGGAGAACATGGACGAAAGAGGAGGAGGCGATGTGACCACAGAGGCAGAGGGTGGAGGCACAAATCAAGGGATGCTGACAGTCACCAGAAACTGGAAGAGGCAGAGAATGGATTCTCTAGAGTTCCCAGAGGCAGCGGAGCCCTGCTGCGTTTAGAACTTCTAGCCTTCAAAGTAGAAGAGAATAAAGTTCTGTTATTTTAAGTCACCAGATTTGTGGTGCCTTGTTACAGTAGCCACAGGAACCTGATACAAGGCGCTGCTATTATTAATAAATACAGATTTCCTTCCTCTCAGTTTTGTTGTAAACCTAAAATTGCTCTAAAAAGTAAAGCCTGAAATTATATATATATGTATATATGTATTGTGCGTACACATATTTTATTTTATTTTAAACCATTGCCTTTTTTACTTTGATACAGAGAAGTTAGAAACGTCCCTTCTCTTGACATTTTTCTAACAGAAACCTTTATTAAAACAGGGGCAATCAAGAGTAGAAGGAAGAGTTTCTCAGGACATTGAAGTCATTCTGCTTGTCATCACCAAAAATGTGCCGTGAGTACTGTGGAAAAATAAGAGGAACCGCTTTTTTAAAAAGCATTTGCCTTTATACTTGTGCGTGTCAACACTGGTACTGGGGAGCCAAGACCACCAACACACTTGGCATTGTTCCCACTGGGAGACTCTCAGTCCTTACCTGCAACCACCCCAATCCAGTAACCAAAGATCACAAAGACGCTTGGTGACTATCACTTTTCCTGAAGCACTCGCAGTGCTGATGATCTTCAACACTTTATTGACAAAAGGGAAATGTTGGCTCAGTTCTCTGCTCCTTAAAAAGTCCGTGTATCACCATTTGGCATCTCCAGGTTTGACTCACGCAGGGTATGGTGTTCTTTTCATGAGTACACAATGAGCCAAGGTCCTCTCAGGGGTATAGGTGTGTGTTCAGGAAGAGAAGTTTACAAGATTTCTCTTCTTAACTCTAATCATTGAAAATTAGATTTCTCATAAAAAAAAACCATTTCCCTTTTTCCTAGGGGTGTAGTACAACTGGAAGATCATAGCGCATCATGAACAAAATATCAAATTGAATGTAAAAGTGGATTAAAGGTGATTTAGACCTTTGAGGAGCAGCAGGGAAGCTATGGTACCTGCGGTATTATTAAGACTGGAGTTTGGGTGATTATGTTTATGTCTCAGTTCAAGTGAGGTTAATGGGCTTTCAGATTATCACTGGGGGAGGGCAGACAGAACCAGCATCTTTCATGAGATGAGCCTGAGTTCCTTGCATTGTTCTGCAAACCCTTTAGTAAGTATGTGACCTTTTACTTAAACCAGTACTCCCTTTTCCTCCACATTTATTTCACTTGTTGGTACATTCTATTACTCTCTTCCACAAGAGTAAAGAAAGCATTGAATAGAATCGAATTTTGACTCATTTGGACTTTGTCCAGGAAGATATTATATAGGCATTTCCTGCTTTAAATACAAGCCTTATGGGATTTGCTGATTTTTTGCACATGAAGTATTAGAAAGAGAGGTGCCTCCGAGATTTGGGGACAAAGAAACTGGAAAGTGAACTTACCATTTACTAAGATGGGAAGATGCAAAACAGGCTTGAAGAGGAAGGTGTCAAGGGTTGGCTTCTGAACATGTTAGGTTGGGGATGTCTATTATATACTCAAGAGGAGCTACTGATTACACTATGGCATAGACTAGACCAGGCCAGAAATGAGAGCTGGCATCATAGGTGAGAGCTCCTCGGTGAAGGACTTAGGGATGCTGGGCTAGGGGTAATGGGTTACTTTATCCTAGAACCCTTCAGTTTTTAACCCAAATGTACTTGTGAACATCCAAGAGAAGGATTTAAAGTTTACCGAACTTATTTAGGTTATTTATTAAATTTACCACACATTTTAGGGAGCTTCCAAGTCACACTATTATTCTGTAGAATGCCCTTTGCAGAATACTTTTGAAGACCGCAAATGTTAGTTTTATCATAGAACTATCTCTACCTTGCAGCAAGATGGCATGCAAAAGCAGTAAGAGTTTGGAATGGATATCCTTTAATGCAAGATGGTTTCAACAACTTGTGCACTATACTTGTGACAACTCAAGTGCACTACATTTATTGTGCACTTAATTTCTATTATTATTACATCAGCTCCACCTCAGATCATCAGGCATTAGATCCTGGAGGCTGGGGACCCCTACTATAATCAGTACCTGATTCCTTTTGTGCTTCTTTGCATTCTCCCTTGCGAATTACTAGAACCCCATTCTTACTTGGAAAGCAGATTCTTTGGGGCTTGTTTATATGAATTGAACCCTAGATCTTGATCAGCTTACCCCTTGGGTGAACGAATAAAGTTAGGCTTCTAAACCGGCAGGGCAAAGGACTCAACCTCACAGAGTCCAGGCTGATTTAGTTCAGCTTGCCTTTATCCCTTGCTTTTCCCCAACTCTGTGGGTCCTATATATTCAGACCGCCACCTCTCATACTCCTCTTGATCGGTGTTAGCCTAGAACCTCTTGTGCTACGCCCACCGCAGTTCTCTTCCCTGATGACCCTGTGTTCTCCTAGAACGTAAACCTCATACAGACCAATAACCGAATCTACATCTCCTGCTTCCAGCTTTCTCCGGAATCCTACAACAGCATTTTTGCATTGCCAGGCGAGTTTTTTTACCACTACCACCACCAGGAAGCGCCTAGGATGGTATTTCTAACTGCCATTAGCATCTCTATTGTGGTATCCTAGAAGCATCTCCAACTCAGTGTTTCTCCAACTGAGATCAACCTTCCCCTCATCTAAAACCTGGTAGAGTTTAGATAAAAGGGAGTTTCTAGTGGCACTTTTTATGATTTGAGTGTTTTCCTTTAATTTGCTTGTTTGCTTCCTGAGAGCTCACCCATTCCCAAGGCACCTGAAAAATTCAGAAGGTGAGACCAGACCACCTCTAAAGCATTTGACCACCACCCTCTAAAGCATTCTTCTGGGACTTCTGGTGGTCCAGTGGTTAAGACTCCACGGTTTCAATGCAGAGGGTACTGGTTCAGTCCATGGTCAGGGAACTAAGGTCCCACAAGCTGTGTGGTGTGATCAGAAAAAAAATTGCATTCTTCCTTGCCAGTCCCTTGCCAGTATCTCAAACCAGATCGCACATTTTGATTCCCTCCTCAGGGTGAGTTCCTCCTTTTTAAAGGGCAACACCCAGCAAGTAAATTGCTTATAAATCTTAGCATGAAGCCAAAGAATCATCCAATTTCTCCATGCAGTCTTTTTCTGTCTGAAGAGGCTCATCAAACTCCCGTAGCCCACGACATTAGCACCCTGTGGCCCAGGAAGCTCATCAAACTCCCATAGCCCATGACGTCAGTGCCCTATGTCTCGCCTACCCCATTGCCACCTTCAGTGTGCCCCCGAGTAGGTGGGAGCTCAGAGCCCAAGTCCCCTCTTTTGCTCCAGGAATAGACAATTCTGATTATCCTAACACTTGTCCTGTTATATTGTAATTATCAGAAACAGAAGGAAACCAATATTTACTGAAGGCAATGGCACCCCACTCCAGTCCTCTTGCCTGGAAAATCCCATGGATGGAGGAGCCTGGAAGGCTGCAGTCCATGGGGTCGCTGAGGGTCGGACACGACTCAGCGAGTTCACTTTCACTTTTCACTTTCATGCGTGGGAGAAGGAAATGGCAACCCACTCCAGTGTTCTTGCCTGGAGAATCCCAGGGATGGGGGAGCCTGGTGGGCTGCCGTCTATGAGGTTGTACAGAGTCGGACACGACCGAAGTGACTTAGCAGCAGCAGTACAACCCAAATTTTGTAGTGGATGATTTACATTCATGATACTATTTAATCTTCACGTCCACCCTTTGAGAAAGCAATAATTATCTGGATCTTACACATAAGGAAATAACCCAGAGAAGTGACGTGTCTATCACAAGATCTCATGGCTAACAAGGGCCTCCCCCTCGCCGCCTCCATCTACTATGAGCTCCTCCTTGGCACTGACCATCTGTAATTCATCTCAGTGTCTCCACTACATCCATCACACCCTAGTAGGGGCTCAAAGAATATTTTTCCAAATGAAGGAGAGAAGGAGAAAGGAAAAGGAAAGGCCCTAGATTTCACCTTACACTTCGTAAGCATTTAATAAACGTTTATGAATGAATACCAAGGTTTGAGAGAGGCCCTCCAAACTTTCCCCTGAGGCAGTCGAGTGATTTGATTGGCAGGACTCAATTTATCAGCCTCCCCCAGGCAAGCTTGTGAAACAGAGCAAGAATGATGAGGCTAGAGCTAATGTAATTTCAGATGAATCCATTAAAGTCCCTGTACTGCTCGAAACTGGGACGTAGAGTTAAAGAGCCCTTTATAATTTACACTCACACACAAATGGGACGAGGAAAGTGGAACCTTCGCTTTATATTCTGATGCCTTTTCCTATGGCCTTGGAAGCAGTTATCAAATGTAGAGAGTTTCAACGAGGGTAGAACGCTGAGGTGATTTAGGAATGATCCTACCCCAGCCTGAGAGCTACATGAGCTGATTTACTGAGCTGTCTTTCAATTTTATGGTTCTATTATTTGGGTAGCAGGAGGCAGGAGAGAGGAGAAAGCCATACTTGCGGAGCGCCTGTCTGATGAGACGCTGTCAGGTCCGAGGGAGCGGAGAGAGGCTGAAATGGCGGAGTCTGTTTCATCATGACCCTGCACCTTGTCCCTGAGACGATGCGACACACAAACTGCTGGTTATGAATGTGTCAATGTTTCCATAGCCTCTGTACACAAGAGGAGTCAGCTGGAAAAGTATGAACTCTGTGTCCATAGCGTTCTGCTTATTTATCATTTGCAAAAAGATTAAGAGGATAGTCCAGGGATTTCTTCTTGGAGAAGAAATGGAGAGAGAGTGAGAGGGCATTTATCTCATCTCTAGGAAGAAATCAGGGAGAACAGAAAGTTAAAGACTGCCAGGCAATTCTCCATCTCTCCAAACCTCAGGGGTTTTAGGACCATAGGGTTTTAGAGCCAGAAGAGATCTTGGAGGGAGCTGGGGCGACCAGGTGGCAGCCGGCATCAGTGAGAGGTCCCAGGCCACCTGGGGCCTGCCTGGCCCTGCGTTGCCCCTCAGGCAGGAGAGCCTGTCTGTCGGGCAGTTCTCCGCTCATCCTATCCTGTCTCAGTTCTACCCACATCTCAGATTCAGTGCCCCCCACGAAATAAGCATAGCGATGCCTACTCTCTACAGACTTGTTTTAACTTATCCAATGAGATAACACATGTGGAAGGAAAATGTTTTGCAAACTTTAAGAATCAAATGAAAAAAAAAAAAAAAGAATCAAATGAGATAGCAGGTGTCCGATGAGAATGTTTTGCAAATGGTAACCCCGGGATGGTACTATTAACCTCAGTGGAAATATAAGCATCATCAACAGTGTTGACATTAAAAAGTATCTACTCCATTATACATCATCAGTGTAAATAATAGTAACAGATTTCCAGTCTTTGTACATGACTTTTCAATTGACATCCTTTTTAACCTTCTAATAACAATTCCTCTAGCTTTTTTTTATAAGTTCTTTCATCTCATTAGACAAAGTAATATATGCTCATTATAGACTATTTTAAAATACCAAAAGACTTAAAGAAAAAAAGTTACCCATAGTCCCAAAACTCAAAGATAGTCACCATCAATCTTTTGATATATTTTTTTCCAGTTTTTCACTATGCATATTTTAATTATCATCATATTGATTGAAATAGTTTCTTCCCCAATTTTTTCATTTAACATTATAAGTTAGATATTTTTCCATGTTACTAAAAAGCATTTACATGTTTTAATGGTTGTATAATATTTTATGCTATGAATATAAAATAGTCTATTGAATCATTCCTTCTTATGAACTATTAGGTTGCTTCCTTCAGAAAAATATTATACAGAATGCCACAATTAACTATACGAATAAATCTTTTATGGATCTCAATCTATAAAAAGTATCTTAAGATAGTTTAGTAGAAATAGGAGTCTTGAGAAGAGGAATCTTTAAAGTTTTAATACATTCGTTGAGTTGCTTTCAAGAAAATTTTTATCAATTTACCTCTGCCCATCAGGCATTCAGTGATAAATTACCACAAGTTAGGTGGCTTAAGGAGAAGGCAATGGCATGCCACTCCAGTACTATTGCCTGGAAAAATCCCATGGATGGAGGAGCCTGGTAGGCTGCAGTCCATGGGGTCGCTGAGCGACTTCACTTTCACTTTTTACTTTCATGCCTTGCAGAAGGAAATGGCAACCCACTCCAGTGTTCTTCCCTGGAGAATCTCAGGGACAGTAGAGCCTGGTGGGCTGCCATCTAGGGGCTCGCACAGAGTCGGACACGACTGAAGCGACTTAGCAGCAGGTGGCTTAAAATAACAGAAATTTAGTCTCTCACAGTTCTGGGAGCCAGAGTCAGAAATCAAGGTTCTGGCAGCACCATCTTTCCTCTGGAGGTTCCAAGGAAGCACATTGCTTGGCCTCTCCTAGTTTCTGGTGGGTGCCAGCAATTCTTGGTGTCCCTTGGTTTATGACAGCATAATCCCAATCTCAGCCTCCATCATCACATGGCCTTCCTCCCTGTGTATCTCTGTGTTTCCAAATCTCTGTTTCCTGGTAAGGACACCTCTTTGGATGTAGGACCACTTTAATTCAGTGCAACCTCCTCTTAACATGATTGCATCTACAAAGACCCTGATCCCCTTCACAGGTTCTTGGCTATCAGGACCTCAACGTGTCTTTGATTTTAGGAGGATTTTTGTTTGCTTGTATTTTTTTGACTGCATTGGGTCTTCCTTGCTGTCCTTGGGCAGGGGCTACCCTCTGCTCGGGCTTCTTGCAGCAGCTTCTCTTCTTGGAGCACAGGCTCTAGGGCGCCTGGGCTTCTCAATAGTTGTAGCACATGGTCTCTGTAGCTGTAGAACACAGGTTTAGTTGCCCCACAGCATCTGGAATCTTTCTGGACCAGGGATTGAATTCGTTTCCTCTATATTGGTAGGCAGATTCCCAATCACTAGATACGAGGGAAGTCCTTGGTATATCTTTTGAGAGGACACAATTCAATCTACACCAAGTGTATATGAGAGTTCCCCATTTCCTTCTGTGGTCCCCAGCAATATCACTTCACATTTTAATTGTATCATGTACAGCCTCAAAGAGCCAACTCATTGGAAAAGATCCTGATGCTGAGAAAGATTGAAGGCAGAAGGGCGCGACAGAGGCCGAGTTGGTTGGACGGCATCACCGACTCAGTGAACATGAGTTTGAACAAACTCCGGGAGATGGTGAAGGACAGGGAAGCCTGGCGTGCTGCAGTCCATGGGGTCACAAAGAGCTGGACATGACTTAGCAACTGAACAGTGGTGACATCAGCCTCAAAGCAGAAATAGGTTTCCATAAAGATCTTCACTAGCGTTGAGCATGGTACAGTGATTACTTTTCAGGGGTTTTTTTAGGCTCTTCTTTTTTACATAACCAAGCTTGATATTTATTTATGTAAATTTTGGGAGCAGCACGGATCTGCTTTGGATGTCAAATGTAGCCATCTTTGCTGTGGGGCCAGGCCTCCCCCCGGCCAGAATCTCAGGAAGGGAGCTTTTGTCAGAAACTGTCCTGAAGAGGGGGAAGCTTATGAGCTTGGGATTAGACAAATCTGGGTTCAAATCCCAGCTCTGACACTTAGCCCTGCATTACCTTGAACATGTACTTTATCTACTTTCTCTTCTGTTAAATAAAGATAGAAGACATGGAAGGGTCAAGCACTTAGCCCAGTACATGGGAACTACTCAGTACATGTTATCTATGGTTATTCATGTTGATTATGGTTGTTGTCATTGATACTGTTATCATCACCCTGCTGTTGATCCTTCTTAGTTTTTATGTATTTGTGTCCTGGGTGTCTGTCTGGGCACTGTTCCTGGAGCTCAAGAATTTTTGGTCTGACTCTGACTCTCCGCTACCCAATCATTTATTGTCTGGATTCCTAAAATGCTCCTTGCTTGCCTGGATCCTCCTCTGATGTCCTTAATTTCCTTGTAGGTCCTTGCTTTCCACCACCAGATCATCCTGTTGTGTCAGAGGACAGTTTCTAGTCCAGAAAGTTTGGCTTCCCCCTGGTGCCCCATCATATCTCAGCCCTTTAGACCTGACCTGACATCTGGAACTTGCTCTGTATATGAGCCCTCTTGCCCAGTCTAACATCAGATATGGCATGGTATCTCCCTTTAGCCAGCCTTCTCTTCCATCTGTATGGTATATTGTGACTTTTCAACATGTGATGACTTTATCTGGACCACTGCAGGCCCAACTCCTTTCTCTGAGCCCATCCAATCTCTTCTGTTCAAAGTCCTAGTTTCAAGAATTAACCTTAATAGAATTATCCACATTCTCCACTTCAAAAGGATTCTTCATTACCCTATATGATGATTCTTAGAATAAAAACCATATGACATTTCCCCCAAATGTATTTGCTTTCTGTTCCTCAAGTATTTTATATTCAACAGGATCAATCATGGGGAATGGAATGGGAAGAAAGGGGACAGTCGATGCTAAAGTGGTCCTGGGGCCACACGATAATGCACACATCTTCTCCCACTTCTAATCGGGTGGCAAATTACTTATCCCACTTAATAAGGTAAGGGAATTATAAAACCCATCTATACCTATTTTATCTTGTCTATTTATGTTACTTTGGGGCACCTGCTTACAGTAACCACAGTCAAATCCGTTAAAGATGACTTTTATCTCTTAATGTCAGAGCCATCTGCTTGATCTCCCTTGGTGGATTTTCTTGGTGTCATTAACAGCTAGGCCATGCCCTTCAAGATAGAACAATGGGTCCTCCAAGACCTGGGATTGCGTAGTAAAATACCACACTTTAAATGATGTTGCATACAAGCAAGACTTAGTCCTATGAGTCAGAAATAGCCTCTTTGCCCTATGGCAATAGGAAAGAAGTTCTCCTAAATATTACAGAACATCTTCAAGCTGGCAGACACAAGTGCTTCTTTGTCTTCTCTGGTGTCTCATAGGAATCAAATCTCTTAATTCAAGAAAACAGAGGGATTTCCCTGGCGGTCAGTAATTGAGATTTCATGCTTCTAATGCAAGGGGCTCAGGTTCAATCCCTGGTCAGGAACTAAGATCCTACATGCTGTGCAGTGCGGCCAAAACAAAAAGACAGTGTCAATAAATGGTAAAAATGCCAACACTTCGGTTCTGATAAGGCAAA
The DNA here is from genome assembly GCF_002263795.3 of Bos taurus. Classification (NCBI taxonomy): domain Eukaryota; kingdom Metazoa; phylum Chordata; class Mammalia; order Artiodactyla; family Bovidae; genus Bos; species Bos taurus. The sequence continues at coordinate 41,313,910 of NC_037350.1, forward strand.
TCTCTAGAGGCAAGAGAAAAGATCTACACTGGGTCTGACCCAGTTTCTCTAGTTGTACTGCTCATTTCCGTGATTTGCAACTCATAGCTGTCTATGTTATATTACATCAACCCACTCCAGTTTGCTTGCCTGGGAAATTCCATGGACAGAGGACCCTGGTGGGCTACAGTCCATGGGATCTCAAGAGTCAGACACAACTTAGTTACAAAGCAGTAACATAGATTGGCCTACCTACTTGTGTATGCCTACTGAAAACCTCTAGTGTGACATCCCCCACTCAGATTCTCAAACTGGCAATGGAGCTGTTCAAGGATTTGACCTTACGTTTTTTCAGGTAGAGCCGTGACACAGCTCTAGGGGTGAGAGAACCTTTGCTCTGGGCCCTCAGAGTCACTCAGCCTTTTTGCTTATGAGAGAGCCTTGGGAACTTCTTGGGGGCAGTAACCACTATCTAAGGGGCTGCATCCCACATGGTGCTGAGTTCAAGCTCAGCTTAAGAAAGTGACTCCTGGGTGGAACTCTAGAAAACTGGGAGCTTGTCTCTCATCATGGTTGTTGCTTAATTCTTAAAGAATAGCACCTCATGGGAAATCAGATGCCATGGAGTCTCACATGACTGAAAAACCCATAAGCAGATAAAGGAATGTAAGGCGGTAGAGAATGAAGTTAGAATCTCCTTAGATCTGACTGCAGAGAAGGCAATGGCACCCTACTCCAGTACTTTTGCCTGGAAAATCCCATGGATGGAGGAGCCTGGTCGGCTGCAGACCATGGGGTCGCTAGGAGTCGGACACGACTGAGCGACTTCACTTTCACTTTTCACTTTCATGCATTGGAGAAGGAAATGGCAACCCACTCCAGTGTTCTTGCCTGGAGAATCCCAGGGATGGGGAAACCTGGTGGGCTACCGTCTATGGGGTCGCACAGAGTCAGACACGACTGAAGCGACTTAGCAGAAGCAGCAGCAGATCTGACTGAGGTTAAGTCAGGATTTGATCATTTAAAGAATATTTACTTTTATTGCCCTAAAGAAAATGGATTTGTGCTGAAGTACAAGCAATCAAGAGAAGTCTTATTCACAGCATCTACCATGCTGCTTGACATAAATGAATTAATTGCTCCAATTGGTGAAGAACAGGAGAGATTGGCAATAAAGTGAAAGATGCTGAGCTCTTTACTCTCTTCAAAGAATGAGGACCTGGGAGCTGAGCTCCATGGCAAAGTCCAGCTATGATTCAATTTTAGAGAAGGCCTCAGGCTAGGAATTAGGTCTCTGATTCAGGGTTGCAGCCCTTACAACAAAGGAAATTTCGTTCCCTCCTTGAAGGCTGATGGCCTCATAAGTCAGCCACCCTTCACGCCACTCTCTTGGGGCTGTCTGGACCGGCCCCCAGGGATCTCACTGGCCTCTAGGCTCCATCAAATGCTGGAATGTTGCACTTCTCAACACCAGGGGATGACTTACTGTCATTTTCTAGAAAGTGGAAAAAACCGTTTTTTCATGCTCCTGGGTCTCTCAGCAAGGGTGACAAAATGAAACATGAGTTTTACTCTGCTTCTGAATAAGTAAAAGCTTATTGGCCTACAAGTCATAACTGACTTTTTTTGGCATCATATCCACCCTCCTGGGGATCAAGGCCTATTTTATTCTTCCCTTTCCCTGAAACCCATATGCATTCCTTCATTCTTGAGGATGTTCTTTATCAGAGAGCTACTGCAGGGTTTATCTCTATCTTCCTATTGTTCAGTAGGTGCTGTGCATTGACTCATCTACCCTGTGTTGACACTTTGAAAACTGTGCCGCCTGTCCTAACGTTTAGCCCCTGCTCATTTGTTTGCTCTTTTTCCAACATTTCTTCAGCTCCCCATCATGGCTCTATGGATTACAGACTCAGTGCTACAGATACACGACCGACACCCTCAAAAAGCTCAGATTCGTACAGAGAGGGTGAGGACAGGAAAGTTTAAAATAAATCAGAAACATTAACTACCAGATATGCAGTATAATTTCAGGAGTCTCAAAAACCATATGAGAGCCTTAGTTCAGATCAGTTCAGTCGCTCAGTCATGTCCGACTCTTTGTGACCCCCATGAATTGCAGCACCCCCATGAATTGTCCATCACCAACTCCTGGAGTTCACCCAAACTCATGTCCATCGAGTCGGTGATGCCATCCAGACATCTCATCCTCTGTCGTCCCCTTCTCCTCCTGCCCCCAATCCCTCCCGGCATCAGAGTCTTTTCCAATGAGTCAACTCTTTGCATGAGGTGGCCAAAGTACTGGAGTTTCAGCTTCAACATCAGTCCTTCCAATGAACACTCAGGACTGATCTCCTTTAGGCTGGACTGGTTGGACCCCAAATTCCTATATGTTCTCAAAAATACTTAATATTATGAAAATAAAGAAAATTCCATATAGGCATTCAGAGGGGGAAAAAAAAAAAGATTGCCCAAAAAGAAACAACAATCAGACTTCACAGTAACAGAAAATGATGGTGCCTCATTCATAGAGGTTTTTTGGGTTTTTTTTTGGTCCAATGTTTTATTTAGAATACTCAAAATTTGTGACAGGAAAAGCCTATAACCCAAGAATTTTATACGGAGTCAAAAAAAATAAAGGATTGCCAGCTTTAACAGGTAAAAGCACAAGACACCCAAACAATATTTGAATTTTAGATAAGCAATATGTTTTTAGTATAAGTATTTTGGGATACATTCATATTAAAATATGTTTATTGTTTACCTGAAATCCAAATTTAATTGGGTGTCCTGTATTTTATCTGTCAACCCTGATATAAAAAATCCTTTATGCTTCAGATATTTCAGACATTAATGAGCTAGATTAGTACACTATATTTTCTAAAACAATTACTTGAGATATTCACAGAATTTTGAAATTTAAATAAGTCATGATTTAAAGGAGCTAAGGACTACACATAAAATAGATAACTGATGAGAACATATGGGATAGCACAGGGAACTTAATGCACTGTGATGGTATGAATGGGAAGGAAGTCCAGAGGAGAGGGGATATGTGTATATATTTGGTTGGTTCATTTTGCTGTACAGTAGAAACAACATTGTAAAGCAACTATATTTCTATAAAAATTAATTTTTAAAAAATAAGGGGACTAAGGACTAGCAGTGAGCACCAGTTAAAAATTTAAAAATTGGGTATAAATATGGTTGAAATTCTAGGAGAAGCTACATATTGTTAAAACGTAATGATTTAAAACTAATACACTACTAGTCATTTGAAGTCTATAATCTTAGCGTTACCAAGAACATGGATTGAGTCAATGGCCAGGAACAAATTCTAAGCATATTAAGAGCACAGTTCACACAGGGTGGCAAGGTTAGAAAGATGAATGGCAACATGCCTCTTGATTTTACAGAGTGCTGCTGTTTGCATGATGTCATTCAAACATGATCTCATTTGGATCTCACACGACCCTGGGAGAGTTGGCAGAATTAATAAGGTCAGTGAGCACGTGTTTCTCATCTATACCACCGGGGAAAACAAGGCTGAGGGAGCTTTAACATACCACCCCATACTTAGCCACTAGCAAGTAACAGGATCTTATCTCCAATTTCAGAGGGTGATTCCAGACTAAAATGAGGTGTTCAATTGGGTTTCTCCAACTCTCAAATCCAGTTTTTAAGCCACTCCCACTCTGTAAATATTTATTGATTAATATTTTTCTGTCAATTCAGCTGTTTATTGAGTTTTGTGTGCTCAGTCGTATTCTTTGAGGTATGTAGGAATGGTCTGAAACATGATCTTTGTTTTCTAGATTTAAAACCTACTTAGAGAGGAACCCAACATACATGGAACAGCCTTCAGGAGAGGACTAAGTTTCCAAATCAGAATATTATGAAATAGTACTAACAGAATGCTTTTAATTTTTAAAATCTGTATATTTTTAGTTATGATTAGGGAAAAATGTCTGGAGTGTTGTAATACTGGTAAGCTTTATTTTCTTCTCTGTAATTTTCTATATTTCCAAGTTTTCTACAGTGAATAGAAAATACTGTAGAAATCAAGAGAAGGCCTCTCATTTTGTTGAGTTCAAATTAGATATTTTACAGAAGAACAGAACTTGGAAATCTCGTCTTCTTAAAAAGTTGTGATTCTAGACCTATATCATCTGATATTGGCTGTTGAATACCTGAAATTCGCTTAGTCCAAGTTTCCATATGACGTGAATATAAATTACACTTCATATTTTGAAGACAGTACAAACAACCAAAAATGATGTCTCAATAATTTTTATATTGATTACATGTTGAAATGATAGTATTGAATATTTTGGATATATTGAGTTTAGCAAAATACGGTATTGGGTCAAATAAAATTAATTTCACTGGTTTCTTTTACTTTTTAAAATACGATCACTTTAAACATTTTAAAACGAGTGGCTTGCATTTGCTGCCCAGAGTGTGTTTCCATTAGGCAGACAGTAATGCTCTAGACGGATAGAACACCCGCATACGGGCTACATGGGAATCAGATTTTCTGGGTAATGTCATCAGGGTACCTACACAGCCCAGGGAATTTCTAACTGGACATATTACCCCCCAAAAAAAAAATGTGAGTTAATTTTATTTAAAATTAGGGAGAAATCTCAGTAAAAAGAATCAGTGCATCCTCAGGATCAGGAATCACTGAGTAGGGTACTTTGGGTTTGTGTTTTGTTTTTAAATCTTCCTCTACACGTGTGTTCTTGCCTGGAGAATCCCAGGGATGGGGGAGCCTGGTGGGCTGCGGTCTATGGGGTCGCACAGAGTCGGACACGACTGAAGTGACTTAGCAGCAGCAGCAGCTACACAGTATATTCTTTCCCAGTAAGTTTTGAATTTTTAAAACTACAAAGCAGAATCTAATTTCTACAGTTTGTGAAACAGATTCTGCCTACAATTTACAGGGAATTCAGAGGCAGGTGACAGATGGGTATTCGGGAGAAGTTCGTGGAGAAAGGGGTACACACATGAAGTGTGGAAGGAGGGTGAGTTTTACATAAGCAGATGGGAGAACAAGGCTCTCAGATCATCCCGCTAGTGTCCCAGCAGGGGACACACCCTGAGCACTAGCACCTGGGGCTGAGAGCAGAAACATGCTGCTCGCACAGGCCTCAATTTCCTCATCTGGAAAAGAAGGATAATAATGCCCACCTCAGTGTGGTTGTTCAGGATGAAATGTGAGACTCTCTATATGGCTCTCAGCACAACAAAGCACTCAGTTGAGTGGTCCTCATCACTACTATGATTATTACTAACAGAAACTATTGCGGTGCTGGTTGGAGGGTAGACCAGACTATAAAACGATTTGAAACCCATGCAGAGGAGTTACAGAAAATTAAGTGTGCAGGGTGGACTAGAGAGGCAAGAACTGGACTCCAAGAGGTCAGTTGTGAGGCTGATGTGATGCAGGTGAGAAATGGCGTCTTTCATTTCCTAGAGCTGCTGTAGGCAAGTTCCCATAAACTGTGTGCTAAGATCAGTAAGGCACCGCCTCATAGCTCTGGAGACTGAAATCAAGGTGTCAGCAGGGCCAGATTCCCTCCAGAGGCTTTAGGGGAGGATGGTCCCTGGCCTCTTTCAGTCACTCTTACCTCCAGCTTAGGCTTGTGGCTACATCGTTTCAAACGTCAAGGCCAACACCTTCAACTCCCCCTCTATTGTCTTCACATTATCTCCTCTCCTCTGTGCATGCGTGCATGCTCAGTCGCTTCAGTCACATCCAGCTCTTTGCGAGTCCCTGGACTCTAGCCCTCCAGGTTCCTCTGTCCATGGGATGCTCCAGGCAAGAATACTGGAGTGGGTTGCCATGCCCTCCTCCAGGGGAGCTTCCCAACCCAAGGATCAAACCCTCATCTCTTATATCTCCTGTGTTGGCAAGCGGGTTCTTTACCACCAGTGCCACCTGGGAAGCCTCTCCATTCTATGTCATCTCTCAGATCTCCCTCTGCCTCCCTTTCACAGGGATGCATGTCATTGCATTGAGTGCCCACCTAGATAATCCAACACCATCTCCTCATCTCAAGGGCCTTGCCTGGATCACATCCTTTGCCATTTAAGGTAGTATTTACAGGTCTGTCTTTTAAAGTCAGCTGCCTATCACAGGAAGGGAGTACCCAACTATAGCTATTTGGCAAGGATAATAATGCCCACCTCAGTGTGGTTGTTGTAGGATGAAATGTAATACTCTCTATAAAGTGCTCAGCACCACAAAGCACTCAGTTGAGTGGTCATTATCACTACTATGATTATTACTAACGTGGTTGGAGAGAGGACTCGACTATAGAAAGTCTTGTAACCCGTGCAAAGGAGTTGAGGAAAATTAAGTGTGAGGGTGGAGTAGAGAGGCAAGAACTGGACTCCAGGAAGTCAGTTTGTGAGGCTGATGTGGCTTTACTGGTACGGATTTGGCTTTAGTGGTACAACCCAGCAGAATGTAAGCCCTGAGAGTGGGACAGAAAAGGAGAGAGAGAGACTATGAGAAACTTATTACAGGCAAAATGGATGGGCCTGTTCACGAAAGTTGAAGTTCAGTGGACATCGTGTAAAGAGAGACATCACCAACAGTAGGAAAGACACGTGGGCTTACTCTCCAGGTGATCCAAGGTTGAGGCTATTTTCCTGTGTGTTCTGCATCCCAGGCCCTGATGCCACTGGACTAGCATGGGTCCCTGCCTGGGAGACATTAATGAATTCCCTAGTCGGGCTTTAGACCCGGTGAGGGTCCTAGAGGGGAGGCAGCCACCAGCTGCAGTGTGTTAGAACAGACTGTTTACCAAACTCCTGCAAACATCACTAAACGCAGGGGGCACTGCTGTAAATTAGGAGAAAACAGGTTCTTTAAAGACAGTTACTGCCCTTGCCAGAAACTAATAGAGGATTGCTCTTCAGTACCTCCGTGACCCCAATCAAGAGGTCGATGGGTCCTGATTATCATGTGAGGCCTATTCAGCTGTAAACATGGAAAAAGAATGCACTCTAGGGAATCTGGACCTGCAAGAATGGTTGTTGCACCCCATTGCCCTGGTTTAACAAGAAACAAAGCCAGTGTGCGTCTGTGTTTCTCCTGTTGGGCAGGAAGACTGGAAAGGAGATTATTTCTTGATGACCTTTTCCCAATATTTATTAGACATCAGTACAGGGTTCACTGATCTAGCAAATCAACTTCTGGTATTTTCAATGAGAAAATGATATAAACGCTCATTAAAAGTGCACGATTTGACCCAAAGGCCAGAAAATTGAGAACTAAGGTCAGTAGAGGAATTTAGACTCCCATTCTTTGCACAGATGAGTAAACATGATGAGGACCCTATGCTTAATCAGAAACTTCTCTGGTGAGCATCGTGGAAAAAGAATAGCATTAAGTGCAGGTTATACTTACTGCAAAAGTGGATCTTGTCTGTTATAATCATGAGGTTAGTGATAACAGGTAGTGGTGACGCCATGCCTCATTCCTCTCACCCTTGCCCCCACATGATCAGTGTAAATTTGTTTATTTTTGCTGTTATGCCACCATAGAAGAAAGCTCAAAATTCAATGGACTCACCACCAAAGAGCTACCAAGCCCTGTTCTGTACAACACCCACTGAAATGTCACATGGCTTCAGAAAAACAACTCCTTTCCTTCCAGGAGTTAACAATTTAACAACCCTCAATTTCTCATTGCCTCGGCAAAAATTATCTCAATTTCGTTACATTCATTTGTTACAGATGCTTACATTTGATTTCTCCAGAGACTAGGAATGAAAGACTTCAGAAAACGCTTCGACCTATATTTTCCGAATCCCTATCTTTAGCAAATCCCAGACTTCCCCCTTTACAGCCAAACACTTCATTAGTTTTGCTTTTCTCTTCTTAAGAAATGTGTAATAAATCCCATGAATCAGGACTAATACTTAGCCAAACATTTTCATGAAACGCCCTCAGATTAGTCCAGTTGCCTGGGCAAACAGCAACTCTACCTACCTGCCTTTAGACATCCTGGAACCAGCCTTCACTCTAGGCATCTCCACCATCTACTCGCAATAAATCTCATCTTGACTAACAGAAACCTGTCAATGGACAGAAGTTGTTGTTCAGTTGCTCAGTCGTGTCCAACTCTTTGTGACCCCATGGACTGCAGCGCACCAGGCCTCCCTGTCCTTCACCAGCTCCTGGAGTTTGCTCAAACTCATGTCCACTAATCAGTGATGCCATCCAACCATCTCATCCTCTGTTGTCCCCTTCGCCTCCTGCCTTAAATGCTTCCCAGCATCAGGGTTTTTCCAGTGAGTCTGCTCTTCACATCAAGTGACCAAAGAATTGGAGCTTCAGCTCCAGCATCAGTCCTTCCAATGAATATTCAGGACTGATTTCCTTTAGGATGGACTGGTTTGATCTCCTTGCAGTCCAAGGGACTCTCAAGAGTCTTCTCCAACACCACAATTCATCAATTCTTTGGCAGTCAGCCTTCTTTATGGTCCAACTCTCACATCCATACATAGTCATGGATGGAAAAACCATAGCTTTGACTAGATGGACCTTTGTAGGCAAAGTATCATTTGCTTTTTAATAATTCTAACCTAGATAGAACAGGCTATCTAGGTTTGTCATAGCTTTTCTTCCAAGAAGCAGTCATCTTTTAATTTCATGGCTGCAGATACCATCCATAGTGATTTTGGAGCCCAAGAAAATTAAGTGTGTCACTATTTCCATTGCTTCCCCATCTATTTGCCATGAAGTGATGGGGCCAGATGCCATGATCTTCGTTTTTTGAATATTGAGTTTTAAGCCAATTTCTTCAGTCTCCTCTTTGACCCTCATCAAGAGACTCTTTAGTTCCTCTTTGCTTTCTGCCATAGGGTAGTGTTATCTGCATACCTGAGGTTATTGATATTTCTCCCTGCAATCTTGATTCCAGCTTGTTGTTCATCTAGTCCGGCATTTCGCATGATGTACTCTGAATATAAGTTTAATAAGCAGGATGACAACATACAGCCTTGATGTTCTCCCTTCCCAGTTTGGAACCAGTCTGTTGTTCCATGTCTGGTTCTAACTATGCATTAGGTACAATCACTTTTCCTATGTTGCAAATAAGAATTATGAGGCATGGAGGGATTAAGTAATTTGCCAAAGTCATACAGTTAGCAGAGTCACCCAGTCTGTTTTGAGAGGCTGGAAGCAACCATGATGACAGCAAATTTCATCTCTCTTTACTTCCATGTCCCAGAAGACAGTACAGTGCTCTGGACATAGTAGGCATTTTATAAGTCATTTGTTAAAGAATTATGTTTAGAGGTTTTTTTGTTGTTCTTTTCTTTGAAGCTAAACTGTTCATAAGAGTTAAAAATGCTAAAACTTGTCTGTCACTTTTCTGAGCTGGGAAAAAGACAGTCCAGTCTGGCTGGACTGGGCATCTTACAGGCCTGGGTGAGCACCCAGAGAGCCCTTGAATCTGGAGACTAAGCAATCTTATCGTTTTCCTAACTGTGTGTGCCAACGCCTGGCAGTCCTTATATATCTTTTCAGTCATATACACATGTAAATATTTGTCATGGTTAAGCTCTGAGTGATGCACTCCTTAAGGGCCCTCTCCCCAGCTTACTCTGCAGCAGTGGTACAGAATAGGAACTCAAGGAGGTGCTGAGATTCCAAACACCTCGCAGGGCCAACTCCTGCAGCTTTGGGTCAAAGCCCGACATGTACAACGTGAAGGAAGGTGAAGCTGCATCGTGCGGACAGGTGTGCATTCTCAGCCCACCTGGCAGAGGGGGACGATGGCTGATGAGCTTTTGTTTTTTTAAACTACATCCAGCTTTGTGGCCCCCACCTCCCCACCTGGGAAACCATCCAGAAGCAGTTGCTACTGGGACATCTGCTGTCACTACCACCTCCCATCGTATGGAACAGGAATCCTGAAGCTCCCAGAAATGGGACGAGGTCTGGGCCTTACTCTGGAGTGGTTGCTGCCCCTTCTCTTCACCTGATTTCCTAGTGTCCACGTTGAACTTGTTTTCTGTGGAGCATAGCTGTCACAGGGAAGCCTCTCTACATTCCAGTTTGCCTCAGCCTGGGTGAAGAGGCTCCAAAGTCAGGAAATCCCAGTGAGTTCCAAGGAGCCGTGTACGGCATGACCGGAGGTTCTGACACCTTGAGAGGTGCAGGGCGCAGGCACCGTCTCCTCCACTCACCTTCCATCCCCTAAGTCTCAGAGCACCCAGTTCTCCCTGGCCCAGCTACTTCTCTACTCACTCTTTACCTTCTGCATGTTTCAAACTAACAGGCTCTTTACTCCCCCCTGGCTTTAGAGAAACTATTCAAACTAACAGTCTATTTATTCCTCCCTGGGTTTAGAGAAACCCTCAAAGGTGTGTTACCTTATACTTCGCTCATGATAAATCTGTATTTATTTCTTTTTAATTTTTAATCTATGGGATTAAGAATCAGGATAACTTTGGGAAGAAAGATAGAGGGAGAAATTGAAGGCATCACAAGGTGGAGTTTTGGGGTACAGGCTATGTTATTTCTTGATCCAGGTGATAATTATACAAATGAGTTCATAAGAGTTTATTATTATGATCATTTATTGAGCTGTACTTTTGTGATTTGTGTGCTTAACCCTCTGCATTATACTTCAGCCTTTAAACATTTAAGACAGTCCAAATACTATCAAAGTGGTGTACAGTGAAAAAAAATCCGTTTCCCACACTTATCTCTTGCCCCCCAGTTCCCCTCCTCAAGTTGAATAACGCTGTTTAGGAAAGGGCTCTGGTAGTCGTTAGTGCTGTTCTACATCTCCTCCTTCAGGGCACCTGGACCCGTTGCCCTCCCGGCATTTCCTGGCCCTCCTGTGGTTGGACAGGAACGTGCGACTGCTTCTGGTCAGTGAGTTGGAAGCGGAAGTGATGTGTGTCACTTCTGGATCAGGGCATTCAGTCTCCGGTGTAAGGTCCTCTGGATATCTCCTTTCCTCCTACCCCAGGGACATGCTGTTTTTTGGTTGGGGTTCTCCTCCAGCTTTGTTCTCAGATGGATTATGACAAAAAGCCAGTTCACAATGGATGCAGGCAAGAGGCATGAGCAAGGAATGAGTGTGATGTCGAAGCCATTGAGACTGGGGGAGTTTGGTGCTGTGCTGATCCGTAGTGAGACCTCCTCTGTGTGTGCATGTGTGTGTGTGCACATGCGTGTGTGCGCCCTGCATGTGTGTATCTCTGAAGAGGACACCAAGAAAAGTTGAAATAAAAATACGTGGGCAAGTATGAGTATAGTTAATGTATCTGTTAAGATATTTTCAGCTCCAGGTATAGAAATCCAAAGTGAAAGTTGCCTACTCAATAAGACTATTGCTGATAAAATAGAGGTGTGGTGATTCCAGGATTGATTTAGCTCAGCTGCTCAACTGTGTCATCAAAATTCTTCCTTTTGATGATCCTTTCCCCTCTGCCTTCCTCAGTGTTTGGGCCATCTCCTCTCTTGGTGCAAGATGGATGACTACAGCAGATTCTGGTCTTGCTTTTTCTCAATCTCTCATAATCTCTCTCTCTCACACACACAAATACACACAAACATCCAGATGCAAATAAGAGGTGACTGAACAAAATGTTCAGATTGAAAAAGGAAATAAGCCTTCAGCATATTATGATCTTTTAGTACTTCTCTGATGGTAATTTCACAGCTCTTTTAGTAGTTTGATATATTTATTATTGGGCTTCTCTGATGACTCAGATGGTAAAGAATCTGCCTGCAGTGCAGAAGACCTAGGTTTGATCCCTGGGTTGGGAAGATCCCCTGGAGAAGGGAATGGCTAGAGCTTTTAACACAACACAAAGCGTTCTTTTGTTAGTAGACCACAAAATCGGGTAGGACCTGTGACAGCCAAGAAGAAAGAAAGTGATAGAACATTTGGTTGGTCTCCTTAATCTGGACTGGTCTCCTTAACTTAAAGAAGTTAAGGAGAGTAAAACACACCGTAATCCTTTTAAAATTAATTTATCAGTTTGAAATACCTTTCAGTTCAGTCACTCAGTCGTGTCTGACTCTTTGCGACCCCATGAATCGCAGCACGCCAGGCCTGCCTGTCCATCACTAACTCCCGGAGTTCACTCAAACTCACGTCCTTCGAGTCGGTGATGCCATCCAGCCATCTCATCCTCTGTCATCCCCTTCTCCTCCTGCCCCCAATCCCTCCCACCATCAGAGTCTTTTCCAATGAGTCAACTCTTCGCATGAGGTAGCCAAAGTGCTGGAGTTTCAGCTTCAGCATCATTCCCTCCAAAGAAACCCCAGGGCTAATCTCCTTCAGAATGGACTGGTTGGATCTCCTTGCAGTCCAAGGGACTCTCAAGAGTCTTCTCCAACACCACAGTTCAAAAGCATGAATTCTTCAGCACTCAGCCTTCTTTACAGTCCAACTCTCACATCCATACATGACCACAGGAAAAACCATAGCCTTGACTAGATGGACCTTTGTTGGCAAAGTAATGTCTCTGCTTTTCAATATGCTATCTAGGTTGGTCATAACTTTCCTTCCAAGGAGTAAGCGTCTTTTAATTTCATGGCTGCAGTCACCATCTGCAGTGATTTTGGAGCCCCAAAAAAGAAAGTCTGACACTGTTTCCACTGTTTCCCCATCTATTTCCCATGAGGTGATGGGACCGGATGCCATGATCTTCGTTTTCTGAATGTTGAGCTTTAAGCCAACTTTTTCACTCTCCTCTTTCACTTTCATCAAGAGGCTTTTGAGTTCCTCTTCACTTTCTGCCATAAGGGTGGTGTTATCTGCATATCTGAAGTTGTTGATATTTCTCCCGGCAATCTTGATTCCAGCTTGTGTTTCTTCCAGCCCAGCGTTTCTCATGATGTATTCTGCATATAAGTTGAATAAGCAGGGTGACAATATACAGCCTTGATGTACTCCTTTTCCTATTTGGAACCAGTCTGTTGTTCCATGTCCAGTTCTAACTGTTGCTTCCTGACCTGCATACAAATTTCTCAAGAGGCAGGTCAGGTGGTCTGGTATTCCCATCTCTTTCAGAATTTTCCCCAGTTTATTGTGATCCACACAGTCAAAGGCTTTGGCATAGTCAATAAAGCAGAAATAGATGTTTTTCTGGAACTCTCTTGCTTTTTCCATGATCCAGCAGATGTTGGCAATTTGCCATCTTCTTCATTACCATGACCAATAATAAAGTGTCAATGACTAGCTACAGAGTAACTGATCAATACGAAAAGAAGTCATCATCCTAAATATTCACTAACAAGTTTCTAAGAGACCTGAATTGTGCAAACTGTCTCTTTAAAAATGTCCTGTAAAAGAAAACTACAACTGCCCAGGAAATATTTAATTTATGCTTATTGCCAGTAGCACATTTCCTACTGATTAGATATATAACACTGGATTTTAAAAACGTTTTTACAGAGCTTACACTTCATTAGGGTACTTTATATAATCTTATTCTTTAAGAAAATAGATCTTGGAACAGTGCCATGTAGGCTGAACATCTAGTTTGTAGCCTTGGGTTACATCGTTTAGGGTGAATCCCTGTACCTGTTGTTAATGGGTTAAGGAGGCTCTGTGTCCCACAGGAAACTGAAGGAAACAAGGACACGAGCATTTATTAGGTGCTGCTATATGCACCTGTATCATAGTTATTTATACATTATTTTATCCCACCTTGCTTTGTTGTGTGGTCATCTCCATCTTTCCGGGTGAGGGAACTGAGACAGAAGTTACGTGACTTAAAATACGTAGGCACCAGGAGCTGGACAACGGAGAGCAGACAAGGGAGTCCAGGTGACTGTGGGATTGATGTTGTACACAACTGCCTTTTAGGGGGTCACAACTCTCTGCTGTGCCTGAAAGCCTTGACATTTAGAAAACAGTTTTTCCATAAATCCACCCTTTATAAGGCAGTGTCTCAAAACACACCTACAGGAACAAATGGCATTTCCTGTTTTCGGAGTGCGTATATAATAAATGCTAACTGGCATTGCTTACGGGAGTGAAAATAATAATGGCCTTGGACCTGATTAGGAAAATAAAATCAGAGCTTCTGTGTCCTGTGGCTATAACCTGAGCAGCCCAGCCTGGGATCCCCATGCCGACTTAGGCCAGCTTGAGAAAGGAGGGTCCGCCCCTCTGTCACCAAAAAGCATTCATTAACCAAGTGAAAACTTCACATAGTACATTGTCATCTAGTGGATAAATGAGCACAGTAAACCAACAAAAGCATTTCCTGAGTGAGCCAGCCGCTGTACTAGGCACCCATGCTACTAAGGCTAAGATTTCTCGTCTCGCGGAGCAGACGTGAGCTGTGGCTATTTGTTGTCCTGCGTCGTCCAGCTCCTGGTGCCTACGCTTCTTAAGTCACACAACTTCTACATCTCAGTTCCCTCACCTGGAAAAATGGAGGTAACAACACCGCAAAGCAGGGCTACATAAAATAATGTATAAATAACCACGACACAAGCACATAGAGTAACACTCAATGTTACAGACAGAGATAACAACTGTGAAATGGACTCTTACAGCGGGGGAGGCGGTGACTTCTTTTCTTGCTGTTTTAACTTTTTATTTTGAAATAATTTGAGACAAAGGCTTATAAAAATGGTAGAGATAGCCTTGACCTTGCTTGCTCTTGACCCTGCTTCCTTTAATGTTAACAAATTTCAAAGCTATCGTATACTATGAAAACCAGGAAGCTGACATGAGTGCAATATTCTTTTGGCGGGGGGCTATTTTTTTCTCCTTTGGCCGTCCTGCATGCCATGTGGGATCTTAGTTCCCTGATTCACAACCCCCCAACCCCTCCACCCCTCTATCCCCCCACCCCCCCGACCCCTACCTGCCCATCCCCCCACCCCCCTGCATTAAACTATTTCAGAAGATATTAATGCAGTTGTTAAATACCTCATACCCACCTCAACCAGTCCTCCTGTGGAGGAAGGGATAGGAAAGCATAAGATGGGGGTGAATGCGTGGGGGCCAGGGGTTAAGCATGGGGACCTGGGAGTGCAGGGGGAGAAGCAGATGCCCTCAGTATCAATACTGAAGTAAAGAGACCTCCTGCACCAACCCTACATGCCCCCTACCCCCGCCTCCACCCCCCACGTTGGCCTTAAAGTGAAAAAATTGTGGGCCCTTTTGTATCCCAATAAAACTGGAAATATGCCTATCCAGGCCAGTGCCAATTTTCTGTTACTGCCTCTGGGGCCTAGCTGTCTTCCTAAGTGGACTACTTGAGATCTATTTCCAGTGAGCTTGCCACAGTGCCTAGTTCCTGTATAAAATTTCTGGAATCCAAAGCAGTAATTTAGGAAACCCCATAAAAAGCATCCCGAGGCTTTAACCAATGAAAGTCCTGTAATCTGACAGGTCTGCTTTATGTGGGAAATGTGGGTTGCTGCCGTTCTTAAAGCGGCTCCCGACAGAGTCCAGTGTCTCTATGCTCTGGCCAGGAAGAGTCTGTTCCGCTCCCCCTCAGTGGGCCCCTGCCCAGCCCCCACTGCGCTCCATCCACCCTGGATGAGGCACACGGCAAATGCAGACATTCACTAGGGGGCCCTTGAAGGCCCTTATTTATCACGTAGAAGTCCGCTAGCGCCTGAGGGCTGCCCATCACTGGGCAACCATCCCCCTTCAGGCTGTTTTTCATTTCCAATTAAAAATCTTCTCACAGTGCTGAAGGTTTTCATTTCTCTATGTAAATTCTGTTTTCGCTCGTGCTTCTCTCCGAAGCTCTACCTTTTAAATGATTTGCTCCCACCACGTATGAACATGTGTTGACTTCTAACCCTCAGAATAGTCCTTGAAAATTATTTCTGTCGCTTAGAGGATCCCAGAGGCATTGTGGATAGTAGAATCAACCCAGGATCTTGAGACAGAAAACCTGGTTCACATCCCGGCTTTTCCCCTCACTGCCTTCATGACCGTGGACGACTCACTCAAGCTCTTCGGAATTCTCGTCTGTCCGAGTGGGTACAGTTCCTCCTGTTTAGCTCACAGCTTGATTATATGGAAGAAATGGAAGGACGTGAGAGTGGTTTATAAGCTATAAATCTGCTGTGCTAATAATAGCAAGCCTTTCTCAATGTTTATTATATGCTAGGCATGGAGTGTTTGGTGCTTATCTCATTTAATTCTCACAATAACTTCGCAGGGTAAACATTATGGCCATTTTACAGATGGCTATACTGAGGCACAACACCAAAGTATCTTCCCAGGCATCATACTGGTAGTAAATGGTGGCCTTGGGATTTGAACCCAGGACATCTGACAACAAAGCCTACCCCTTTACCACAGTGCTGAGTTACTTCCCAGTACAGTTACTATGTTAACATCACGGTTAGAATGTGAGGTTAAAGATGCTTCTATCCTCACTGGGTAAAAGACAGTGCTATCACCACGGGCTCTCCTGCCATCGTCTCCTTCTGAACCCTTCACTGCAGAACCCTTTGTGAAGTTCACTTGGAGGAATCAAAACTACTGGCTGCTTCAAAGGTCTTTTCTGTGCCTCCCTGTGATGTTTCAGGGGATATATCTGGCTAACAGTATATCCCGAATTGCATGCTAGTGAGGCACACCATAACGGAGTCCTGCTTTTCTAAGACAGATAACAAGGCAGAAACAGCTGATCACATTTATGGCTGTGAAACTTTAGACATTCTGCTGGTAACTGGGTATAGCATGGGATTCCTTGAATGTCAGTTGAGTACAGACACGTTTTTAAGGAAAAGTATTCTCCTGGATCATGAAGACCAGCTCCACAGACCCCTAGTTTGAGAAATGCCAACATGTGGGAAATGGCAACCCACTCCAGTATTCTTGCCTGGAGAATCCCTTGGACAGAGAAGCCTGTCGGGCTACAGTCCATGGGGTCACACAGAGTCCAACACAGCCGAGCGATTAAAGCACCACCGCTAGACAGAACACCGCCAAAGCTGCACCCGGGAACCTGGGCCCTCCTGCCATCGCCTCTACCGATCCAGGCTGCTGTCAACGAGACCGGCTTATCTGCGCTCACAGAGGCCACGAAGCCCAAATGGCTGGACAAGTGACCCAGTGGGCGAGTGCCCAGAGTGGGTAAGGGGTCAGGGTGAGCAGCAGCCTGGCTTCCCTGCGCTGTGGCCGTGAAGGACCGCCAGTGCCCTCTCTCCCCAGCTCCTGCGTTTTGAAGAGGAGCCTGGTGCTCACGGTGGTGCTTTAGTTGCTCAGCGGTGTCTGACTCTTGTGACCCCACAGACTGCAGCCCGCCAGGCTCCTCTGTCTATGGGATTCTCCACATAAGAATACTGGAGTGGGTTGCCATTTCTTTCTCCAGGGGATCTTCCCAGCCCAGGGATCAAACCCGGGTCTCCTGCATTGCACGCAGATTCTTTACCAACTGAGCTACCCAAGGAAGCCATGCCTTTATGCAAAAATCTATTGACACTAAGTGTTGAAAATGAATACAACAATGCTTAAAGCACCAGAATAACCAGACCAAAAAACAGCTCTGGAGGCCAGAGCCACGGCTAGAAAACCACCAGGTTGAGACTCTGGTCAAAAGTTTTCCAGCATTGTCCCACAAAGAGTTCCATCGAGTCTTCATGAGGCTCTGTGGAATTTGGGGGTGCAGGGCAGGGGCAGCTCTTCCCCCATTTCAACCAGAACAGCTCTGTCTGCTCTTTTAGTCACATCCCACCGACTTGTTTTAAGAAATGCTCTCACGGCTAACGACTGGCAGAGTGGATATTTAAGGGCACTTCCTGCTCTAACATCCACATGTCTGCAACTCTAGTGGTCAGTGTAGGTATAAAAAAGTCCTTATGGTGTGCTTTTTAAGGAAGAAATTATTCACAGGGTCCAGAGAGCTGGAGTGAGGAGGTGTCAGCCCTCTCAAGGCAGCAACTCACTGCTCCTGCTTCTGCACTCGCAATTTTGATGGTTTCAGTTTTAGCAGGCACCCCGCTTGCATCTTTGCATTTCACCAAGACTGGAGCACAAAATAGCAGTTCTGTAGAGAAAGAAAAGCCTCGCTCAAAAGAAATATCAAGTTCCGCGGGCCAGCCTGTTTCAGTCCCACTTAAGTTCTTTGAGCTTATTTAGTAGCAAATGGTAGTGGTGTTGCTTTTCCGGAAATGGCTCTCTGAAAGGCAATTTGTCTTGCAGTGCAGTCTCTCCATAGTAAAGCTCATCTTAGGCCTTTCACTGGCTCTGTGTTTATCTTGTGGAGAAAGAGGCTGTCGTGTTCAGGAATGCACACAGCAGAGGAGCCAGAAGTGACACAATAACAGAGTTTGGGAGCCTCCCCTGAAAACGTGTGAGCGAGTTTTTGCTGTATTCGACAGTTGAAAGGATGTAGGGTGTTGACAGTCCTGGCAGACCCAACAGATAAAAACTGCTGCTTGGATGTGGCAGGGAACCAGCGTGTGTGGTAGGGGGGGTGGTTACAGATTTGTCTACCTTCCTTCTCTCAGGGATAATTTAAGAAGTTCAATATTATTTTATCATGTTATCAAACCGCTAACCTAAGTGTGGGGGAGGGGATGGCAATGCAGAAGACATAGGTTTGATCCCTGGGTTGGGAAGATCCCCTGGAGAAGGAAATGGCAACCTGCTCCAGTATTCTTGCCTGGAGAATCCCATGGACGGAGGAGCCTGGCGGGCTCCAGTCCATGGGGTCATACAGAGTCTGACACAACATTTTTAGCGACTGAACAACAGCGACAAGGAAACCAAGAGGAATGTAAGAGAATAAAAACAAAGGAAAGATAAATGAAGGTAAAAGGAGAAAATCTCTTGATCACCGCCACGTGATTTAGCTTAGTAAGTTCCTCAAAGGGAAAGAGCTGGAAGGTTCATCATAGTGAATGGTCACACCTGAGAGCCAGCCATCCCCTGGCACTTTGTTTGAACAGGGCTTTATGTGGGAAGAGGGGGAGAAGAAAGGAAAGGGTATGTGATGTTTTCCACTCCTGCCTGTGCCTCTAATCCTCAGCCCTGCAAACCTGGAAACGTCAGTCAGTGTGGCTTCCAGGGGTCCCTTCACTTCCACAGCAACTTCTCTGAGAGGGAAGGCGTGCTGACTGCCCGCGTCATTTTTCAGTTTGATCAGCTGGTCCTGTGTCTGGCACGAGGTGGACGCCGCCCCAGCACGGGACCGGTCTTCTCTCACACATCAGTGTCTGTGGTGGCACAGACATCTCCAGCTGCCCTGGAGGTCAAACTCGATGGTGGTGGTTTTCTCCAGAGGCACGCATACAGATCTGGTAATAGAGACATTTACAGTCACGTGCTTGATAATTTTCTGTACGGAAATCCTCTCCCACAATGTGGCATGCTTTTCATCCTCAAAGCCTTTGAGACTCTGTTGTGCTTCTAAATGAGATCAGCGGCTTAACCTTTCTTTGCTTTTGATGCAAACTCATAATTATGGGCAGTCTGCAGAGTGGGAGGTTCGCCTCCCTTCTCTGTCCTCACTGGGATGACACGAAGGCAGCTCTTGTGACGAGTGTGCCATTAGGGTGTCAGCACTGAAGCACTTGTGAGAAACATTTAGTGGCAGCTCTAACTCAACCCTCATCTCTTCTGAGTTCCTAGAAGTATGTGTTTTAAAAGTAAACCTGAGCACCGAAGGTGCTGAGAAAAGCACCGTTATTTAGATGTTCGTTGACAGGCCCCATATATTAGATGTTCTTTTGCCATTTCACACAAATTGATGTTTTGACAGGTGCCTTTTTATTTAGTTGGCAGGACTTACTTTACTGTTTTTCTCTTCAACCCTCTTTGAAGTTCCTCTAGCAGATACAAATACCAGGCTGGTGTTGGCCAGAAGTGATAATCAACAGACAAAATGAACAAGTTCTAGAAAAGACCCTAGCCATTCTGGTACATGCTATTTTGTGGTATTTTATTTTGTAACATGGTTTAAATTTACTTTCTTCTTTCCTCTGGGGAATTATTGATTCCTAACCTTGAAATGGAGACTCAAATAAGGGCAAAGAGTTGATGAGGTTTCCCAGGTGGTACTAGTGGTCAAGAACCTGCCCGGCAATGCAGAAGACATAAGAGATGCAGGTTCGATCCTTGGCTCAGGGAGATCCCCTGGAGGACGGCATGGCAACCCACTCCAGAATTCTTGCCTAGAGCGTCCCAAGGACAGAGGAGCCTGGTGGGCTACAGTCCGTATAGTTGCACAGAGTTGGACATGACTGAAGTCATGTGACTTAGCACACATGCAAAGAGTTGACGACTGTCCGTTTCAGTAGAAGAGGGACATCCATCCTTTCCCTAATAGCTCCGTGGTCTTCACGATGTTATCTAGTAGCCTCTCCAGAGAATCACAACATTCACTCTCTCTGGAATGTAATACCCTTGAGGAGCACTCTTTTTTTCTATTCATATAAGGAGATGAATGTCATGGAAGAATAGTTATTTTGTTAATTCTTTGTCTCCTCAATTTGTTTAAGACGAGGAGAATAGGTACATCCATTTGTAATATCTCTGGGGACTAAAGTTTTCTAAGTTTCCTTTTTAGGGGAGAATTTTAAGAGTCTAGTGCCCCCAACCCCCACTTGTCTAAGCTTTTCTTTTGCAAGAAGAAGCTTTTCTTTTGTTGTCATTTGCATTCTGCCGCTTACGGACTTAATTTCTCTATTTGAAGCTAGACCCTGAATTCCTGAGTTAGAAGGCCCCCCTTCTGCCCTCATCTGCTCCCGTCATCTTGAAGATGTTGGGATACGATCATGCCTATGGAACTCGACAGGCTTCGAAGCTCTCAGAGCTTGTGTTTTCACGTGTTTTCCCCTCTCAGTCGACCTCAGCCTTTGCTCAGATTCTTTTGACAGGGTGGTAGGCGCTTGTCTGTGTTTGGTCCTTCTCCCCTGGTTAGTTCACTCAGAAGTGGGAGATGCTCTTCACCTGAGAACACAGATAACTCCTCCCTTGGAAGCCATTATATACCGTCCTTACAGATGTCTGTCACTCTTCTCTGGGAACTGCTAATAGAGTTAGAAGGAACTTGATAATGTGGCATTTTCGGTGTCTGGAATGAGGAAAGCCACCAGAGACAGGGCTTATCTTCATAGGATGCGGTGCGCAGACTGTCTGTGTGGCCCAGACCCCTTTCTGTGGAGGAAGGAAGTCAGGACTTCCTCAGCTGTGGAGACCCCCTTGGCTAAGGTCCCTCCCCTTCCCACATGCCTTGACTGAGGGACCTGGGGCTATAAAGGCCGGGCGGTCTCAGCCCAACTTGGGATGACTCTGAAGGGCCCTCTAGCTCCTGGACTCCCAGTAGCTGAGCCTGCCGTAAGGCCAGCACCACAGTCAGTTTCTCCCTCAGCACACAGCCGCGTCCTTCCAAGGACAGCTCCGGAGGTACATCCAAGTCCCTAAACTCTGGGGAGCCCAGCCTGTGACAGAGAGTGATGTCACTGATTGGGCAGAGGAAGGCCCATGGTCGTGGAATTTTGTCTTCTCTGTCATCGTCAGATGCTAGTCTGTCACAACTAACAGTTCTAACGACTCTGCTGAGATAACATGGAGATGAAATTGGAGAATAAGCTAATTGTAAGGAAGAAAATCTGTGGTTTTTACTCCATTAACAGTAGTGTCAATGGTATTAAATCACCAGGCATTAAATTTCGTTTGCTGTTTAATCCTCACAAAAATTCTATGAAGTGGAAATTATCCTCATTTCATTTTGTGAATAAGGAAATGTGCTTGGAGATGTGAAATAACCTGAAAATATGAGAAGGCCAAAACAGATCTGGAACTCCAGTCTATCTGACTCCAAAACTTGAATTCTCCTCCTTACCTGGAATGTCCCTCCGTCATCCCCTCTTACTCCTTTGCTGCCCATCAAAATTGCTGCTGTTCTCACCTTATAGTTAACTCAAATAATGCCTTTAAAGGATAAATTTTGAAAACTGCCGAAGAAAGATATTGTTCTCAAACAATGCTATATTCTACTGTACTGGTGTGAGTTTATTTCATAGTTTAGGACAACATCTAATTAAGGTACTAAATGAATCTCTCCGTGTAACATGAAGGTCTAATCCAGTTGAATCTTGTAAAATCCACTGAACAGACAGGATGAAACTCCTCCAGCCTTTATTCTGTCCCTGTACCACTACTGTTTCCCAGTATTAACCAGCAAGCTGGATACAAGGGTCAAGCAGCATACTTGTTCTCAGAACAGTTTTATAAACACATGGCTCAGTTTTTGGACCCCTTCCATCTGGCTCCCTTTGTCCCTTCTTTGTTGACTTTCCTTCGTTATTTAGGTGTTTGCTTCACCTTTTAAAACGCTGTGTATGTTCCTCTCAGCTGTTTTAAATCCTTTTTAGAAAGTCGGTTCCATCTTCGTTATTATTTCACTTCATCTATTCCCTGGTCTCGTCTCCTGTGATAATGGTACCAGAGCCATAACTTCTTAATCTTCTAGAAACTGTACAGATACCTAAGTCAACATGGTAGAGGAATAATTATGTGCTTTTACTGCCCACTTGCTAATATTAAGGAGGCAGTGTTATTCAGAAGAACAAGTGTAGAACTTCAAATCAAAGATACATATATGTGATAATCCAATATATGATAAAAATGCCATTTCATTTAAGTGGAAAAGAGTGAGTTATTTAATAATTGATGATGATATAAATAGTTATGCAACAGAAATAAAGTAAAATTGGACTGCTATCTTACATAGTATATAAAAATTGTCAGATGACTAGAAGGCTTAAATGTAGAATTTTTTTTTAATTCCACAAGAAAATCTGAGAAGCATGATGTAAACAAGGCTGGAGAAATAGACATACAAAATAAAAAAATAGATATTTTATTACATATAAATTTAAAGCTATTTTATAGCTAAAAAACATAAGGTCAGTAACAAATGATAAGCTTAGGAGACTACATGCAATGCACAAAATGTGTGGGAGTTAATTATACTCTGCAAAAATCTCTTTAAAATTGGAAGAAAGAGACAACAACAATAAAAGGATTCAAAGAGATCATTCATAGAGGGCGAGTTCAAATAGTCAACAACATATGGAAAGGTCAAATTCACTAACCATTGCGAAGAGGCAAATGAAAGTAATAATAAGGTACATTTTACACTCAACAGAATGGCAAATATTTTTAAGTATTATAACACCTATTGCTGGCAAAAATTCTGATAGAAGAGTGAATTGTTTCAGCTTTGGGGGAAATCAATCTGACAGCATCTATTATGTTTCAATATACACAAGCACCTGTTTTGAATATTTATGGGGAAAAAATAGAAAACCTCATATTTAATGAAAAAACATTGAAAGCACTCCCTTTGAAATTAAAAAAGGACAAACAAGGATTTTTGATAATACTTCTCTAGTTGAACATTATAATAGGTGCTAGCCAGAATAGTAAGACAGATAAAATAAGAGAAAGTTTTAAGAATTGTTGGAGACGGCTGTCAATTTGTGGATAAAAAATTGTATGTCTAAAAAATTTTAAAGACTCCTCAGAGAAATTACAAGAATTAGAGTTTAGCAAGTTTTCTTGATACAAAATTAATATATACAATCATATTTCTGAACATTAGCTACCAAATAGTTTAAGAATAAATAATTTTTTAATTTATAATAATATCAAAGATACTAGATGTCAAGGAAATATCTATCAGAAAATATGCAGGCTATTATGGATAAAACTAAATTTTTTGAACAAACTTAAAAACTGCATATGTAGAGGAGAAGGAAATGGCAACCCACTCCAGTGTTCTTGCCTGGAGAATCCCAGGGACGGGGGAGCCTGGTGGGCTGCCGTCTATGGGGTTGCACAGAGTCGGACACGACTGAAGTGACACAGCAGCAGCAGCACGCTATTTTCATGGTATGTAATACTCATGCCATTTCTTCCCAGTTTAATAGTTTTGGTGTGATCTTAGTCAAAATTCCAACAAATCTTTCTTCATAGAACTTGGCAAGTTGATTCTAAAATTTATATAAAAAGTACAAAAGGCCAAGAATAGTTAAAACCCTCTTGAAGAATAAGCTGAGTGGCTAGTTTTTCCAGAGGTACAAATTTTTATAAACCTATGTTAACCAAGAGAGTATAGATAGTGTTGACATGTTGTTTCTGTTTAGTTGTTCAGTTGTGTTTTTGTGGACTGTAGCCCGCCAGGCTCCTTGTCCATGGGCTTTCCTAGGCAAGAACTCTGGAGTGGGTTGCCATTCCCTTCTCCAGAGGATCTTCCTCACGCAGGGATTGAATTTGTGTCTCTTGCATCGCCTGCATTGGCAAGCAGATTCTCTACCACTGTGCCACAGGGAAAGCTTCAATATGGGCGTGTGTGTGTGTGTGTGTATGCACACACGCGCATACACGCTCAGTTGCTGAGTCGTGTCCAACTCTTTGCAATCCCGTGGACAGTAGCCTTCCAGTCTCCTCTGTCCATGGGATTTTCCAGGCAAGAATACTGGAATAGGTGTAGAGATAAACAGACTAATGAAATAGAATAGAGTCTAGAAATAGAAGCATGCTCTAGAATTCATTATCAAGTTACAATTTCTCTCAAAAGAATTATTACTTGCCCAGAGAGATGTGGCTTTGTTTAAAACTCAAGGGTCCTCCGCTGAAGTTCTCCTAACAGATATTCCAAAGAATCCATACAACGTATTTTGCAGCACTAGCCTTTGGAGCAACTTGGATCTTCTGGAAATAAGGCCCAGAGGGGAAACTACCTGACCAATTCCTTGACAAGGTGGAAAGGTTTATTCTGGGCCCCAGTTCAAAGCTAGCAGCTTTTCTAGCCACCCAATAAGTGAGCAGCACAACACATTTGTATCAGCTAGGAATTGTATTAGGGACAATTAATTACGTTCAATCATAACAGTTTAACCATATGGGGGGGTGGGTATCTTTGTCAGAGTAAGAAGTATGGAGGTAGACAGCCCAGGGCTGGTGCAGCAACTGCCCAGTAACAGCAGTGTCTCAGGATCCTTCCATCTTTCGGCTCCGCTGTCCTCCACTTGCGATATATGCTCACGCGTACTGCCTCAGGCTCATGGTCGCAGGTTGGATACCATAACTCCAGATAGGAAGAGGGAGGGAAACAGAGGTGGTACATTTCCCAGAAATCTACTAGCCAGTTAGCCATACTCTGATACTTGGTGACTCTTAGCTACAAGGGAATATGAATATTTTTCAGTGGACACATTGCTACTCAAACAGAATTAGAGTTCCCTCAAAAAAAAGAAATCCATATTTGTAGAGAATTAGTAATGTCTGCCATAGCATCCGGATGTGGTACATGTGATTTCTAAAATTTTAAGAAGGCCTATAAAGCCTTGGGGCTCCCCTGTTGGCTCAGATGGTAAAGAACCCACCTGCTGCAGTGCAAGAAACCTGGGTTCAATTGTTGGGTTGGGAAGATCCTCTGGAGGAGGGCATGGCAACCCACTCCAGGATTCTTGCCTGGAAAATTCTATGGACAGAGGAGCCTGGCGGACTACAGTCTATGGGGTCACAAAGAGTTGGACACGACTGAGTGACTCAGCACTTAAAGCCTTGTGCCTCTCTTTCTTAGTGGTAAGAAGTGCAATGGACAGTTGCTTGTCTTGTCTTTTGTAGGAAAATTTCCCAGCATTCCCCAGTTCTCCAGTGTGCTCATTCACTCATGCTCGCTCACTCTCTCTCTCTAACCCCCTACTTCCTGCCCTCCAACACACCTGCAAACTCATGGAACTTTAACAGGATAACAAGCCCCATAACTCCATGTGATTTAGTCTACCCCTTTGACACACAGAACATACCAAGGCACCTAGGCTACATGTTACTTCCTGTTTCCAACTTTATCAATATGATGTCATTATTATCATGAGCCAGCTCCACAGTCTGTGGACTGACTCTGATATAAACCCAGAGTACTGGCATAACCCTGAGGCCCCATGGTGAAACACATTGCTGACTCTGACAAATGAAAGCTTATGCTGTCCCTTACTATAGGGAGAGAGGGAAGAAGCAAAGGGTACTCAATGGGGATTTAAGGGTAATCTGAGCAAGCCAGCTTACACTGCAAAGGCTGGCCTAGATTAAAAACTAGTGAGAATGACTGTTCAGGTTTGGATGAAATTATCTTAATTTGGCTTTATTATTTTGCAGGAATACAAAAAAGAACAAAATTTAAAAGTTTGCAAAAAGTTTGATAGTCTCAGTAGACTCCATGGATAAGGATTTTGATCTACCGTTTGTGCTGTTTTGCTCTTGTAGAGGCATGGAAGAACACATTAGTATTCAAGGGTCCATTTCCCCACGATGTAAGGAGATTCTTATGGTTCACAGTTACACACTCTTGCATGCTACTTTTGCATTAGGTAATTGGGTCTTCTCATGAGTTCAGTCCAGGATCCCCTGCGTGGCCTACATGAATCTTCTAAGTCTTCCCCCTGAAATTGTCCTTATTTCCCCAATCAGTGCTCCGACTTTCACTTAAGAGACTAGCTGAGGGTGTGGCTTTAATTCTTTTTCATGGAGAAAGCTTCAGGATCAAACCATACATTTGATATTTAGCTCTCTGCACACTTCAGTAGCTAGTGATAAATTCTTCTGACAAAGCCATGGAAGCCGCTGGTTTTCAGCGTGTGCTTTGAACTGAGAATTTGGAAATTTGAGCGTGTCTTTCTTTTTATTTAACCTGTCAATTATCATTAGAAGATGCCACCACCTCATCCCATAGTCCTTGAGGTCCCTGTAACTTTCATATTCAATAGCATTGACCTCTCAGTTCCCTTGAAACTTCCCTCAGTGGAAATTCAATGTAGGTGTACCTAGTTGATGATTTGATTAAACACTTTACTAGATCATGACCAGAATCTTTAAGAATATGAGCTGGATTTTTGTTGCCTTCAATTTCAAAGCCAGATAACACTTCCATATTTCTGCATACATCCCATATTTCTCTGGAACATTCATAGCTCTTAGTTGCAAAGACTAGAATCCAGCTCTGTCTGACTGAAGCATAAAATTAATTTACTGAAGGATAGTGGGTGGCTCACAGAATCTCTAGAAAGGTTAAAGAGTCAGATTTGCAGTGAGGCAGCCAGGAAATGCACTGTTGAACAGGAACATGATCACTTGCATAGTCAATAAACTAATTGGGCTGTGGGCTCTACTAATCCTCTAGAACCACTGCCCTAGGACTTGTCTTTCTGTCATCTCTAACCCTGAGAGACAATGCAGAGTTTCTTACGGCTCCCCCAACTTCCTGACTTCGTCTCAGAAGTGGATGCTGTGACTCATACTTAATTCTCACAGCGGAGACTGGGAAAGCAAGTATCTGATATTTTGACTTCTATAGAGAAAGGTGTTGGAGAAGGCGGTGGCACCCCACTCCAGTACTCTTGCCTGGAGAATCCCATGGACGGAGGAGCCTGGTGGGCTGCAGTCTATGGGGCCACAGAGAGTCGGAGACGACTGATCGACTTCCCTTTCACTTTTCACTTTCATACATTGGAGAAGGAAATGGCAACCCACTCCAGTGTTCTTGCCTGGAGAATCCCAGGGACAGAGGAGCCTGGTGGGATGTGGGGAGCGAGCTCCGCCCGTGGCCAAGGTCATGAGGAAGGAGGCTTGACATACGCAAAGGCGGGATCAAGCCTCAGGAGTCTCCCTGGAAATTCTCGAGCAATCTACCCCCAAAACCAGAGTCTGCCTACTTTCTGCTTTGTGCTGTCACCTACACCTCTGACTTTACGGGGGGCTGTCCCCCACTACCTCTCTCT
This sequence comes from Bos taurus, assembly GCF_002263795.3. Taxonomy (NCBI): domain Eukaryota; kingdom Metazoa; phylum Chordata; class Mammalia; order Artiodactyla; family Bovidae; genus Bos; species Bos taurus. The sequence goes on from NC_037350.1 coordinate 41,341,648, forward strand.
GAAAAGAGAGTTAGCTTACAGCTCCAGTTAATAATTCTTGGGTGTGACAGTGTTTCAACCTACAAACTCCTTTGGAAGTCCTCTAGCCTGCCTGAATAGGTTTTTTCCGGCAACATGTGATTGTTCAGAGCCTCCCAACTGTGAGAGGCAGGAGATGTTCTAAACTGTCTAAACACAGATTCCTTTGAGTAGTTAAAAGATTGATTAGAAATTGTATTGGTGAAGGGTTTTTCACTTGTTGGGCCAATGTTTGCTGCTAAGTCTCCATATCCCTTACCTACTGTGTCCTTGGCGGTGTATTGATTGATATAATGGGTGTATAGAAATGTAAGCAGTTGCCTCAATGTTTGTAATCTTGGACCCTTGAGTTAATTCTTTTCTTGATTGAGCCCACGTCACCTTTGCCCTATAGGAATGCAACTTTCTCCAATGCTTTTTGGAGGCTGGCGCCTGACTTTAGAATAATCACCTTTAGAGAAAAATAAGTTTCTTAAAATGTTAACAGGCTTCCTGGCCAGAAGATGATGCAAATCACCTAAACTTTTGCATATGATAAGTTTGCAGGAAGAAAGCCTGGCTTACTGCATGACTCTACCCCTTCCCCCATTATCCTCTATGCATAACTTAAGGTATAAAAACTACTTTGGAAAAAAGTGCGGGCCTTGTTCACCGAAACTTGGTCTCACCATGTCGTTCTTTCTCTTACCTTCTGGCTGAATTATTCAGCCTCTTTTCTCCACTGAATTTCCTCACTGAGCTATCCTTATTTCAGCCTCTTTTCTCCACTGAATTTCCTCACTGAGCTATCCTCATTCTATTACTCTCTATATCCTTAATTAACATTTAATTAAGCAATTGTTTCCTGATCCTCGCCGACGCCGTCCCCGCTTCGAATTCCCTGGATCCACCGGGGCTGGACCCCGGCAGTGGGCTGCTGTCTATGGGGTCGCACAGAGTCGGACACGACTGAAGTGACTTAGCAGCAGCAGCAGCAAAGAAAGGTGTGTTCTGCCTTTCACTAACACAAGATAAGACAATCCAAACATAAGACAGGATTTCAGACATTGAACAGATGAAAGACTGGTGTTCCCATTACCTTTTAATAAACCAGAAGAAGGAGAAATAGACCTCTTTCCCTTTGTCTCCAGTAGGGAGACAAGGTCACACAGAGCAAGAAGACAAATACGGCACGGACGCTGGAGGTCACTGAGGCACTTTCGTGATGGCCTGTTTCCTGGGTCTCATGTTGAATTACAACACTTTGATGTCTCCCCCTGTTAGTGTCAACTGCCAAGTCAGCCCTTCTCTTCACCAGGGATTTGTCCGAACCCAAGAGCTTGCTTGGCCGCTTTCATCCCTTTGGGTTCCATCTATTAACTATTAGTGCTTGGTCATCATTTAAAACGAATTTTTTCCAACAGGAAAAAAGTACTTGCCTGCTAAGTAAATCTCACCAAAAGGGCAAGTACATTGGGAAGGCCCCATTCTGGCCTTTTCTAGGTGGTCAGATATGGCCGCGTACGCCCTCTTCTCTGGTCGAGTGGAAGCAACGATGGTGTACTGAGTCTCATTAAATTTCAGGCCTAACAGCAAATAACAGGGCACGCTCCACATGGGCTGCTTAATCTTGTCAGTGTAGCAAGAGCCTTGGCAACTTTCTTTTTCATCTCAGCACTCTAAAGCTATTTATATACTGGCATAGGAAAACATATTATTTGCAGAAATGCCTCCGGATCCTATGTGATTTATACGGGGACAGAAGATGTTTTCAAAGAACCATATTTCTCTAGTATTTTTCGCGACAGAGACTGTACAGCAATGATCTGCCAGGTTGTGTGGGTGTAAAAACAGCCTCCATTAACTAATCTTTAGTTCTACTTCGGCTGTTTAAATATCTATTCAAGTTTTCCAGTCTGCCCATATTTAGATGTTGGAATTCAGTCATGATTAATTCGCAAGCTTTAAGAATACAATAGAGCGCCGAGGAGTTCCTTTCTCAATCCTCTCCTCCTCTCCGTTGGGTTTTACTGGAATCATGCCAGAGTCAGTGCACTTTGGAAAGCTCACTTTAGCTAATCTGGAAATATAGCAATTATAGGGATAATAATGTAAGTCTCTTGCTTCTCTTCCACAGGTTTCTGTGTTAGTTCAGGTCCTTCTAGAAGCAGATGCAAAGACAAGATTAGACATGCAAGAAGTTTGTCAAGGGAAATGCCAATGAGAGAAAATTTAGGTGGGGGGAAAGCTGAAGGAGGTGACAGGAGCTGGGGATGATGCGAGGAAAGGGGGAAGGGGGAGCTGGATAGGCAACCTTAGCTGACCCCACAGGTTCAAGAACGTTCCCGCCAGGCTGATGAAAAGCCTTTAAGCTGGAGTCCCCATCAGAGGAGTCCGCCCCCCACCCCATCTTGCATAAGCAGCCCCTGCACTCAGTCGCTGGCCAGGAGCAGCCTGCCAGGTGCTGGGAGCAGGGGTTTCCCATGTCACATGCTCCCGGAAGCAGACCTGGGCGGTGCATCTTCCTGGCTGCAATAGCTGCCGCCCAGTTTTCTTAACAAGAGTAAAAGGTGGTAGCTTTTAAATTATTCTCTTTAAAGCTCCGGGGTCCTAAAATGGGCCACCAGTCTACACAGGGAGGGACCAGAGGCCAGGAACCACGTAGAGGCCCCAGGCCTTCTCCACCTAGGAGGCTGTCTGCTCTTGTAAGCACTGGTAAGACTTCCTTAGGAGGAAAATGACTCCAGTGCTTCCTGTGCGATGTGCCTTCTCAGTGGCTCAGTCTCATCCAACTGTTTGCATCCCATGGACTCCGGGAGTAGCCCGCCAGGCTCCTTTGTCCATGGAATTTTCCAAGCAAGAATACTAGAGAGGGTTACCCTTCGCTACTCCAGGGATCAAACCTGAGTCTCTTGTGTCACCTGCACTGCAGGCAGATTCTTTACCACTAGCACCACCTGGAAACCTCCACTGCTTTCTGTGCGTGGTCACGCAGCCGTGTCCGACTCTGCGACCCCATGGATGGTAGCCCGCCAGGCTTCTCTATCCATGGAGATTCTTCAGGCGAGAAAACTGGAGCGGGCTGCCATTCCCTCCTCCAGGGGAATCTTCCCAACCCAGGGATCAAACCCAGGTCTCCCGCATTGCAGGTGGATTCTTTACCATCAGAGCCACCAGGGAATTCTAAACAGTTTCAAAACAGGGAATGCTACTGGTGGGGAGGTTCCCCTTTGAGCCCAAATGCTTGATTTGTGGATCATTGAAGGAAAGAAAAGATCATCTCTCTTTAATACTTAATTCCCCAGACCGTGTTCTGCACATTGGCCTTTCTGTTTGCTGTTCCTTGTGGCTGCAATGCCTTTCTCTCTCTTTCTGCTTAGAAAATCCTTCATCTTTCATGATCCGTATCAACTGCCATCTCCTCTCTGAAGTTTTCCCAACTTCCTGAAGCACAGAAAGCATTCCAGGACCACTGTGTTCCCATGGTGCTTTGTGTCTTGATTACAATATTTATTAAATTTTATAATAATTCATTTATACAATTGTGTCCTCCACATGGTAAAGTTTTTATATTTTACTCTTTCACTGAAGAGGGAAACATTGCCTTTTTCCATAAATATACTGATAAATTCTCTTGTTTTACAAAGGTGACTAAAACCTCTAACTGCTTAAGAGAAAGTCATCTACCTTCTAAATACTTTTGAATTTCCACTTCATGTTTTTAGAAGGAATAAAACCCTGACCAAAACAAAACAAAAAACTTAGCATTATGGACTTCGCTGGTTGTCCAGTGGCTAAGATTCCATGCTCCCAGTGCAGGGGGCCTGGGGTCAATCCCTGCTTAGGGAACTAGATACCACGTTCTGCAACAAACATCCCATCCACAACTAAGATCTGGTGTAGCCAAATTAAAAAAATTTTTTTTAACTTGGCAACCAAAAGGTGGCTCTAAACAAATCATCAATATTAGATCATTTGTATTACAACTTCGTGGAACTATAAAAAGCAAACATGAAAAGAAAAATCTATGATTAATTTATCTACTTATTCCACAAATACTTATTGAGAACCTACTGTGTGCCAGGCAGTGCTGCAGGTACTAGCACAGCTCAAGACTATGATGTAAGTAAACAGAGTGAAGTGGTGCGAGTGACCACTCTGTCACAGTAGAGAGGCCACTACACCTACACCACCCACCTACACCAGGTGGGTGATCAGGAGAGGGGCTTCCTCTGATCTGTTAGGACCTAGAGTGAAAGGGAAGTTCTCAGTCATGTCCGACTCTTTGGGACTCCATGGACTGTAGCCCACCAAGCTCCTCCATCCATGGAATTTTCCAGGCAAGAGTACTAGAGTGGGTTGCCATTTCCTTCTCCAGGGTATCTTCCAGACCCAGGGATCAAACCCGGGTCTCCTGCATTGCAGGCAGGGGCATTTACTGTCTGAGCCACCAGGGAAGCCAAGGACCTAGAGGGACACAGATAACTTCAGGGGGATGACACGCCCTGCAGAGACAACAGCGGGTACGAAGGGCCCGAGATGGAAACCTGCCAAAGCCAGGGTGATGAGATCTTGGTGAGCCAGGCAATTCGTGATGGGAGAGAAGTGGTCAGAGAGGCCAGCCAGAGGCAGGTGGGCAGGGTCTTGAAGAACAATATATGTATTTTGAATTTTTTCTTATGTGGGACAGGATGCCACTAGAGGATTGTAAGCAGGCAAACAATATAATCTGACTTATATATTTAAAAGATCACTATGGATATAGTGTATAAAATGGATTGTAAGAAGTCAGTCTTAATGGGTTAAGACTAGTGAGCAGTCATTGGAGAAGCCGAGAAGAGCTAAGAGAGATTTGGACAAGGGGGTGGCCGAGGAAAGCAGGGTTAAAATGTGCAAATGAATGCTGTATATGGACTCGAGCACATGTGTGTGCCCTTGCATAGACACAAATATACACATTGTAATGAAAGCAAGAAAAAAATTAATTCTGTGACCTCAGACCTCTACAATAGCATCCCAGTTATGCTCATTCGGGAAACAATTAAATGTGGCTTGTAAACCCACTTCTACTCCTGCCCTTTGCTTTCCCTTCCCCAGTTTACAGGAAGTGATTAAACTAAAGAGACAGTGGGAATTTCTGGAAGGGCCTGGAAGGACACAGCTCATAGAAACAGCAAGTCTGCTCTGTAAGGCTGCTTTTCTTCTTTATTGTTCAAGTCCGCATCCACGAATTAGAGGGGATGTATAGTCATGTCCCCTGAGCAAACGCACTCATTAGAATGTTCTGACTGAATTAATGAGGAGGTGGGGGGTTGAGTGTTTAATTAGTTGACCATCTGTTCTGCTAAACCATCTCTTACCTTGATGGAGCCCAGGTTCTTAAGCGAGCTCCCTCTCTCCAGCTTAGACCTCCCCCATCTTTCACCACAGTGCTGCGGAGCCGGGGAGCTGACAGACGACCCTAGCTGTGCCTGCGCCCTGCTGGAAATCACCAGGAGGGCTCCATCAGCTGAAGGAGGGGGTCAGCTCCTCTCTCGCAGGCCAGCCTCTCTGTGTCCCTTGCATCTTAACTCGGGCCCCTGCCCTTTGCTTGACCAAAACTGAGGGGAGGAGTCCCTTGCATCTTAGCTCAGGCCCCTGCCCCTTGCTTGACCAAAACTGAGGGGAGGAGTCCCTTGCATCTTAGCTCAGGCCCCTGCCCCTTGCTTGACCAAAACTGAGGGGAGGGGACCTGCTGTTCCCACACTGTGCCTTTGCTCCCGCTGTCCTCTTGGTTTGTGCAGCAGGCCTCTCCTTACACGTGCATCCGTGGAGCCTGAGCGCAGGCCTCACCCTCAACAAAGCCTCCCGGCCCATCCTTCCTTGTTGCCCTTTTGTGCCCTTAATGGTTCTTAAAGTCTGGTCCAAGGAACCCTGGAAGGGAGAGAGTTGCCTAAATTATCATGGGGAGTCCACAAGGTCAAAATTACTTTTTTTTTTCATAATAATACTAGAATGTTAATTGCCTTTTTCACCGTGTTGATATTGGTAATAATAGTGCAAAAGCAATGGTAAGTAAAACCACCTCTGGCACCTTAACATAAAGCAGTGACACCAAGTTACACTAGTCGTCATTGTAATTCTCCTTCTCCACCACCACACACTGCCAACAATAACAACAAAGGCCAATTGCACTTGCTATCCTTGACGAGGCAGTAAAAAATATGATTTTATTCAATCTTAGCCATTGCATACACAACTTCTTAATATTCTACATGATGAAATGACAAGTACAACTAAAACATTTCAGCTGCAGATCGACTTACAAGGGTGGTCACAAGAAAAACCACCTTTGTTTGAGTTGCAAGCTGAGCTAGCCAGTTTTTTAAGTTTTTTTTTTTTTTCCATAGAACGCCGCTTTTATTTGAAAGAATGACTGACAGACAAACTAGGATTATCAGACTCGGGTATCTGACAGATATTTTCTAATGTCTATCAAGGGAGCCTGTTACTTCAAGGAAAACAATGGAAAGTGCTTGTTGCCAATGATAAAGTTCATGCTTTCCAGCACAAATTCTAAAGTTTTGGAAAGCGCGTATCTGCCAGTGATAAGAGCTTGACAGTTTCCTGGTACTTATAGACTTTTCTGACGATATTGGTGGAATTATTAAAGAATTATGTTTTATGAATATATTGTATAATAAAATGTGTTAGCATTTGGAAGATCTGCATGACCAAGTGAACCAATATTTTTCAAATGACCAATGCGAGATGTTACAAAGTCATGTGTGGGTGAAATCTATTCACAGTTCAAGATAACCAATGCGTTTTAATGTAACAAAGTAAGAATGTCTTTTGCTATCACCCAAATGGATCTGTAGAATAAATGCAATATCAGTCAAAATCCCACTAGGCTTTATTTTTGTAAAACTTGACTAACTCTAAAATTTACATGGAAATGCAAGGCAACTAGAGTAGCCAAAGCAATTTTAAAAAGAAAAAGTTGAAGAGCTTTTGACTTGATTTCAAGATTTATGATTAAGCTATAGTAATCAAGATAGTGTGGTATAAAGAGAGACAAAAAGATCAATGGAACAGAACAGGAGCTCTAGAAATAATTCTATATATCTGTGGCCAAAATATTTTTTAACAAAGATTCCAAGGTAATACAATGAGGGTAAAGATAATCTTTTCAGCAAATGATTTTGGAACAATTGGATAGTCATTAAAAAAAAAGAAGAAGAACCTCAATCTTTATCTCATAATATATACAAAAATTAACTCAAACTTAATTTGAATACATATCCTTGTCTTAAATGTAAGAATAGACATTACAAAACTTCTAAAGGAATACATAGAAGAATTTAGCAACTCTGGGCTTGGCAAAGGTTTTTTAAATAAGACATAGAAAAAGCACAAACTGTTAAAGTCAATAATCCAAAGTTAAAGTTTTTGCTTTTCAAAATGCCATGAAAATGAAAGAGCAAGCCATAGATTGGAGGAAAACATTTGCAAAACATATTTGAAAAGACTGATATCTAGAATTTATAAATATATAAATAGCTATATAAATAGCTCTTACAGTAATAAGACAAGTTACCTAATAAAAAATTGACAAACGGTTTGTACAGACATATTCCTGAAAAGGATCTACAAAAGAAAATAAATGAAAAGGTGCTCACCATAATCATTATGGAAATGAAAATTGAAATCACAATGCTATCATTGTACATCCAGTAGAATGGCTAAAGTTAAAAAAACTGCCAATACCAAGTACTAGAGGGTATATAAAACATTGAAACTCCATAAATTGTTAATGGGAATGGTAAATGGTATAGCCACTGTGGAAAACAGTTTGACAATTTTATAAAAAGCTGTACGTATACTGTATGGACTAGGCATCTTACTCCTAGGTATTTTCACTAGAGAAATGAAAATATGTGTTCACACAAAGAATTGAAGAAGAAGATTCATAGCAGAGTTATTTATAATAGCCAAAACCTTGGAGGGGGAGAAATAAATCTCCCTCAGCAGGGGAAAGGATAAACAATTTGTGTCATTTCAAACAATGGACTATTACATAGCAAGGAACAGGAACAAACTACTGATACAGACTACAGCATGGATACATTTAACATAATTATGCTGAGTGAAAGAAGCTAGACAAAAAGACTATGTACTTTCTAGGCCCACTTAGATACAAATCTAGACCTGTACTGTCAAATGTCATAGCCACAAACCATATATGTCTGCTGAGCACTTGAAGTATTAGTAGCTCAAACTGAGAGGCTCTCTCTATATGAAATACATACCAGATTTTGAAGACTTCACATGAAAAAAACAATAGAAAGTATCTGTCTTAGTCTGTTTGTGCTATTGTAACAAAAATACAATAGCCTAGGTGGCTTATAAACAACAGAAATTTATTTCTCACAGTTCTGGAGACTGGGAAGTCCAGGATGAAGGTGCCGGCAGGTTCTATGTCTGGTAAAGGCCTGCTTTCTGCTTCGTAGATGGCCATCTCCTTCCTGTGTCCTCACATGGTGAAAAGGACAATGAGCTCTCTGGGGTCTCTTTTAAAGGGCCTTAATCCTGTTCATGAGGGTGTAAGACCTCCCAAAGGTGCCACCTTCAGATACCATCACACTGGGGATTAGGTTTCACCATATGAGTTTTGGAAGGAACACACTCAGTCTTTGACAAGATCTCAGTAATTTTATGTTGATTACCTGACAAGATGGTAATATTTTCATATACTATGTTAAATATGCTACTAGAAAATATTCAATTGTACATGTGGCTCACATTTTTCTGTTTGCTTTTTAATCGCTAAGTTGTTTCCAACTCTTTGAGACCCCATGAACTATAGCTCATCAGGCTTCTCTGTTCATGGGATTTTCCAGGCAAGAATACTGGAGTAGGTTGCCATCCCCTTCTCCAGGAGATCTTCCTGACCCAGGGATTGACTCCCTGTCTCCTTTTCACTTTTCGCTTTCATACATTGGAGAAGGAAATGGCAACCCACTCCAGTGTTCTTGCCTGGAGAATCCCGGGGACGGTGGAGCCTGGTGGGCTGCCGTCTATGGGGTCACACAGAGTCGGACACGACTGAAGTGACTTAGCAGCTCCTTCATTGCAGGTGGATTCTATGAATCTGGGCACATCCACCTGGGGATGCTAGTGGTAGAGTCCCCTTGCCAGTACAGGAGACGCAAGAGACGTGGGTTCGATCCCTGGGTTGGGAAGATCCCCTGAAGAAGGAAATGGTAAGCTTCTCAGTATTCTTGCCTGGAACATTCTAAGGACAGAAGAGCCTGGTGGGCTACAGTTCACAGGGTCACAAAGAATCAGACATGACTGAGTGACTGAACACATACAGCAGATATTTTAAATCAGTCAGAAAGCAGATTAAATACGTGTATTTCTGAATTTGTTTCTATATAGCCCTGTCATTTGAGCATTAGGAAAAGTCTCTGAAGAAGTAATTTTTTTATCTACAGGAAGTAATCAGAAACCAGCCTTGGGTGTTTCAATGAGGATAACATTAACTCCACTCTTTCTATTTTAAAAGCTGTATCCTTAGGATACAGAAAGAAGACAGAAATCACACCAGTTATTTTAACAGAGAAAATGCAATGGAAGGCATTACTAGCAAGATACTGGAGAACCAAAAAGCAAAAAGAGTCAGGTATCATGGCAATGGCACCCACAGGACACAGCTACTAACCCTGGGACTGACTGAGGAGTTAAGGAAAAAGGTCGGAATGATTTAAACTCAGAAGCTTGCAGAGTGGGTTTCTCAGACTAGAATTCAGACCTTGGAGGAGGGGTAGCTGTTGAGATAATGCAGAACTTTGGGAGAGCGTCCACGGGGAGCTTCGACTCAGACCCATGAGGGAAGGAGGGGGATTCCCTGTTGACAGAGGTCATGTCTCCAAAAGCGCATGAAAAGGCTGGTTCTCCAAGGTTTAGAAAACCAGTACACTAGAATCATCTGGATTCAATTGCTGCTTCTGGAAGGAGCTGCTGCTGCAGGGGTGAAGTAGTGTTGCTACGGCGACCCTGACAGAAGCAGGAACCAAACAGGAGGGGAGCGTCTCCTCTTGCTCCCCAGCCTCGTTGTCTCCCTCTATTGCCCACTGGCAGAGTCTAAAGGAGCCAGCCAGTAAAGGACAAAGCGATTTGTAGATCACAGCATCACAAAGCAGAAACAGTTCACAGAGAGTAAACTGGTGGTTGCCAGAGGAGTGGAGGTGGGTGTGGGAGGCTGGGCGAAAGAGGTGGAGGGGATTAAGAGATGCAAACTCCCAAATATACAGCATAAGGAATGCAGTCAATAATACTACAGTAATTTGTATAGTGACAGATTGCTACTGGACTTGTCATGGTGAGCATTTTATAATGTATCCAATTGTGGTGTCACTGTCATACTTTATTGTACATTTGAAACTAATACATCAACTACACTTCAGTGAAAGAATGGAAGCGTGAGTTTAAAGCTAAGACACTAGCTTAATAGCACAATGCTGCTGCTGCTAAGTCACTTTAGTCGTGTCCGACTCTGCGCGACCCCATGGACAGCAGCCCACCAGGCTCCCCTGTCCCTGGGATTCTCCAGGCAAGAACACTGGGGTAGGTTGCCATTTCCTTCTCCAATGCATGAAAGTGAAAAAATAAAGTGAAGTTGCTCAGTCGTGTCCGACTCCTAGTGACCCCATGGACTGCAGCCCACCAGGCCCCTCCGTCCATGGGATTTTCCAGGCAAGAGTACTGGAGTGGGTTGCCATTGCCTTCTCTGAATAACACAATAGTAGCAATTAAATTCTGTTTTTCTCAAAATAATTCCTACTTGAGTGGAATTCATAAATATACATATATATGAGATATAGTCACATTTATTTCTTGGCTGTGTCCCTCCCTCCTGTCATGCATATCTCCATAAAAATGACCCTTTTTATGTTCACCCTCAAATCATTTGGAATGTCATTCATGAAACGTATTTGTCAAATTAGCTATTAATTAAACAAAAACATAGTTGTATACTATTGGATTCAAATTTTTAAGCTTCTCAGGGTGAAATCTTGTCTAGGGAACTGACAGAGGCATGGGTTACTTATTCAGAAGTAACTTTAAAATGTTCAGTCTTTGGGTCCAAATTTAATGGTAGCTAGAAATGGTGACTGTTGTGGGCCATGATGTAAGGTATAACTGATTAATTCTGAAATGATTTTTTATTAATATACGAGAAGAGATGCCACTATAGATGCCACTAAGAATTCCACTATTCCATATGAGTTCTATGGAGGAGGACATAGCCACCCACTCCAGTATTCTTGCCTGGAGAATGCTATGGACAGAGGAGCATAGTGGGCTACAGTCCACAGGGTCATAAAGAGTCAGACACGACTGAAGCGACTTAGCACACACGCATATGAATTCTATGTAAAGGAATAAGGGAAAAGAAACTCATAGGGTCTACACATTGTTGATTTGATTGACTTCAAAATAAAAAGCTCCAAAGGTTTAAGAATACAAGGTAGGGTTTTTTCCTTTTCTTAATACTCAATATGAACATTAGACTGCATTTCAAATAGGAGTGCATAAATAGCAAAACTTTATAAAGTCATCATTTACTTAATGTGAGAGAGTCACACCCAGCAAAAAGCTTCCTAAAAGTCCAACAAAGTCCCACCAGTAAAGGGTTTCTTTGTGGGGAGACCTGGGTAGGGGTCCCCAGACCTCAGCCCTTTAAGTCCAACCTGACATCTTTATTTTAGCATATGGATTCCTGCTTTACCCCATTTCTACCTAAAAATTCTGAACAATAGGGGATGGCAAGGAAGGAGGGAGAGATAAAGGAAGCAAGAGAAAAGGAGATCCAAATTCAGAAATGTAAAGCTCTTAAGCAATATAAGCTCATCAATTAATGTTCAGTAAACATTCCTTTCTCAGTAAAATTACTTTAAACAACAGTGTTCTAGTCAATGGCCATCACCAGAAAACGTCAGAGGGTTTGAAACATTTGGCTTCTCCTCCCTTTGTAATCAGCCAACTTCGTTATACTTTCTGCTTAGTAATTATAGATCTTATTAACAGAGATGGGTTTAATAACATAAAAATAATAGGCATGACAAATTGCATGCTCTCCCAAGAGGCTAGAGATTTATGTCACTTCATATACCAATATGAAAACATGACTTTTGTTTAACCCATGTACTGACATTCTCTAAATACAGTGAAATGATACAATTTAATAGGAACGTAGGCTGCACAAATCCTTTCTGAGAAAATGCTGTTTTATCCCTGCTTTGAGGAACTGAAAATGATGTATCATACTCACGCATTTAATATTTCTTTCTCCCTACACAAGAGTCAATTCATGTATAACCAACACAGAAATATGCTACCCTCTAGGAATTTGTAAAAATACCTTTTCGGGTTTTGTTATAATGGTAATGGTGCTCATTGTAGAAAAATTGGAACCACAGAGAAAAGCATAAAGGATCCCATAACCTAAAAATTACCACTTGGTAGTATTTTGGTTTATTTAATTCCTGTAGCTTTATACATACATATTTTGCATAGCTGAGATAATTTTGTACCCATTGCATACTGCTTTTTTCATTTAACATAACCTTGGGAGCATTTTCTTTTCATAGACATCTTGATAAACACACTTGTAATGAGTCTATCTTCCACAATAACTGCACAGTAAGTTACTTCATCATTTCTCTGTCGAGGAATGTGTAGATGATTTACTTTTTCACTATTATCAGGAATACTTGATAAATAATCAGGCACATTTATCCTGTGAACTAGGACCCAGACTTTTGAGGAGGGAAGGGTGTTTCCTATTGACCGAGGCCATTTTTCTTAAATTAAGAGTTTTTAAGAAAATAGTCCTGGCAAAATTATAAGGTCAAAGACTATAAAATTTAGAGGCCTTAGTATATACTAACAAATTGCTTTCCAGAAATATTCCCAAGTTACACTCTACTAGCAAAGTTCAAGAAGGCCCACTTCACTATGTCTTTGGCAACACTGAGTATTAATATTTTTTAAGGTGAAATGACTTCTCAGCAATCATCTGTATTTGAACATTTTACTCCCAAAGCATTTTAACTCAATGCAAATGCACAAACATACATTTTTTGTAGAATACCTCCTGCTAAATTGGCAAATCCTCCTATTCTGAATACTTATAGGAAAAATGCATCATTTATCATTTTAAACTTGAAGGTTTTCGTTCTCTGATTGAAAAAAAAAAAAAGCACTGTTTGGGAGTTCCCTGGTGGTCCACTGGTTAAGATTCCAGGCTTTCACCTGTGTGGCCCGGATTCAGTCCTCGGTCGGGGAACTGAGATCCTGCAAGACAAACAGTATGGCCAAAAAAAAAAAATTTTTTTTAAAGGAACTGTTTATTTAACATTAAATCATAACTTTAAAAAATCTTTGGATAAGGACAGTTGGTCCTTTTTATAAGTCAAAAAGACTTCAGTATATTAGTAAATATAGAAGTATATACTCAGAGATGCCCCAAAAAATCATGATTCATAGTTTTGCAGAAATGTATTTATCCACTGGGAGGAATAATTTTAATATCAGAGGAAAGACTTCTGTGAATATACAATTAAGGAAAATAATTTGCTTTTTGCATGTCCATGGCAATGATTGCCTCTTTCAATCAGGCTTTTTCCTCATTGATTTCTCCTGCATGTCTCCCGTGCTTTGAAGCTACACCTTAACATTAGCAGAGAATTGACTTTTCTTCTTAACTCTCTAGTTACAAACATCATCTCATTAGCTCACAAGTCTGCTTCTTACCAGGCTGAAGTTTATTTTTAAGAAGTATTTCAACATTAAAATGATGTCAAGTTTCAAGAATTTAAATACACCCTAGTGAAAGAGTTTGGATGAGAAGGCAATGGCCAACAGAAGCTAAGACAATTTCTGGCCAAAGTTTACCCAGTGGGATGCAGGAGGCCTGGCACAGTGCTCCACTTTAACCCACATGGACTTGAATAATAATAACATTTCCTAAGGACATGATGTGTGTATACTCTGTGCTTCTCTCTACATTATTTCTAAACCATCTTGTCAACTAGGTATTAAGTATTATCATTCCCATTTTATAGATGAAACTAAAGCTCAGAGAGGCTAAGAATCTAAGCCTAAGATTAGAGCCTAAGTCTGTCTCATTCCAGAGTCTAAACATGCATTTATTTTCTTTGTAGTTTTAATAAAATGTGTGTATCTGTGTACGCCCAGTCATGTCTGATTCTGCGACCCCATGGACTGTAACCAGGCTCCTCTGCCTATGGGATTTTCCTGGCAAGAATACCAGAGTGGGTTGCCATTTCCTTCTACAGGGGATCCTCCAGACCCAGGGATGGTGCCAGTTGGTCACCATTGGCACCAACTGGGAAGCCTACAAACAGTGCGTAGAAATATGTACCACCAGAAAATGAGCACTATTCTCCTGTCAGCTTATCTGTATCTTAGAAGGCCCCACGTACTACTCCGTAAGGCATCTCCCCCACTTCCCAGAAAGCCACTCTCCTGAATTTTGTCATTCATTTGCTTTCTTTTCTTCTAGTAATTTTACATGTCTATATCCCTAAACACTATATTTTTGTTTTGTTTGCTTTTATTTTATCTATTTGGAAACCATGAATAATATCAGTCTCAGAAAAATTTCCTTGTCATGGATTAATCATAGATCTCTTACTATATCTATAGTTCTAGAGTTTTAAAATCAGAGTAAGTAGAAGGCCTAGATTCATACTTTTAAGGTAGGATCGCCAGATTTAGCAAATAAAAGTATAAATAACAATTCAGCATGCATAACACACAGAATGTCTGTGACATATGCAGCTTCCCTGATGACTCAGACAGTAAAGAATCTGTCTGCATTATGGGAGACCTGGGTTTAATCTCTGGGTCTGGAAGATCCCCTGGAGAAGGGAATGGCTACCCCCTCCAGTATTCTTGCTTAGAGAATTCCATGGACAGAGGAGACTGGTGGGCTACAGTCCATGGGGTTACAAAGAGTTGGACATGACTGAGCGACTAACACTTTCACTTTCATATTTTAAAAGCATTTATTTCTTATCTGAAACTCATTTAACTGGGCATCTTGTATTTCATCTTGCAGCTCCATTTTAAGAGGACTTATATCAATCTCAGCAGCTGAATAAGTGCCTGCAACCCTGGTTGGTGGGGGTGAGGTAGTCAGCACTGTTGTAGTGGCTCCCACAACATGGTGGGAATTACACGGATTCTTAACTTAGAAGACACAGGTCCTAATTTCTACTCTACAGGTTTTAATGGTGTGTGAGTTCTGTTGGTATGTGAATTTGAACAAGTCCCTTAAACTTCCTGAGCTTTGATTTTTTCATCTGCATGAAAGGCTTCCTTTAAAAAGTGAAATTCTCATCTATTATAAGAGAAATTCAGACTCTAACACTTAGACTTGATAAACCAAGAACTATTAGCATAAGCACATTCCTTAGAGGTATGTGGGGGACCTGGTCATTTAGAATTCCGAATGATCGCCTCTGGGTTGCAGAACCAGGGGTGAGTGTCGGGAGGGGTAGAGAGGGAGAGCTGCTGCTAATGATCAGATCAAACATCTCATGTTTTTAACATCAACCTTCCTTTGGAAAATTTATAATTGTTAAAGTAGAAATCGAATGGGGAAAAAACTGAGTTTTAAGATAATGAACTTGTGATGATCGTAAGGCCTCTGTCTTAGAACTGAGGACACAATGAGAATGTATGTGTAAGAAGTCTAATCCCAAAGCTGATATCATGCCTGTTTCTTTAGAGAAAGGAAAGGAATGCCGACACCGTGCTGTCCCTGAAGAAACTGAGTAATAGCAGAATATCCCTGGCATCTCTTGATAGATCACTCAACCTTGACTGGCCAGCGTCTCCTGGTTAACCTTTCTGGTTCAATGCTCAGAAGAATACAGCACCCCTGAAGGACTTTTTAAGGATTTTTTTTTTTTTTTTTTTGGCCAATGATGATTTCAGGTTACAGAATTTTATTCCAAACGAAAAAAACTCCTCCTAGGCTTCTGATGCAGGGCAGTGTCTTGAAGAAGATAAAGTGCCCCTCCCAACTTTGTCTCTAAAATAATGTAGGATTTTGCTGCAGCTCAAACGAGGAACTAACTGCTGGGAGCTGTGGGACTGGTGTCAGAAATGACCAGGTGTTAAGCAGCTTAAGAGAGCAGCAGCGCCTTCTGGGGACACTCAGGGGATATGCATTGATGTGACTGGTACTGCATCCCGGGAAAGGACTTCCTCAGGCTGAGGTCTGCCCTCTAGTGGCTGCAGATGATAATTTCTCTCCGCTTGTTTCTCTCCTCCATGATGGAGAACTTTGAGCGCCAAGTAACTGAAGAAGTTAATTAGGGAAATAGAAACAAGAAACAGGTCAGACAGCACAGGTCACTGAGATGTGGGTGAGAGACTGGGTTTCCACTTCTGTGGATGCCTCTCCTCTGAGCTAGTGCTTCTCTAGAAATTAGAAACATAAGGCTAATGACAGAAAGCAAACATGCATTTGAGTTAAAGGACTGACTTTCATTCTAATATTTTCGTTCTGCTGAATTTGGAGGGCTTCATGAAATGATGATAGTAAATGGTAATTTAGTGTCCCCTGTCATCTCCCAAATGGTTTAGAAATTTTTACTCATTTGTTACACCTCTCCTTCCAGGAACCAGTGTTCCAACCCACCTTTCAAAGTCATAATCACAGAATGATTTTCAATTGGAATAGATATACATGATCCTCATCTACCAGGAAAATTAGGTATTCTCTCCATGATACAAATTTAAGACCTAAGCAGGATCTGTTCCCGTAATTCAGTGCTTTGCACATAACAGGAATTCAGTAGAGAATGCTGGAAAGAACGAAGGTCTTAGGGGATAAGCAGGGCCTGGAACCCAGATATTCTGCCACCTAAAACGGTGTCCCTTTCACCACACCAGGACAGTAGGATTTCTGGTGAGACGTGGGCAATCCGCTTGATTGAAACACTGGTAGGTTTTCGTAACAGGAAGGGGTTTGTCAGGGCCAGGAAGAGCAGGAGAGACAGACCTTAAATAATTACCTAAATAATAATCTTCTTACAGTTAACTGTGTTAGGAAGAAAAAGTACAAGGCGTTGTCAGAGTGAATGACGGGTGACTGAACCAATAGGAAAGGCCTCTCTGAAGAGGTGACCCTTGAGCTGAGCCTGAAGAATGAGTCTGTGTGTGTGTGTGTGTGTGTAGTCGCTCAGTCATGTCTGACTCTTTGTCACCCCATGGACTGCAACCTGCCAGGCTCCTCTGTCCCTGGGGATCTTCCAGGCAAGAATACTGGAGCGGGTTGCCATGCCTTCCTCCAGGGGATCTTCCCAACCCAGGGATGGAACCTAGGTTTCCCACATTGCAGGCGGATTCTTTACCATCTGAGTCACCAGCGAAGCCTGAAAGATGGTTAGAACTCAACACACATAGACTATGGATGTAGAGCCTGGAAAGAAGGGGATTGGTTAAAGTTGTGCTCCAGCCAGAGGAACCATCACAGCAAGATCCTGTGCACTTTGCCCTCCACCCCCAGGCCCTTTTTTTCCTGAATGTGGACTTTGTCCTTGCTTGAAATTCCCCAGCTGGAGGCCATCTGCTCTTCTCTCAGGATTCAGTTCAAGCCTCTTCCCCTTTGAAGCTTTTGCGGACTCTGGGGAACGTTAGACACTCTGGCCACTGTGTGCCTTGCTCATTCCTGGCACATCATAGGAATTCGTGAAATCTTCACTGAGTATCTAGTAAATAAGTGTAACAGCACATTATTCAGTAACTTTTTGTAAATATTTAGCCCATCTGCAGACTCTGAGCCTGCTGGAAGCATCCATCCAGGGCTGGATCTGCAGTCCTTTTTAATGTTAGTTAAATGAATGTACGAGGCTAAGGCACTGGGGCTGTGATAACAGAAACCTTGGAATTGAAGTTTCGGCGTCAAGTGAGGTGAAATCATGGAAGGCCTTAACTGTTGTTCAAAGGAGGCTGGACCTTGTATAGGATGTGGGAAGACACTGAGAGTGCCTGAGCAAGACCCTGGCTGTTTAGACTTATGCTTTATGAAGGTAACTGTCAGCAGACTGCACACAGGCAAAAGTGGGGAGAAATTGGAGAGCTGGAAGCCGGGTGGGAAGTCCCCTAGATGAGTGGGAGTAGCAAGAGACAGGAGGGAGGGGACCCAGGAAGGGAGAAACGGCCACATCAGGACCTGAGAACTGATTTCCTGTGGGAGAGTCACTCTGGGGCCTCTACCACAAGAGGCTGTCTATAATGCCTCCCAGGAATTCTCCAGAGGAACACGAGTTTTCTAGTTAGGTAATTAAGAAATAGTATGTTGTCCAGAGAATAGCTGAATGCCCTAGGTAATTTCTCCAATTTCGATTTAGCAAAAGGGTGATGTAGTTATGCCATATATATATTATATATATTATTATTATATATATGTACATATATATGTATATGTATTGGTTACTGCCCACTAGATAACCATGTAATAACATCCCAGCAACATCAGTAGCCTAAATGACTTCTGGAACCTTCATCATATCATCTCCTAGCTTCTGGCTTCCCTTTGATCACTAGAGTTAATGTTTCATTTTCATTGCTCCATCCCCCTGCAGCTTTAATTATCAGTATGGTTGAAAATGCTATGGGTTTATTTGTTCACTGAAAGTAAATAAAAGGAAAGGAAAACGGAGCATACAGAAAACTTACACAGTTTATTACAAATTTTACACCAGAAGTCAGGAAATAGAAAATTTAAGATTCTCAAGGCATGTGAATATTAATTTATCTACTCTGCATATGTTTTAAAAGATGTTTCGCATCTAATCCTGAATACAAACTATCATCCATAATGTGGGTAGGTTAACATTAGCATAATTTATCTTTTGATTTTTTTAACTTCCTGAACAATCTTTATGAGTGACCAGGTGGCTCAGATGGTAAAGAACCGGCCCATAATGCGGGTGACCCGGGTTCAATTCCTGGGTCAGAAAGATCCCCTGGAGAAGGGAATGGCAACCCACTCCAGTTTTCTTGCCTGGGAAATCCCACAGACAGAGGAGCCAGGCAGACTACAGTCCATGGGGTCTCAAAGAGTTGGACACAACTGAGCGACTTCACTTTCTATTCTGTATACCCCCAAACATTTATGAGGACTCACTATATGTCAGCTTCTGTACTTTACTTCTTTATGTATCTAAAACTTTAATTTTGCAAAACTCCTGCAGGATGCTGTACTATTACCTCCATTTTGCAGTTGATGAAACAGGCTCAGAGTGGCTCAGTGACTTGCCTGAGACCACACAGCTCTGGACACTGTTGGGAATTCAAATCTGCTTCACTCCAAGCCTCCCCACCCTGCTGCCTCTAAGACTGAACCAGAGCAGATTGGCTTTAATATAGCAACGCAACTCTATGAAAATGCTGATACGAGATGACACATTAGTCGCTCAGTCGCGTCCAACTCTTTTCAACCCCTTGGACTATAGCCCGCCAGGCTCCTCTGTCCGTGGGATTTCCAAGGCAAGAATACTCAGTGGGTAAACATTCCCTTCTCCAGGGGATCTTCCCATCCCAGGAATCAAACCAGGTCTCCAGCATTCCAGGCGGATTCTTTACCATCTGAGCCACCAGGGAAGCCCTGAAAATACGGAAGTTTGTCCTAAGTGGGCAAGAAGAATTAAAGCTGTCTTTTATGCTATCCTGTGGTCAAAGCAGAGAACAAGCCTCAGTACGCTTAACAGTTTCAACAAGCACGGTAAAACCACCACCAAGGACCCCGGCTTTGGAATCATTTCCTCTTTCTAATATAACTGTTTCTCCGAAGGTTATGGCCCTGTGTCAAATGTCATTGGACATTATGTTGCAGGAAAATGGGGCACGAGAAAATGGTCATGTCCCAGGTGTGTGCCTGGGACAGACCGCCGGGTGAGGAGTCTTGGCTTTGCGCAGGAAGGACTTTAAGCGTCAGCCATAGTAAAATGAGTGCGAGTTTACTTAGATTACACCTTCCACAGACAGAATGTGGGCCGTCCCAGAAGGTGAGAAAGCTGAAGCATAGGGTGGTTAGTTTTCATGGGCTGGTGATTTCATAGGCTTCCCAGTGGGTGGATTATCCCTACTATTTTGGGAAAAGGGCAAGGATTTCCAGGAATTGGACCACTATCTACCTTTGGCCTTTTAACGGTTGGCCTCCAAACTGTCCTGGCACCTCTGGGTGTGTCATTTAGCTAATGCATTATAATGAGGGTATAATGAGTTTCCACTTTCTACTGGAAGTCGAATCTTATGCCATCTGGGGCTGAGCGGTTCTAACCAGTTTATGTCACATCCTCAACAGCTCTGTCTTCAAAGGTCATGCCCTTCCCTCTTCCCTCCCATCTCAATATGATGGTGACAGTATTTAAAGCTTCAGTGAAATGTTTCATAAGAAATGTCGCACTTTACAAATAAACCTTTTCCTCTGTGTTCATGATGATAAACTTGTGCAGAGCAATTCTCCCAAGCATTTAAAGGTAATTGATTACTTGTTAATATTTACAACCACCCTACAAGTGGTTTGGAGATGAATGCTGCTATTTGTATTTTCTTTTCCTGTGATGACTAACATTTCAAAAAGTTAAGAAGTCCTAACTGGACCCTGAAATTAAACGCTGGTCTCTGGCTCCAAGCCCAGTGTACTTTGTGGCCTCAAAGATGATCCTTTGTAAGTCTAAGAAAATAATAAGAATAGATACGTCCCTTAAGGCTCCAGGCTAAAATTGCTGCCCTATCTTCCTTCCTGCCTCTGAAGTTATGAGGAAGGGGACTCGTGGCTTCTTGTGCTCCTGTGTACATCTTGGGGCCGGACACAGACTGCCACCATTGTGACCTTTGGGCCCTCACGACCGCACATGTGGTTGGTGTTCTTACCTCCATTTTACAGGCAGGAAAACAGAATCTCAGAGACATTAAGGAAATTTCCCAGCCTTACTCCCCTGAAAAATCTCAGCTCCAGGGTTTAAACCCAGGTCAAGCCAAGCCCGTGCTTATCCTACCCTTTCTGTCCCACCTCTCTTACTCCTTAAAAAAAAAAAAAAGTTCTGACATCTATCAGGAAATTTTAGAAACAGGCGTGAGAAAATACGAATAGTTAAAAATTCACAGATTACTGCCAGTGCTTATTTTAGTATTCCTGCCAGATCTTTAATTAGAAAAGCAAGGCTGTTACATTGTCAGATTGGCTTGTTTGAGATTCCCCATCTCCCCAAGCCTCCGCTGTGCTGGAGGTGAACACTGCCAAAAGGTGGATGTCCCGGCACACCCAGCCGTGCGTTCATGTGTGATCAGGATTTGCTTTCATATATGTGCTCCTGTTTGAAGAAGCCGTTCCAAACATCATAATTTTACATTTTAAATAGGAAATCCATAATCCCACTAAGAAGCAACATCATCTTTTCTTTTTTTGGTCGTGAAAGTTCAGGATGGATGTTGTGATTCATCTAATAGACTAACATCTCTCATTTCTTTCCCTAGAGCATACCTGCATTATGACAGACACAGATGTGCTGGGAGAATGCTAAATGGTTTTGCTCGTTTTTAAAGGAACATAGATTCAAAGCTGATCAGGAAAGGTTAGCAGGCAACCACTGGCATCAAAAAGAGAGGGAAAGAATCAGAATCCAATCTTCTTCCCTTGTCAAGTATTCTTGACAAGCATTTCTTGTCAAGTATTTTGTATCCGACTTTGTAACACACATAAGCAGCCTTTATTGTTAAAAAATATCTTTCAAAGGTAGCCTTAGGATATTATCTTCCGTGTAGATTCTGTCAAATTTGTTGCTTTCAAACTCAATAGATCCCAACAGAATTGAAATGATAAAGGACAGACAACCAAGTTTTAAGCAATTACATTATCTGACACTCACGTGTGCCTTTTTTAAAAAAACCTGCTATTAGAAACTGTAAATAAACTCAGGCTGTGGTACATCAACAAAATACAGGGAAGTATAGACTGTCTCTGATTTTTAAAATAGGTAACTTACATGTAAAATTCACACAAGTATTCACTGTGTCATCTTCTCCACTTTCATATCCCTCGGGATCCCCAGTGACAATGCGGTGATATACAATAAAGTGGGTTCAGGAGCAGAAGGAAGGAAACAGTATCATGAAGAGAAGCTCTAGTGTTGGGGAGCTGACTGCAGGATGGTGAGCTGGAAAATCATGGCCTTGGGAGTCAGAGGAGCTGGCTTTAAAAATCAGCCTTACTGCTTAGCACCATATCACCTTAAACAAGTCATGTAACCTCTCTGAGCCTTAGTTTCTGAATATATTAAACAAGGACAGTAATACACACCATGTGAGATTCTTGAAAGAATTAAATGAGATGATACGTGCAGCCATAACTGAAGCCATCACCCACGTGATTCAGTTCCGGAAGAAACAATTTAAAGGATAAACATCATGGAAAAGTAATACCAATTTTATTCGTTTCTCCAGCATTAAAGGCAGTCCGGTCATAACCAGTTGCAGTATTTCTCATAGCTGCCTGATGTTTCTACCTGATTCACCTGTGTCCTTGGCATCTGGAGTTTCTTATTTCCTACCAAAGTCTTATTTCCTACCGAAGAACATTCTCCACCCTGCCTTGCTTTTTCTGTCACTCCCACTCCACCTCCCATCTCTTTCCCAGACTTCATTACAAAGGTGACTTGACTTCTTTTGAAAAGTCCCTTCTCTTTAACTCCAGGCTCTCCAACTTTGTGTTTCTCTGGTCATTCTGCATCACAAGTATTGAGAAACCATTCTGAAAAAGAAAGACCAGTGGTTTGGTTTGGGAGATCAGGTTGGCAGATAAGAAGGTTTAAATGAATCGGGAAATTATGGGCTTTTTCTTCATCGATATGGGAGAGTGATGTGGTAGAAAATTGGCCAACATTCCAAGCTGATAATTTTCACCTGTAATTTATGTAAAGAAAGAGGCACAGGGTGTGCTGCTCAGTCGTGTCTGACTCTTTGCGACCCCATGGACTGCAGCCCACCAGGCTCCTCTGTCCATAGAATTTCCCAGACAAGAACACTGGAGTGGGTTGCCATTTCCTTCTCCATGGGATCTTCCCAACCCAGGGATCAAACCCACGTTGTCTGCATTGGCAGACAGGTTCTTTACCACTGAGCCACCAGGAAAGCCCAGCACAGGGTCTGGCACAAAGCAAAATCTCAACAGTAGTCTGTCCTCTTCTATTCAACTGGGATGCAAGGAAGAGCTAGAGGCTGGCCAGCTGTCTGTCTGTCTGTCTCCGTATGGTCTCTCTATGTGACTGACTTGGCCTTTCTCCCAGCATGACTGTCACGGGGGGTCAGACCCAGGTAGAAGCTACAAGCCCCTTTATGAAGCAGCCTCAGAATTTACACAGGCACCAAGTTTGCAAGCTAAAAGAAGCAAGTCTTAAGACCAGCCCAGATTCAAGGGGAAGAAACTGCAGAAGGGCATGGAAACTCGGATGCAAGGTGGATTGGGGGCCATCTTTGGAGCCCACCTAGAACATAGCCCACTCAACTCCCCAAAGCAGTTATTCCTCATTTTGGAAATTTAGAAATATTCTGGTCCACACTACAGTTAACTTTCTCTGAGGAGTGGAGAATCTGGGTTAGATTGGCAGCCTCTTACATTAAGTAAGCAAAGTTCAGTGTGAGAACACCCAGTCCCTTCCTTCCTGGAGAGACAGTGTGGCCCTAAAATCAAGCTGTTGAATTTGACTCTTGACTCCACCCTACACTCTAGTTTGAGCTGGTTTTGCATCCTAGTGTTTCCAGCCTGTAACTACGACAAGACACTCTAAGGGAACACCTTAAGCTCACCGTGGAATTGTAGACAGTTGGCAGTAGTTTCAAAAAGCATAGGTAGCATAGTTTTTAAAGTGGATATAGTGAATAAATGGCAGTTTACTGGCAAGTAAATTTATGGACAAATGAAACTTGCACTTGTTTGGATTTTTTTTTTTTTTGGCTGCGCTAGGTCTTAGATGAGGCACGAGGGAATCTTCATTGCTGCATGAAGGATCTAGTTCCCTAACCAGGGATTGAACCTGGGCCCCCTGCATTGGGAGCACGGAGTCTTAGCCACCAGACCACCAGGGAAGTCCCACACTTATTAGGACTCGTGGCATGTCCACTCTTTTTGTCTTTGGCTTCACTGGGATATGAATGCAAAGCGGCACCCAACTTGCCCTAAACTTTTTCAATTCACTTTATTATATTAGTAGGAATTCAAGAAATAACATATTCTTTTGAGTGCACAAATATAACCAAAGCTTTGCAGACAAATGCGATAAAATCTGCTAAGTAATTCTAGGAGGCAGGGCCGGCTAGGAGTGAATAGAATCTGGGGAGACTGGTTTCTGAAATGCCTGGGAGACAGTGGAAGACCCTGCTCACCAAACGTTTACAGGGAGGAGGCAGACAGGTTTCACTAGTCTTTCAGCAGACATTTAGAAATCAAATAACAGAAACATCAAAAGGATCCAGAGACTTCCTAGGTTTGGTCATGGGTGGGGTATTAGGAGAGCTTCCTTGGTGGCTCAGCTGGTAAAGAATCTGCCTTCAATGAGGGAGACCTGGGTTCGATCCCTGGGTTGGGAAGATCCCCTGGAGGATGGCAGGGCAACCCCCTCCAGTATTCTTGCCTGGAAAATCCCTATGGACAGAGGAGGCTGGTGAGCTGCAATCCATGGGGTCACACAGAGTTGGACGTGACTAAGCATGCACACCCACTCAGGTTCATGATACAGATAGAGCATGCAAGGGGAAAGAGAGCTGTGTCAGTCAGGGTTCTTTGTGTCAAGTGTCTGAAATCAACTCTTGCCAACTTGAACAAAAGGGATACAGGATACAGGGTTGATTCCGAACAGATAGGCCCAGGCACCTCCAAAAGTCCTTAGTAGCAGAGATTACTACATGGTCTTGTTTGAACATCCCCACGAGAAAGGATGAACCAGCCCAACCATTTTCAGTCTTTTCACCACTAAGGAGAATGACACCAACAATCCTGGCATGGGTTAGTTTACTTGGCCACTGGCCAGAGAAGAGATGACCACTATTTAAATATATCCCATTTGAATACGCCCAGTGGGAGAAAGGTGATTCTTCCAAATGACTGGTTTTGCCCCAGGAAAGTAAAATGGTGGTAGACTGCCGAAAGCAACACGTATCTATTACAAAAGTCAACACTGACTCCCAGAAGAATAATACCTGTAGTGAAATGAGGGGTCTTTTCTTAGAATAATCAGGCAGGTGGTTGGAGGGCAGGGTGTGGGCTGGGCAGTAGTGTGCTGCTGTGCTGCCAGAAATGGCTTGTTTTGCCCCAAGAGGCTAAAAGGCAGTTGAGAAAGAGGAATAATGACAGTCTGAGACAACCTTTGAGAATAATCTATTATTATCTTGTACCCTGCTTGATCCTGCAGACTCTCATGGCCAGGTGAAATCCCAGACACAGTGCAAAAATCCCAGACACTCTTTTCCAAAGACTTAAGCACTCTTAGAAAGGAAAGGGCCGCTAGAAAACCCAATGTTAGTTTGAAGAATTAATTCTGCTTGCTTTCCTGTTCATCTCAGTGAGGGTTTGAGTAAAGAGGTGGAGAAGGAGGTTGGTGATTTGGGTGCACTAGCTAAGTCAGGCTGACCTAGGTCAAGTGCAAGGGCTTGGGGCAAACGAAGGTTCAGAGTCCTGGGGAAGAGGAGCCCTGAGGTGGAGGGGGGCCATTAGGATTGACCCTCCTCAATACACGTATCATGGTTCCCCACTCCCCACCCAGAACTCGGGCTCTGATTGTCATTCAACCACCTTAAGGGTTAAACCAGCAACCTGTAGAAGCAGCCTCGAGACTAAATGACCGTTTGTAACTTTGCAGTTGGGGCAAGATGCATCTTGGGTTTCTAAACACTGACATAAACCTCAGGAGCATGGTTTTTTCAGCCGGGGTGTTGTCTATAACGCATCGTTTAGACTCTGTGATTTTTTGTTGGTGGCATTTATTCTGAGCGACCTGGCCTGGGGAGTTCCCTCATCAAGCAAACATTCATTTCTCATGCATGTAATTTGGTTAAGCCCTTAATGAGGCACAGTGGCTTTTATCATGTCTGCCTCGCATCTTTATTTAGTCTGACTGATTAACTAACTGGCTCAAACCCCCTGCCTCTGTGGAGTACAGATAAACAAGGGCTTAACTGACTCAAGGGGTACCTTACAGTCTCCCGAGGGGCCGTGAGAGATGTGGGGTGTTCCTCTGAGGTGGTCCCATCAGAGGGCGGTCTGCCGGGGAGCTGGAGGCTAAGGGGGAAAGAGGGGAGTCAGACTGCCCAGGTCAGAGCACTGCTGGAGACAGGGGGTGGGCGGGGGGCCTCCGGGCCTCTGCAGAAGATCCTGCCTGCGCCCTGTTAAATAGAGCATCCTTCCCTTTTCCCTTAGTTTGTCCGCCAGCTCCCTGCCCCACCCCCCAGGAGAACCTAAAAGCAGAAGAGGGCAGAGGAGCAAAAGTGAAAGCCCAGCCCAGTCCTCATCCACTTGTCCATCTTCCTCTCCTCTGAGGGTCCAGAGAGCCTGGGCCAGGCCTGTGCCAGGAGGGGAGGACTGGAAGTGGAGATTTAAGCTGGACTGGACTGTGCGTGTGTGTGTGTGTGCTTGTGTCTGTGTGTGTCATCAAAGTTTCAAGGTCTTTGTGTGCCTCAATGTTTTTGCACTGGCAAACATTGTAGATTTGGAAAATAAGCATGAAGAGCTGTTTTTGGAAGCTGACATCTATGCACCTAGCAGTATCAGCTCATCTGTACACATCATCCTAGCTCAGAACCCCAGAACAGGACTGCCATGAAGAAGCTTGGTAGCTTCCAGACCGCCAGCCTCCGGGCCAAGACAGCAAGGGTGCTGTGGGCTTGCCATCTGGCATTACAGCGACTTAGGTCAAGAGAACCGTAGATAGCGTAGATTATTTGTCATCGACTCTTCACAAATTGGCTGCTAATAGGAGAGTTCTGCAGAGTCATCTGTCTGTCAGATGAACACCAGGCTAAAGTCACGACCTAGAATTGTGTCTCTAATGTACCATCTAAAAATGAACCAGTGAATTTTACTGCTCAGCAAAACAGAAGACATAGAACTGAAGTATCCGTGGGCAGTAAGTCTAAAATCCAGACTTGCCCCCTTGACTCCATAAGACCGCGATATAAAAACCTACTGAATGCCAGTGCAGGGAACTCTACTGCAACCCACTCATTTCTCTGTGTCTTTAAATTGTGTGTGTAGTTTAAGAATGATGGATATTTCAGTTTTGTGAAAAATGAATAAAAAACACTTTGATATGCTATTTTAATAGCTGGAACTTAAGTTTTCAACAGGATTTATTTATATATATATATATATATAGAGAGAGAGAGAGAGAGACACACACACACACACACACACATACACATATATATACTTTGGCCACCTGATGCAAAGAACTGACTCACTGGAAAAGACCGTGATTCTGGGAAAGATTGAAGGCAGGAGGAGAAGGGGATGACAGAGGATGAGATGGTTGGATGGCATCACCAACTCGATGGACATGAGTTTGGGTAAACTCTGGGAGTTGGTGATGGACAGGGAGGCCTGGTGTGCTGCAGTTCATGGGGTCACAAACTGTCGGACACGACTGAGCGACTGAACTGAACTGATACATACATACATATATATATGTAAGTATGTTATAATCTTGTTTATTTATTTATTTTTGGCTGTGCTGGGTCTCCAGTGCTGAGTGGGCTTTTCTCTAGCTGCGGCCACAGGGGGCTACTCTCTAGTTTTGGTGCACAGGCTTCTCATGGCGGTGGCTTCTCTTGTTGCAGAGCACGGGCCCTGGGGCACGGGGACTTCAGCAGTTGTGGCTCCTGGGCTTTAGAGCTCAGGCTCAATAGTCATGCTGCACAGGCTTAGTTGCTCCGCGGCATTCGGATCTTCCCGAACCCATGTGTCCTGCTTTGGCAGGTGAATTCTTTACCACTGAGCCACCAGGGAAGCCCTCGAAAGGATATATTTAATATCAACCATTGTCGTTTAGCATTTTTACTAAAAGTAGTTGATAAAGCACTTTATGTATAGAGTTTATTGACAAGAAGCCTATCATAAGTATTTGTTTTCTTCTCCCCCACCAAAAATAACTACAAGGTCAAAATTCCAAAGGAAAATTGGTCAGTTTTCCAAAACATTTGAGAGAGTGAGTAGCGCCTGCCCCCCACCCCTCCAGACCATGCTCTCTGGTGTTCACTGATGTGGGTGAGTTCTGATTGGGAAGAGCAGTAATGTGTCTGAACCCCCAGAGGGTGGAGGTGAAGACCAAGCGAGGGCAGGACCAGGGGGGTTTATTGACCTTTAACATCCATGGGTTTCTGAGGACACACAGCTGACACTGATCCTCACTTCTGCTCCCATTTCAGCCCCAAGCTATTTTTAGGGCAAAGAACTTGAGACTTTACATCGAAGGCTAAATTTAGTGATGGTGAGACAGAGAGTTAATGGAAACTCTCTCCCCACTCAAAACACATCATCAGGTTTGGGTAAAATGCTAATAGCAGTTAAGGAAGTGACAGTGAAGAGGGGGGAAAAAAAAGAGGACGGTTTTGAAGGCTGGATCTGATCCTTGGCTGATTTCCACTTGGCCTGGGGGAGAAGCTCCCAGATCTGATTTGATTCAGGGCTGCGTGAATGAAGATGCAATAAGGTATTACAAACATTTAGTGGCGATGCCCTGGATTAAAAGATGAAGACAGGATGGTTTATGGTTCCCCAAGGGTAGACAAGGCACTTCAGAAAATCATCCTCAGGACCCACGTCTCCCGGACTGTATCTCACAGGAGTACAAACAAGGGGTGGGGACCATAACCCGTTTCTGACTTACTATCTCCTTCAAGATGCCAGAATATTCTGCTTCGCCAGCTTGGGATAAAATTATTGTTCAAATTAGCCTCCGACTCGCCTATCACTTGAATGGTTTTTCTTCTCTCTGTAGGGTACCTCCCCCATAATAAATCCCAAACCCCAGAGATTGTCTCAAGTCAAAGAGCCAGATTAGCTTTATCTTGGCTAGAGTCAAAATTCAGCTTCAACCCCAGGAGGTTAGAGGATAACTCCTAATTATTAGGTATTGGTTATTCCCTGCTAAAGGCAGCTGGACTCCCAACGAGATCGGCTTTGTGACTCAGACCTCTGCTCACACACAGATGCGCACACTACCGCATGCATGCATGCGTGCAACCTCCACTTCACCCAAAGTAGCCTTTTTTTTGATAGAATTCAAGCTGCGCTGGGGGCCCAGGTGACCAGCACAAACCTGTCTGCCCCAACTTCCCCCACTCCCCTTTTGTCCAAGGTAATCTCCCGGAGGTCCCTCTAGCCTGAAGTTTTCCTGTCATCTGACCTCAGTGAGACAGCTCACCCTCCCTGAGATGTTTTATATGCTGGGTGACTTCGAAGAGGAAGGGGTTAGACACTCTACTGAATCTGCCCTTTCAGAGACTCCAGAGATTTTATGCAAATTTGTGAACCTCTTCCCCACAAGCTTTAAGATCCACCCCCCAAAGCGTGTGACACCCTTCCTCTGTAAACAAGTGATGCCTGTTTGCATTGATCTGCATAAAATAAGGGGTCGTGCAAATGATTCTTCCAGAAGACCTGCTCCAAGATGACTTGCTGTCTCCACCATTCCGACCCTGCTGTGCACTCCTGAAAATCCTTTCTCAGAGAGTGTGAAGCGGGTAAAAGTCAGATGGGGCTTTGGAAAGGTTTCTGGGGATTTCCCTGGTGGTCTGGTGGTTAAGAGTCTGCCTCCCAACACAGGGGTCGCAGATTCCATCCCCGGTAGGGGAACTAAGATCCCACGTGCTGCGGGGCAACCAAGCCCGCCCACCAGCAACTGCTGAGCCCTCGCCCCGCAACGAAAGATCCCGCGTGTCATAGGGATGATCTCACGTGCTGCAGCTAGGACCCCACAAAAGGCTGTTTCTACGGGTGAACCCTGGTGGGCTCTGTGTACCCTGCTCAGACCTCCATGTGTGGAGCGGACTTGGGATGCTGTCTGTCCTCCTGCAGTTCAGCAAGCAGTGCCTTAGTCCTCTGTGTGTGAGGAAGTGAGGCTGGTAATGACCTGGGGTGACTCACTGTGACTAAACACAGAAGCAGAGCATGTCAGCTTGGCCAATGGGGAGGACGGGTTCCCCAACCTGAGCCTTCCTCCTCTCCTTCACACCCGCCTGGAGTCCTCCCAGGTCTCTGATTCACATTTACCCTGGGAAGCCTCTTGTTTCCACGAAAGGGAGTCTCTACCGTGGATCCCAGGCAGGGGCTGTGTAACCCTCTCCCATTCCTCTCCAGAGGGCAGAGGGCAAGGGGGCCTGGCCTGGGCAGGTCCCCCGCTCCCTTACTCTGCTCCTGACCCAGGCGGGCTCTCTCTCTCCTCTGCTCCCTCCCTCTCGGGTCTTGCCAGTCTGTGAAGCCAGGCCAGCCGGGCTCAACCCCCATTAGGAGAGCTATCACGGAGCCAGGCACTGTTGTGAGGAGCCTCCCGGGCAGGCTGGGCCAGATGCCAAACTTCACCAACCAGTCACGTGCACCTTCCAGGAGTTTGCACCCATGTGCCCAGATTGAAATGTCTTGGGGCGGGGGACGCCTCAACAACTGGCCCCGTCTTGTGACCCTTTCTTCCAAAGCAAAGTTGAGGTGAGTGACCCTTCGTCTGGGCTGTCATCACCACATGTAAACTCTGACCGCCTCCACTCTAGACTAGAGACTCTTCACGGGTTGGGAGGTGCCTTACTGTCCTTCATCTCCTCATCTGTAAAATGGGGAAAATAACACAGGTAGCGTGCCTAGAATCCTGCCTCATGAGGTCTCAGTGGGTAACAGCCATCCTTGTCGTCACAGTAAGGTGCGCCTGGCATCTCGTAGCGCGCCGGGCATGGGCAGGGCCTCAGCAGTCTCTTGCTGAGTAGGTGATGTTACAGAAAATCCCGAGGACTCAGCCTCACAGGACTGAGGGAGACATGGTAGGAAGCAGTGGGCAATCAGGAGAAGGAACCCCCAAACCCATCGCATGCTCAGCCTAAGAGCCCAGCGTTTCCTTCTTCACTGTTGGCCAAGGACCAGTCACAGCCCCATCTACTGTGACACAGCTTGCAGGGTCAGCCAGTATCAAACACAGGCAAGAATTGCTTTTGGTCTTTTTTTTTTTTTCCCCCTAGAAGGAGATTATGAGGGATTGTTTCTTAGACCTATAAAAGGGGGAAATAAGCCTGTAATAGCTAAGTTAGAGACAAAGTACCCAGTATACCTGATAATGAAGCTTGTGTTGCTTCAATTCAGAGGTTTTGAATGAGGCTCTTGTTAGGAGTACTTTTCCTCCTGTGACATCTCCACTGTTTAAAAAAGTTGAGGTTTCGTGAGAAGTTCTCCATCGGTGAGCTCACTGTCGCTTGGTGCTGTGTTCCCTGGCTGGGGACCGCCAGGTGACGAGCACTGGCTGATTACGATTGTGTAATGCACAGCGATTAGGCTCACTTCAGGACAGAACTCCAATCACGGAGGAACAAGC
This sequence comes from Bos taurus, assembly GCF_002263795.3. NCBI lineage: Eukaryota > Metazoa > Chordata > Mammalia > Artiodactyla > Bovidae > Bos > Bos taurus. The sequence continues at coordinate 41,373,300 of NC_037350.1, forward strand.
CATTCAGTGTATGCCCCGGGCTTTTCACTGGCATGTTCGACGGTTTATTAAGACAATAAACCCATCTGTTCACTTGCATTTCTGTGTATCAATGGAGATTATACAGTAGTTACAGCAGAGGAGGCCCCGTGTTTTTGTCCATGAGAACTTTGGAGAAAGAAACTACTTTCTTTCTCCCCCCTCCCCTCACTGAGATTCTCAGCACATCATAAAGGCAGTGTTTGCAAACTTATCACTTACTATGCGTAAGCCTCTGAACTGAAGCGATACCAGCTTCACTGGGGCTTCCCAGGTAGCCCTGGAGGTAAAGAACCCGCCTGCCAATGCAGGAGATGATGTAAGAGGCTCGGGTTCGATCCCTGGGTCAAGAAGGTCTCCGGGAGGAGAGGATGGCAACCCACTCCAGTGTCCTTGTCTGGAAAATCCCATGGACAGAGGAGCCTGGCGGGCTACAGTCCATGGGATCACAAAGAGTCGGGCAGAACTGAAGCAGCTTAGTATGCATGTACACGCTCAAGTTTCATTATCAGGTACGTTGGATACTTTGTCTCTAATTTAGCTATTATAGGCTTGTTTCTGCCTTTCCTAGGTCTAAGAAACAATCCTCTTTTAGGGCGAAAAAAAGGCTGAAAGCAATCCTTGCCCATGTTCTATACTGTTGACCCTGCAGCCTGGGTCACAGTAGACTGGGCTATGACTGGTCCTTGGGCTACAGGCAGACACGGAAGACACGGAAAGCATGAGGCAGCCTGGTGCAAAGAGCTTTGCTTATATGAGGCATTTTCTGTTAAAAGCAGAACTGGAGAAATGATCTTGAACCTTCCTCTGGTCACCCAGGGAGGGGCCCAGTTGGCAGCTATGCCAGAAAGGGAGAGGCATAAAGAGAGGGCACCAAGCTGAAGTCACCAGGCGGCAGGTGTCCTGTGGTAGAGCAAGGCGGAGAAAGAGTGAAAAGCGAGAGCGGAGGGGTCAGAGACAGAGAAATAAATGGGGCTGGAAGACTCGCCAAGAGACGGGACAGGGGCCATTTTTTCTCTGAAATGACAGCTACTAAGAGCTGCTCAGGACACGAGAATATTTGTGGTTTCCTCAAAGACAACAGGAACCTTCCAGTTCCAGGAGCCGAGTCTCAGAACACAGGCAGTTCCTGGGGTTCTCTTCCTTTGCTGTGAGCGTTCTTACCGAAGGGATGAGGGGCAGCATGCCCCGGGGTAGCTCAAGCAAACCCGTTCTCCATCCCCCTGGGCAGAGCCTCAGCCTCCCCTACGAGGCACCTGGATTCACTCTCTCCTTCATACAGCGCTTCGAGATCAGCCAGCGCCTGTGGCTTGTGCCCCAAATGTTGCAAATGAAGTGATGGGGAGGGTGCCTGTTTGAAGGAGTGGCAGAGTGAGGATGGAATTCAGCCTGGAATCCTGGAGTCAGGGAGGTCAGGGGACTCTGAGGTCACAGCTGCTGTTCCAGCCAGAGCTTCTGCCGCCCTTCCCTGCAGGCAGCTCAGGTTTCAGCGCTCAGCTTGCTTGTCCTCAAAGATAGAACCCACAGGGAAGTCTGTTAACACTGTGGCTGAGGAGGTGTGGCCTCAGACCAGCTAAACCAGCATCTCCAGAGATTGGGTTGGCACTGATATTTTTTAAATGCTCCCCAAGTGATTCTCAAAAGCAGCCAGGGTTGAGAACCCTCCACTTACCTGCATTTAAAGGCTCTAGTTTCCTGTTAGAATCAGTTTCACTGTATCAGTTTCCACTGACACTGGCAACTCCTGTGGACACAGAGGAACTCCTCGGGATGGGGCCTCCTATTTGCCCTTTTCCTCAGTCCTTTTCAGTTATTGAAATTCCCCCCTCTCCCCACCTATATTAAGCTGATCCTTAACTATAGATAATAACTGTCTCAATCATTTTTTTTTGTAAGTAGTTCTTATTTTAAAGTTTCAGTTTGAATTAAATTCTCCCACTCGAAGAGATTTCTGTTCCATAGTGGTTCAGAAGATGTAATTTCTGAGATATACTTTCTCCAGGGAAAACCACTTATTTGTCAACATTATAGAATCTGTTCTCCTCTACTCATGTAGGTCCCTCCCTACACTTGGATGAATGGAGTTACTTGGTTATTAATGAATATTTCATATCATATAGACTTCACAGACGGAGAAGGCAATGGCACCCCACTCCAGCACTCTTGCCTGGAAAATCCCACGGAGGAGCCTGGTGTGCTGCAGTCCATGGGGTCGAGAAGAGTCAGACACGACTGAGCGACTTCACTTTCACTTTTCAGTTTCATGCATTGGAGAAGGAAATGGCAACCCACTCCAGTGTTCTTGCCTGGAGTATCCCAGGGACGGGGGAGCCTGGTGGGCTGCAGACTATGGGGTCGCACAGAATCGGACACGACTGACGCGACTTAGCAACAGCAGCAGACTTCACAGACAAAAAATAAAAGAAGTTTCCTCCTCTAACGTACTGAGTAGTACCTTTCTCTCATCTGAGCAGGAAAGATGGGGTTAGATGCTTGATGACATTTATTTACAGTGAGATTTCAAAACAAACTGATGCAGCTGAGCTGTCCCTCACTTTTCTTTCCATGTGGCTCTCGGTGAAAATGCTCATGCCCTACTTTGCTGGGAGTCTTACTCCACGCAGTACTTGCCTTGTTGGTTTGTGATCTTCCTTCTTCAAACTTTGATTCCCTCCCACACATTCCCTCTTCTTTTGAGTTCACCTGGGCTCTAACCTTTGCTCTGCTGTTGGAACTCCCCTCCTCCACCTCTCTGGTTCCTGGTTTCTTTTTCAACATGCCATGCTAATGTTACCTTCTAGCTTTATTTAGCTTACTTTATTCTTAGAACGACTAATTGTTTCACAAGAAAATCTATTGTTTTTGTTTTCCTTTTGCATCTTTAAATTCTTAAAAATTAAAGATGTCAAAAGTCTTGTTTTTTATAAGTAAGTTAATAACAGCACATTATAGATATCTTTATAAACCTAAGTTAGATACCTTTACAAATCTAAGTTAGATTCTTGTAACTCAAATGGCAGTAGTGCCTTTCCCATTACTCTGAAAGATCTCTGCCAATAAAGTGGTATGAAGTCTGCTGGGTTCTTTTTATAGCATCTTTTCTTTAGTTCCGGCTCCACCAAATCTTCATTTATCACTTTGTCTATAGTAAGAATCCATTGGGACTAGGAAGCCCCTTTCCTTAGCCGTGTCCTAGAGCTGTGTGCTTCTCGTATTTAAATGAATATGGATCACGTGGGGATCTTATTAAACCTCAGATTCTGATTCAGTAGGTCTGGGTGGGGCCTGTGATTCCAAGTTGGCTATGAGCTCCCAGGGGTTGCTGCTACTGCTGGTCCAGGGAAGCCCTGCCACAGGGAGTTCCTTAAGCAGCTTTGGTGCTCACCCCAAACGTTTTACCACCACAACTTTCTCCATGCTTAGCTATCATCTTCTCAAATCAACTCTCAACCAATTGCTGAATTAAGATTAAGCCAACAGCCCCCTGGGCTTCTCTGGTGGCTCAGTGGTAAAGAATCTGCCTACAATGCAGGGGACCCTGGTTTGATCCCTGGGTCAGAAAAAGCCCCTGAAGAAGGGAATGGCTACCCACTCCAGTATTCTTGCCTGGAGAATTCCATGGACAGAGGAGCCTGGTGGGCTACGTTCCATGGGGTCACAAAGAGTCGGACATGACTGAGTGACTAATACATAATAGCCTCCAATATTGATGTTGGTTCTCTGTACTTAAAAATTTTATTTTTTCATTTTGCCAGTCTTGTTTCTGACCACTATTACTTAAGTTGACACAACTTGTCACATGCTTCAACTCAGGTCGTTAATCATTCCTATAAAACAACTCACGTGTCACAGTTGTTATTTTCTACTTTCATTATTTTTAAATTTACTTTTCTTTCCTTATAATTATTTCTTTTTAGCACTTTTAAAACTTCTGTTTTGAGGTTTATCAGATATGATGGGTTTAAGAATGTTCATAAAACATCTCAAAATGAAGGACGAACATGCTATAGACTAATAATGCAGTGGTCAAGACAAAAATGACTGGGCACACATAAAACTATTTTCTAGTGACAGGCAGACTCTTTTTGATCTGATTTGGTGCCTTATTGAAATCTGTAAAACTTAGTAAATTGAAAGCTTATGAGCAGAGGAGTTTATTTACATTGAATAAAATGAAAACTATTTATTTGTTCTTCAGTACCTGTGGTTTCCACATCTACTAGATACTGAGGAATCTGTCTCCATAGACCGGATCATTCAGTCGCTTACTCTATACCAGGTATTATTTCCAGGTGGTAGAGACTCAGTAAACAGCACCCCTCTCTATTACTTGTCTCAACTAAGAAAGAAGAAAGTCAGCATAAAGCACCCATCACTTTCATTTCTGGTAAGGCTAATGAAGCACAAGAGGAGCAAGACATGGACAAGCAGAACTCCTATTACAGAACCTCAGGATAAGACTTGTCTACCCAGTCACAGAAAGGACAGGTCACCACAGTCTCCTCGCCTGGCAGCCTGTCCTTATGGAGAAGAATGGCTGTTCTTTACTGGATGTTTGCACCCAAGAAAAAGAGAGGAGGGGGCCAGGTCCCTAATTCCCTAAACCACTAATCAGAATAGTCACCTCGGCTCCGCCAGGAAAAGTCTATCCTCACAGCCCCTCTCATTTGCCTCATTCAATCTCAGCCACTAGTAGATCCTGTCTTTAAAATGTTGATATTTTGTTCATCACAATTTTTTTCATTAATTTAAAACTTTTCGAATGTTGCATTTAAATATTATTTGATTTATTAAGGTTTTTAGTTCCCCCTTAAGTTTTACACCTGCCTTACCCACCTCACCCTAGTCTCAGACCCCGTTTTAAAATAAATGTGTGAGCAAATAAACAACTTCTTTCTTTTAAAATATCTATTTATTTCTGGCTGTGCTGGGTCTTCACCGTTGGGCGAGCCAGAGCTGTCTCTAGTTGTGGCGAGCAAGGGCTACTCTCCAGTGGTGGCCCGTGGACTTCCCATTGCAGTGGCTCCCTGCTGTGGAGCACCGGATCCAGGGCACCAGGGCTTCGGTAGTTGTTCATACAGGCTCAGTTTCCCGGCAGCATGTGGGATCTTCCGGGACAAGGGACTGAACTAGTGTCCCTTACATTGCAAGGCAGATTCTTAACCACTGGACCACCAGGGAAGCCCCAGATAACTTTTTCTTAATTAAGCAATTACTAAATAAATTGTCAGATAGTATCATGTACTAAGTTGAGAAACAGGATGTATAGGAAGTGGTTGGGCCTGTAACTGGAATGATCAGAAAAGATCTACGTTCAGTTCAGTTCAGTCGCTCAGTTGTGTCCGACTCTTTACGACACCGTGAATTGCAGCACGCCAGGCCTCCCTGTCCATCACCAACTCCTGGAGTTCACTCAAACTCACGTCTATCAAGTCGGTGATGCCATCCAGCCATCTCATCCTCTGTCATCTCCTTCTCCTCCTGCCCCCAATCCCTCCCACCATCAGAGTCTTTTCCAATGAGTCAACTCTTCGCATGAGGTGGCCAAAATACTGGAGTTTCAGCTTTAGCATCATTCCTTCCAAAGAATATCCAGGACTGATCTCCTTCAGAATGGACTGGTTGGATCTCCTTGCAGTCCAAGGGACTCTCAAGAGTCTTCTCCAACACCACAGTTCAAAAGCATAAATTCTTTGGCGCTCAGCTTTCTTCACAGTCCAACTCTCACATCCATACATGACTCCTGGAAAAACCATAGCCTTGACTAGACGAACCTTTGTTGGCAAAGTAATGTCTCTACTTTTGAATATGCTATGTACGTTGGTCATAATTTTCCTTCCAAGGAATAAGCGTCTTTTAATTTCATGGCTGCAGTCACCATCTGCAGTGATTTTGGAGCCCAAAAAAATAAAGTCTGACACTGTTTCCACTGTTTCCCCATCTATTTCCCATGAAGTGATGGGACCAGATGCCATGATCTTCGTTTTCTGAATGTTGAGCTTTAAGCCAACTTTTTCACTCTCCTCTTTCACTTTCATCAAGAGGCTTTTGAGTTCTTCTTCACTTTCTGCCATAAGGGTGGTGTCATCTGCACATCTGAGGTTATTGATATTTTTCCTGGCAATCTTGATTCCAGCTTGTGCTTCTTCCAGCCCAGTGTTTCTCATGATGTATTCTGCATAGAAGTTAAATAAGCAGGGTGACAATATACAGCCTTGACGTACTCCTTTTCCTATTTGGAACCAGTCTTTTGTTCCATGTCCAGTTCTAACTGTTGCTTCCTGACCTGCATACAGATTTCTCAAGAGGCAGATCAGGTGGTCTGGTATTCCCATCTCTTTCAGAATTTTCCACAGTTTATTGTGATCCACACAAAGGCTTTGGCAAAGTCAGTAAAGCAGAAAGAGATGTTTTTCTGGAATTCTCTTGCTTTTTTGATGATCCAGTGGAAGTTGGCAATTTGATCTCTGGTTCCTCTGCCTTTTCTAAAACCAGCTTGAACATCTGGAAGTTCATGGTTCACATATTGCTGAAGCCTGGCTTGGAGAATTTTGAGCATTACTTTACTAGCATGTGAGATGAGTGCAATTGTGCGGTAGTTTGAGCATTCTTTGGCATTGCCTTTCTTTGGGGTTGGAATGAAAACTAACCTTTTCCAGTCCTGTGGCCACTGCTGAGTTTTTGCTGGCATATTGAGTGCAGCACTTTCACAGCATCATCTTTCAGGATTTGAAATAGCTCAACTGGAATTCCATTACCTCCACTAGCTTTGTTCATAGTGATGCTTTCTAAGGCCCACTTGACTTCACATTCCAGGATGTCTGACTCTAGGTGAGTGATCACACCATCGTGATAATCGGGGTCGTGAAGATCTTTTTTGTATTCTTGCCACCTCTTCTTAATATCTTCTGCTTCTGTTAGGTCCATACCATTTCTGTCCTTTATCGAGCCCATCTTTGCATGAAACGTTCCCTTGGTATCTCTAATTTTCTTGAAGAGATATCTAGTCTTTCCCATTCTGTTGTTTTCCTCTATTTCTTTGCATTGATCACTGAGGAAGGCTTTCTTATCTCTTCTTGCTATTCTTTGGAACTCTGCATTCAGATGCTTATATCTTTCCTTTTCTCCTTTGCTTTTCGCTTCTCTTCTTTTCACAGCTATTTGTAAGGCCTCCCCAGACAGCCATTTTGCTTTTTTGCATTTCTTTTCCATGGGGATGGTCTTGATCCCTGTCTTCTGTACCATGTCATGAACCTCCATCCATAGTTCATCAGGCACTCTATCAGCTCTAGTCCCTTAAATCTATTTCTCACTTCCACTGTATAATCATAAGGGATTTGATTTAGGTCATACCTGAATGGAGAAGGCAATGGCACCCCACTCCAGTACTCTTGCCTGGCAAATCCCATGGACAGAGGAGCCTGGTAGGCTGCAGTCCATGGGGTCGCTGAGGGTTGGACACGACTGAGCGACTTCACTTTCACTTTTCACTTTCATGCATTGGAGAAGGAAATGGCAACCCACTCCAGTGTTCTTGCCTGGAGAATCCCAGGGACAGGGGAGCCTGGTGGGCTGCCGTCTCAGGGGTCGCACAGAGTCGGACACGACTGAAGTGACTTAGCAGCAGCATACCTGAATGGTCTAGTGGTTTTCCCTACTTTCTTCAATTTAAGTCTGAATTTGGTAATAAGGAGCTCATGATCTGAGCCACAGTCAGCTCCCAGTCTTGTTTTTGCTGACTGTACAGAGCTTCTCCAACTTTGGCTGCAAAGAATATAATCAATCTGATTTTGGTGTTGACCATCTGGTGATGTCCATGTGTAGCGTCTTCTCTTGTGTTGTTGGAAGAGGGTATTTGCTATGACCAGTGTGTTCTCTTGGCAAAACTCTTTGCCCTGCTTCATTCCGTATTCCAAGGCTAACTTTGCCTGTTACCCCAACTGAGATCGAATACCACAAAGGAGCCGGTGGTGGGATAATTTGGAGAAAAGCTTGTGAAAAGGCCTAGGAAATGAACCTAGGATTTTCAGGGAACACACAACACACCAAAGGTTATTGCGGCTTACATGTCAAGGAATGACAGGTGAGTAGTACTTTAGGTAGAAGATCAGGAAGGGTTCAAATTTTGAGACTTTGTAAGCCCAGTGAGGAGTTTGACTTTTTTCCTAAGAGCACAGAAGGATTTAAAGCAGGAAAGCAACATGATCTGATTGCTCTTTTTAAATAATTCTCTTTGGCTGTTGTGTCAAGGATGCGTTATGGGGGTGTACATGGTGAAAGAGGAGAATCAGATACCTCAGTATTCCTGGTGAAAGACTATGGTGTCTTGGACTAGGGTGATTTTAGTGAAGACAGAGAAAGAGGAGCAGGTTCTACCAATACTTTAGAAGTAGAGTTGACTGGACTTGATGAATTAATATTCAGCAGGTGAGGAATAGAACTGGGTAATTTCGAGTGGCTTAACTTGAGCAACCAGGTGGATGGTGGTGCCACTTAATGAAATGGAAGAGGCTGGGATTAGGTTCGAAAGTGAGCTTGCAATCACATTTTCAATTTTTGGTGTTTGGGGTTTGCAGATGCCTGTTGGATACAGGTGGAGTTAATAATTGGTGTGACCTGAAGCAGGGGGAGGGAGGACTAGGCTGAAGATGGAGATCTCGGGCGTCATCTGTGCCTTGATAGAATTTACCGCATTGTAATGGATAGAAAAACCCAGGCAGAGAGCATACAAGAAGGGCGGGAGGCTGCAAATGCAGCCTCTGGAGAAGCAGTTAAAACAGGAGGAGGAGGAATGGGCGGAGAGCGTGCAAGTATGGAGTCTTAAGACTGGGATAAGGAATGGCATCAGAACCAAGAGGTCGAGAAAAAAAATCAGAGAAGTAACAAATGGAAGCCACGGGTGACACGACAAAGGCTGGGACAGGCTGACGAGAAGAATGGAAAGTCAGGCGGTCGGAACAGTCACCACTTTCTCATCGAAGAAACCGAAGCTGTGAGTGGTTAACTTTCATCATCCAAGGTCAGAGCCAGCGGGCTCAGATCCTGGAACCAGAGCCCAGGAGAGTGTCCGCGACAGGTCCACTCATTCAAGGAAGCGCTGAATGTAAAGCATTCTTTGACGCGGCCGCTTCTATTTTAGAGCGGAAAGGCAGCCGGCCGGGGTGGGGCGAGAACAGAGCGTCAGAGCGGCGGGCTGTCTCCGCCTGCGGGGAGGGACCACCCCCCTTTCCCGCAGCCCGAGCCGGCGCGCCCCACTGCGGCTGCGCGGGCCTGTGTGGGGCGGGGCGGGAACGCGGAAGGGGCCGCGCCGCGGGGACGAGCAAGGGCGGGGCGGGAACGCGGAACGGTCGCGCCTCACGGGCGAGCAAGGCTGGGGCGGGGGCGGGGCCGGCGCGCGGCGTCGGGGCGGGGACGCGGGGACGAGCAAGGGCGGGAGGCGGGGCCGGCCGCGGGGGCGAGCAAGGGCGTGGGCGGGGCCGGCCGTGGGGTGCGGGCGGGGACGCGGAAGGGCCGCGCCGCGGGGACGAGCAAGAGCGGGGGGCGGGGCTGGCCGCGGGGCGCGGGGCGTGAGGTGACAGGTTCGGGGGGGCGGTGGCGGCCTGAGCAGCTGAGACGCGGCGGCGATGCTGGAGACCCTGCGCGAGCGGCTGCTGAGCGTGCAGCAGGATTTCACCTCCGGGTGGGTACACGGTGGGGGACGGAAAGGGTCCCGAACGGCCGGGCCGGGGAGCCGGGACGCCGCCTCCGCACACCCGGGGTCTCATCTCGCGCCCGCCACTCCCCTCACCCAACCCCGGGCCTCCCATCCGCGCCCGGGCGGGGACAGTAGCCAACTTTCCGGGTTCGGCCCGGCCGCACGAAGTAACTTACGTCCCGCCGGGCAGGCTCAGACCCGCTCGCCGGGGCCGGGAGCGGGTCCGGAAGGCTGCAGGCGGCCGGGGGTCGGGCAGTCCTTCCCCGGCAGATCCGGCCGGCCCGAGAGGGGTCGGGTGAGAGGCGAGCGCGCCCCCGCCCCCACGAGGGACGGCGACCCTGCGCCCCCTCCCACGCTGCCGAGACCCCTGCCGGCTCGGGGCGCCACCCCCTCCAGACCGCCGGGGCCCTGCGGGCGTTTTGTCCGCCCCCGCGCGGAGGCTGAGCACCTCTTCTTCCCCTTTTGATTTCTCTCTCTACCTCGGGTTCAGCGCCTCAGTGAAGAAATTCTCGGGCCAGAGAAATGCCAGAACTGGCGATCCCTTCATGCCCTAGTGGTGACGCGCACGCGGACCTAGCGGTTCCCGAACTTTGCTTGGAATCTCCTGGCAACCATCCCGGTGCGTGCCCGGGTCGCAGAGGCTATCAGCTACACCAGGCTGAGGATGGGGGTTCGAAAGACCACCCCCGCCCAGGTGATTCCAGTTTGGCGTAGACTCTAACGCCAGAGGCCCTGCGATCTTACCTCTATCACTTAAGCCAACGCGTTTCTACAAGTTTCTCTGCCTCACTTTCCGCGACTGTTAGAACAACGGGGATGATGAAGATGGTTCTCATCTCATAGGGTTATTGTGAGGATGAGTGAACTAACGTGTAAAACAACGCACTCACGTTGTGTGACTGTTGTTACTAGTGCTTAATTCAGCTTTTCCATTTCTTCCCAAAGGGTGTCACTTTGATAAAGGATGCGCCTGGCCCCTTTAGATTACGGATCCGTTGGCGAAAGCTCAGCCTATGAGGGCCTCTCCATCATGTTTTACGTTTCTGATGAGAAAGATGTTAGCTACAATTGTATCTTAGTGGACAAAAATGTTTATATTTTTTGCCTTTTAGGTGCTGAGTAGTAACATTGGAGAAGGAAATGGCAGCCCACTCCAGTGTTCTTGCCTGGAGAATCCCAGGGACGGGGGAGCCTGGTGGGCTGCCGTCTGTGGGGTCGCACACGACTGAAGCGACTTAGCAGTAGCAGCAGTAAACAGGCAAATACTTGAGTACTTACATGTAAAGCATTTTTGGTCGTCTTGGTTTGGTGTCTTTATGAATGTTAATTGTAGATGTCCTAGGAGTTATTGACACTGTGCTTGATTGCTTGCATTCCCCGGCCTCCCCCCTTTAAATTTAAAAACTAACTTATTTTCAGAATGTAAATTATTGAAACGTTGGGGTATAATGCTGCAATGGTAGCAGGAGAACAGTTTGTCGCAGATAAGCCCATCTGGTACAGCCCTCCTGTCATTACCTCAAGAAATTCCTTGATGGAGTAACAGCCTATCTTCTGGGAGTTACAGCTACTGAAACTTTACAGGTCCGGTGGTTGCCTCTGAACCCATTCATTCTTTGAACTTTGCTCGAGAAGGTTCAACTCACCTAGGAATATGGATTCTCCCAGACCATCCTGGGAGATCTAGAAAACCTGAGTTGAGGATTGAGTTACAGAGAAGGGTGGAGGGGATCTGGATAGAACGCCTTCTTGAAAACTGAATTTACCTGAAGCATGCCAGAAACTGGGGCCAGTTTGGGATTGGAAATCCTGAGAGGGCTTCCATTCTGTGAAGGCCCTTCGTGGGCTTCCTTGTACAGGTCACTCTGAGCCGACAAGCCACTGGACCGGCCATGTGTGCCATTAGCCTGTCACCTGGCAGAGAAATCACTCCTGCTCAAGGTGAAATTAAACACAGCTGTATCCTGAAATGTGAAGTCAAGTGGGCCTTAGAAAGCATCACTATGAACAAAGCTAGTGGAGGTGATGGAATTCCAGTTGAGCTATTTCAAATCCTGAAAGATGATGCTGTGAAAGTGCTGCACTCAATATGCCAGCAAATTTGGAAAACTCAGCAGTGGCCACAGGACTGGAAAAGGTCAGTTTTCATTCCAATCCCAAAGAAAGGCAATGCCAAAGAATGCTCAAACTACCGCACAATTGCACTCATCTCACATGCTAGTAAAGTAATGCTCAAAATTCTCCAAGCCAGGCTTCAGCAATATGTGAACCGTGAAATTCCTGATGTTCAAGCTGGTTTTAGAAAAGGCAGAGGAACCAGAGATCAAATTGCCAACATCCACTGGATCATGGAAAAAGCAAGAGAGTTCCAGAAAAACATCTGTTTCTGCTTTATTGACTATGCCAAATCCTTTGACTGTGTGGATCACAATAAACTGGGGAAAATTCTGAAAGAGATGGGAATACCAGACCACCTGACCTGCCTCTTGAGAAATCTGTATGCAGGTCAGGAAGCAACAGTTAGAACTGGACATGGAACAACAGACTGGTTCCAAATAGGAAAAGGAGTATGTCAAGGCTGTATATTGTCACCCTGCTTATTTAACTTATATGCAGAGTACATCATGAGAAACACTGGGCTGGAAGAAGCACAAGCTGGAATCAAGATTGCCGGGAGAAATATCAATAACCTCAGATGTGCAGATGACACCACCCTTATGGCAGAAAGTGAAGAGGAACTAAAAAGCCTCTTGATGAAAGTGGAGAGTGAAGAAGTTGGCTTAAAGCTCAACGTTCAGAAAATGAAGATCATGGCATCCGGTCCCATCACTTCATGGGAAATAGATGGAGAAACAGTGTCAGATTTTATTTTTTTGGGCTCCAAAATCACTGCAGATGGTGACTGCAGCCATGGAATTAAAAGACGCTTACTCCTTGGAAGGAAAGTTAAGATCAACCTAGATAGCATATTCAAAAGCAGAGACATTACTTTGCCAATAAAGGTTCGTCTAGTCAAGGCTATGGTTTTTCCTGTGGTCATGTATGGATGTGAGAGTTGGACTGTGAAGAAGGCTGAGCGCCGAAGAATTGATGCTTTTGAACTGTGGTGTTGGAGAAGACTCTTGAGTAGTCCCTTGGACTGCAAGGAGATCCAACCAGTCCATTCTGAAAGAGATCAGCCCTGGGATTTCTTTGGAAGGAATGATGCTAAAGCTGAAACTCCAGTACTTTGGCCACCTCATGGGAAGAGTTGACTCATTGGAAAAGACTCTGATGCTGGGAGGGATTGGGGGCAGGAGGAGAAGGGGACGACAGAGGATGAGATGTCTGGATGGCATCACTGACTCTATGGACGTGAGGCTGAGTGAACTCCGGGAGTTGGTGATGGACAGGGAGGCCTGGCGTGCTGCGATTCATGGGGTTGCAAAGAGTCGGACACGACTGAGCGTCTGAACTGAACTGAACTGTACATGTATATTACATGAAGGCACTGAGGGATTCAGAGATGAAAGCAACATGGCCCTTGCCTCTCAAAACCACCAGACGACCTAGCATTCCTTTAGAACACTTGCTATTGGTGCTCATAGAAGCCAGAGCAGCTGGCTTACAAACTAACTGGAACGTCTACCTTTGGGGTTGCCCTCGGAACTCAGTAGGGGAAAGGTGGGTGCTTTCCTGAGCTCTTTCACTATGGAGCTTCACAGTAGCCCAGCAACAGCCTGTCCTCAGAGACTTTTCTGCTCATTTTTAGTTTCTGGAAATTCATATAACTGGAGCTGAAACCTAGGCAGTTTACTGTTTTTCAAGTATAATAGGAATATTCTTTATCAGGCTCACAAGAGAATGCCACATTAGTGGTTAAAGCATGTGTGAACACTGAATTTCAACCTTCCATTCAAACTTGGGAAAAAGCAGCTTCAAGGGACTGTATGTTGTCCATGGACTCAAGATCTTTTTTCATCAAGTTTTATTCATCATAATAGTTACATCAGAATGAAAGTAAGCCAGAAATTATGTTGCTTTCCTTCTGGGCTAACTGGGCGGTTATCTCGTGCAGGGGCTGAGGAACAGAAGGGACTGGCTCCCAGCTTCACTCTTTGCCCCTTGCTTACGTGCGTCCTCACCTGGGTTTATGTCCCCGGGAGCTCTGGGAGCCTTTTGGAGAGTTCACAGAGAACCTCTGCTCTTTAAGGACTGGCTTGAGCTCTGAGGGAAACTTTTGGGACACACTGAAGCACTTTCTTCAAATCTTCTCTGGTCTTTGATTTTTTTTAAAAAAAACCTTCAGAGCAGTTTAGACCCACAGCCTGAGGATTGATGTATTCAGGCGTGCAAACCCCTTCAGGAAAGTGAAAATCAGATTTACCAAGGGTTTACAGCTGCCTGTCACTGGCTGGCATTTCCTGTCTGTAATGCTCTGGGTGCTTTTGGATAGGGAGGAATAGAAGTTCACAGTTGTTACTTGTTGCCTCTAGACAGTGGGTGTTTCCTTCTCTTGGGTCAGAGCCCCCTCTGCCCTGACCTCGGGCCCTGCCCGCTGTGCTCATTTCTCTTCTCCCCTCCCATAGTACCATAACCTCAGAGGAGAGCATCCAACAGTCCAGTTCACAGTGTGGTAAAATGGTGAGGTTTAATGCAGGCTCTTCCTTGATTACTTACCTTTTAATACAAACGGGAAAAAAACCTTAATATTCAACTTGACTTATTACTGAGTTCCTACCAAGTGTCAGACACCAGTCTAGGAAGTCAGTCTTATCATAGAAGATTTTCTCATTTTATTAAAAAAAAAAAAAGATATGAGGCCACATGCCCAGTTTTGCCTGCTCTTTGCCAGTGTCTGTGTGTTTAGCCAGATCCTAGAGCTACTGCTGCTGCTGCTAAGTCACTTCAGTCGTGTCCGACTCTGTGTGACCCCAGAGACGGCAGCCCACCAGGCTCCCCCATCCCTGGGATTCTCCAGGCAAGAACACCAGAGTGGGTTGCCGTTTCCTTCTCCAATGCATGCAAGTGAAAAGTGAAAGTGAAGTCGCTCAGTCGTGTCTGACCCTCAGCGACCCCATAGACTGCAGCCTACCAGGCTCCTCCGTCCATGGGATTTGCCAGGCAAGAGTACTGGAGTGGGGTGCCATTGCCTTCTCCGCCTGGAGCTACAAGCTTGATGAAAACAGTGTCTGCCCTCCAAATGCCCGAGCCTGGCGGTAACATAAAGCAAAGCAGAAGGAAGTGAACGTGGAAGATACAGGTGATGTGGATTGTGAGCTCAGAGGAGTCATTAGTTGAGATGCTTCAAAGAAGAGCTGACTTCTAGACTGGCCTGGAAGAGTGAGGAGACATGAGGCTAGATTTGCCTGAGGGATTTCAGAGATGAACCTCTTGTGGGAGAGGAACCTGGAAAGGAAGTTCAGTGTCTGATAATAGAGGGTCATCAGTGCTTTGCAAATTAATTCATTTAGAAAATATTTATTGGGCACTTCCCTGTTGATGGGGCTTCCCTAGTAGCTCACATGCTACTGCAGTATGCCTGCAGTGCAGGAGACCCAGGTTTAGTCACTGAGTTGGGAAGACCTGTTGCAGAAGGCAATGGCTATGCCCTCCAGCATTCTTGCCTGGAGAACTCCATGGACAGAGGAACCTGGTGGGCTGGAGTCCATGGGGTCACAAAGATTCAGATGCAACTGAGCCGCTAACACTTAACACCTGTTGACGAGTACCAGGGTTACACCAGAGAATGCACACCAGACAGCAAATAATGACCCTGCCCTCACTCCACTGGTAGGAAGCTGAAAATCCAGAAGGTCGGTAGTACTGTTGCTGAAAACAAGGCAGGTTCAGGGGTTGGGTGGGGGTGGGAGGACTGCTGTCTTATAGAGGATGGTCATGGCTTATTTTTAGGTTGGCTAATCTGAAGGTTTTTGTGGAGGGGAGCAGGCTGAGCCTACTTGTATTTGTGGAAGAATAATTTGAGAGGCAGGGTGACGGGAGGACTAGAGATGGGAAACGGAGATTATTTAGGAGGCTATAATTATGGAGCAGATGAGAGATGATGAAAAGGCAGTGCTGGTGGAAATTTGACAGAGGGAATAATGACAGGCACTGGTCAATTTCATAAAAAATGAGACTAGCAAGTGAAAAAGGTGGAGGAATTGGGAATCTTAATTTTGGAGTATCTTAGATAGTGATGTCGTTTACCAACAGAGAAGTTGAGGAGCTTTGAGAGAGAAGGAGCAGTTGGCAGTGAATGTGTTGCAAAGTCCAAGAAGCAGCAGGAAATTCAGGAAACACTGAGGAAAGAGGTCAGGACAGACTGGGTGCATTCTAGGGTGATTAGAATAGAGACCGTGTCCAGTCCTCTCCCCTGCCCGAGTCTGCAACTTTCGCGTGAGTCTCAGCCGTCAGAGCTTTGGGGTCCTGTGCACTTTTAGGTATGATTGATGCTTTTGTGTTTCCTGATTTTGAGTTAAAAAAAAAAAAAGTTAATGGGGAAGATATAATAGATTGGATTTGTATTCATAAATAGAATTTAAAGTCAAAATAATAGAGGCGTGAAAATGTCATAGGACAAAATATGCTAATTAATACATTTTGTGGTGTTTTAAAGCAGTTACCCTGGCCTTTCATAATAGCTGATGGGTTTTAGATGAGTAGGACGTTGAAGTGCAAATAAGTGGAATGCCATTGAGGTCCCCCATGCCATTGAGTCAGGCCCAGAAAGCCATTTCCTGCTCAGCAGTCATTGCCGAGCTCCACCTTTCATTCTGTGAAACTACTTCTTAAACTTTTGGTCCAAGAGGTTTTGCTGCTGCTGCTGCTGCTAAGTCGCTTCAGTCGTTTCTGACTCTGTGCGACCCCATAGACAGCAGCCCACCAGGCTCCCCCATCCCTGGGATTCTCCAGGCAAGAACACTGGAGTGGGTTGCCAATCCCTTCTCCAATGCATGAAAGTGAAAAGTCAAAGTGAAGTCGCTCAGCCATATCCGACATGGACTGCAGCCTACCAGGCTCCTCCGTCCGTGTGATTTTCCAGGCAAGAGTATTGGAGTGGGGTGCCATTGCCTTCTCTGAGAGGCTTTGCTAGTTATCTCCATTTCTCAAGAAGATATCTCTGTCTTAGTATTTTCTGTAAAGCTTAAAGAAAATAAATGTGCTATGGTCAAACAAAGGTCAGTCTTCGAAACAATCTCAAAATATTGTGGTGTGATGATGAATTTGAAAGCAAGTGCTTCGGACTCTGCAGCACGCGTTGGTTGCTTTGAGTGGGAAACAATTGAGAGGCGGCTCACTTTGAAGTCTGTGTGTGAACATGCTCACGCAGTGGCACGCCTGTCTCCCTGGGGGTGTGCTGTGTTGGGAAGAAGGCTAGGAACGGAGGAGAAGCCTTTTATGGGAGCTGGTGCACTGGGGGACCTCTGTTTTGTTTTACCTTGGCCCTGCAGTGTACATAGCTTTTTTCTTGATGGTGACCATTTTTATTATAGTTGGTGATCATTTTTATTATACTTTTTGTTTGAATTGCCTCTAATTTACAGTTACAGCCTGCTGCCAGAGTCATATTCGGAATTTCCTTTAATTCTTGTGGCAAATCATTATGGTCAGTATAATACTCCTATTTTATGGTTTAGGAAACAGGAATTGCACTCAGACCAGCATTTCCTTCTCAGCGTGGCAAGACACTGTGGGACTTGATTAATGGGTTGTTTGCAGCCCATAATCACTGTGAGAAACTTAAGAGTTGTCCCCAGATAAAAATGGTAAGCTCCTGTCTGTTGAATTCTGGCTTCCCAGTATGTACTTCAGAAAGGACCTTTTTGCTTTTGGGAGGATTACTTGTTACATTTTCAGCTTAAAAAGTGTTACATTGATTATTTTTAATCCTTTCTTTAACTTTTTTCACTGTTTCCAACTTTCTTCTTGCTACTTTGTTTTCTCCAGCAGTTTCTATTCTGAATGTGGCATATTGATGATTTATATAGAAAAGGTGTGATAAGAAAAGATGAACGTCTACAAGACTGTTTTTTGTTATGAAAACTTAAAAAAATTTTTTTATCTATTAATTTATTTGGCTGTGCTGGGTGTTGCTATGCGAGCTCTTCTCTAGTTGTGGCAAGCAGAGGCTACTCTCAAGTTGCACGAGCTTCTCATTGACGTGGCTTCTCTTGTTGCGGCTCCCGGGCTCTAGAGCACAGGCTCAGTGGTTGTGGTGCGTGGACCCAGTTGTTGGGGCTCCCAGGCCCTAGAGCACAGGCTCAGCGGTTGCGGTGCGTGGACTCAGTTGTTGCGGCTCTAGAGAGTTCCTTTGTGTACTTGTGCCTGCCCCTTGCCCTCTCTTGACTCCCATGTGTTAGTCTGTGGTCATGACCAGCACCCAGCCAGGTACTCCTGTGAGCTTGGGGGAACGGTTCGCTATCACTAAGAGTCTCTCAGGCAGCTTTTAGGGTGGTGGGGAGGATGGGGTGAATTTAGGAAAAGGATTACATGGTCGTAAACTGAGAGCATGGAAGGAGTTGGGAAGAAAATGTTAACTGTCTAAAGATCCACTTTTAAGTCTTTGGGTTGTTGGGGCTCCCGGGCTCTAGAGCACAGAATCAGTAGTTGTGGCGCGTGGATGTAGTTGTCCCATAGCATGTGGGATCTTTCCAGACCAGGAATCAAACCCATGTCTCCAGCACTGGCAGGCGGATTCTTAACCACTGAGTCACCAAGGAAACTCCAAAGCTTTTTTTTTTTAACAACGTTTTAAACATTTACAAAAGTATACACAGTGAGCCCCACATGTACATTATTCATATACAACAGTTCGTTATTGTCGCATTTACTCAGGCTCTCTTATTTGTAGAGTATGAGCTTTCCTGATGGCTCAGATGGTAAAGGATCCACCTGCAATTCAGAAGACCTGGATTCCATCTCTGGGTTTCGAAGATCCCCTGGAGGAGGGCATGGCAACCCACTCCAGTATTCTTGCCTGGAGAATCCTGTGGACAGAGGAGCCTGGTGGGCTACAGTCCATGGGATCTCAAAGACTCAGACATGACTGAGTAACTAACACTGTTTATAGAGTAAACCTCAGACTTAGTTCTTATCTCTCTCATAAATCAATTTTCATCTTAAAAAAATATATAAATGCAATGCCAATATCATACCTAACAAAATTAATACTACTTCTATGGTATTATCAATTATTCAGTCCATAATCAAATTTCCTGGTTCTTAAAAGTATCTTTTTACAGTTGACTTGTTCAAATCCAGATCAAATAAGTTCCACACATTATAGTTGGTTAAAAACCAATTTTTAAAGCAGATGGTTGTTAAAGAGCCACCTGGGGAAGCTTGCTCACCCTTCCAATAATTTTAGTTTCAGCTCCCTGTAAGCTTCCTCTTTTCTGTTTCATTCCAAACCAATTTTGTCTTTGTTTTGGGGAAGTGTGGAGGAGAACCCCAAATTTGATACAATTGAGAATTTACAGTTTTTTCCAGAAATAAATATTTGAAATACTAACCTAGAGATTTTCTCGGTTGTATAATGAGTGGTCCAAAGATGATCTTAGCAGTTTGCTTCCATATCCTTGTTACCATATGAATTGTCCCAAACCACTGAAAATAATACTAGAATCATTTTGACTATAATGCACTGCTGTGTCCGTTTGTTCTAGTACAGCTCTACCTGGGATGTCACAGCCAAGTGCCTTCGTCAGATTTTGGAGTGGAAATGGCTGAATGGCTGTCAAAATAACTTTCTTGAGCTGTTGCTTAATCTTAGTTTAAACTGGATTTACTGGTTTCCAAGCTAAGCTTGAAATTTTTTATTGTTTTTCTAGGACAAGTAAGACTTTCTAAATTTAGCTCATCTGGAGAGATGTCTACACATAGTTTTGTATTAAAGAGATTGCTAAGTATTTTTTTTTTAACATTGTAGAGGAATTGATCTCATCAATATTTTAGTTTTTGAAAAAGAACATAGAATAATATTAAAAATGTCTTGGTGTGAAATTAATACTGCAACTTGTTGAAAAATGGCATTTGATATTGGAAGTCCCTTTCTGGTTTTGAGCTAGGCACCGTTGACCAAAAAGTTGGACTCCTCTGTCAGCGAGTACATGGACAGCTGTGCACAGCAGAGGGTTGGGCATTCTAGGAGAGTCAGCCAGTGTGCTGGGACAGGGCAACTCAGCTGGTACGCTGGGACAGGACAACTCAGCTGGTACGCTAGGACAGCTTCTGGCAGGTTGCAGTAGGGCATCGTGAGGAGGTAGCACCTGTGTCCGCTTTACGAAGGCTTTGTGGGGCTAGCTGCGGTATTGTGGCCTGTGCTTCAGACTCGGTTTAGAAGTGAATATTTGTGGAAGTATCAGATTAAGAAGAACATGTCCAGATGTCTTCATTGTATGTGGGAATATCTCATAGTTGAGTTCTCACTTTTTGACTGTTATATGATAGAGTCCAACTCAAAAGTAGGTAAAAATGGGCTGGTGAAGTTAAAAAAAAATTATATATATAATACAAAGTTTACAGCCTTCATATTTTACATATAGAAAAGCTTAATTTTCTTACGTATGCATTTCTAGCCCATTTATGTTTTCCAGCCCAATAATTTAAAAAAGCACATAGAAGGGGAGTAGGCTTCCCAGGTGGCACTAGTGGTAAAAAAGAAAAAAAAAAGAAAACAACCACAAACCCTGCCTGCCAATGCAGGAGACATAAGGTGTGGGTTCGATCTCTGGGATGGGAAGCTCCTCTGGGGGAGGACACAGCAACCCACTCCAGTATTCTTGTCCGGAGAATCCCATGGACAGAGGAACCTGGCAGGTTACAGTCCATAGGGTCACAAAGAGTCACTGAAACGACTTAGCACTCACGCAGGCTGCTATAGTTAAACAGCTAGCAGAAGCAGTAAGTAGTAGCTGATACGATGACCAGTGGTAGAGATGGAAAATTTACATTTTTAAAAAACTGCTATAGGATCCTGAACAGACTCCCAAAACCACTGTAGGTTGATTTCAGGTTGGCAAATGATGAGGCATTCCTAGCTCAGAAACATCTAAGGAATGTACTGTTTTGTTGTGAAATGCAGTCAGTGGTGTTCATGATAATGACCCTAAATTATCAGAAAATGTACCAACTCCTCTTTAATGAAAGAGGTTTTTAATGTATTTTAGAAACTTTTTATCAATAGCTAAAATTTCTCAGAATGTTGGCACTTAGAGAGTGCTTAGTATAGTATCTCTTTAAAATGTGTTGGTTAGACAAAGAAAACAGACTTATGGACATAGAGGGGGCTGGGTGGAGCTGGGGGGAAAAGAGTCTGGGACAAATGGAGAGAGTCGAGTGGAAACATATACACTACCTTACTATGTAAAACGGCTAGCCACGGGGGGTTTGCTGTATGACTTGGAGAACTCAAACCACGGCCTCTGTAACAACCTAGAGGGCTGGGATGGGGTGGGAGGTTGGAGGGAGGTTCAAGAGGGAGGGGACATATGTATGCTGCTGCTGCTGCTAAGTCGCTTCAGTCGTATCCGACTCTGTGCGACCCCATAGACGGCAGCCCACCAGGCTCCCCCGTCCCTGGGATTCTCCAGGCAAGAACACTGGAGTGGGTTGCCATTTCCTTCTCCAATGCGTGAAAGGGAAAAGTGAAAGTGAAGTCGCTCAGTCGTGTCCGACTCCTAGCGACCTCATGGACTGCAGCCCACCCGGCTCCTCCGTCCATGGGATTTTCCAGGCAAGAGTACTGGAGTCGGGTGCCGGCTGATTCATGTTGATGTGTAGAAGAAACCAACACGATGCTGTAAGGCAATGATCCTTCAAGTAAAAATAAATTTTGTAAAATGTGCTGCTTAGATATTATTATTACTGATCAAGTTCACATATGGGGGCCACTCTCTTTTTTCTGATGTTTTCAGAGTAGTGAGGCTTCTTTAGTCCAGTCATATTTAGGAAATGTTTCTAGAAAAGGGATTTGGGGCAAGAAAAATATAAAAATATTTGCTATAAATTTTCCACTTGTGTCTTAAGTACAGTATACAAATATTTGTTGTCTGTAGAGGTGCTTAATTCTTTCTTAAAGTATTGACTTTTCCAACCAGAAATTTTACCAGCTATGAAATTTGCATTTGAAAATTTCTTAAACTGTAAAAATGTGATATTTTATACTGGTTGAATTATAGGCTGAAGACTTTAAGTGACAAGTCAAGAGAAGCTAAAGCAAAAAACAAACCCAGGTAAGCATGTGCTGTTTTAATTTACTATGACTTAAATTTCATACAATTTTTGGTTATAGTCATGATAGTATAATTAATGTATTTTACATCTGTTGAGTGCATCTGACTAAACAGTTTATTGGTTCTTTCTAAATTTTCTAACACTGGAAATTTTTCTGATAAAATTGTAAAATGGTTGAAAAAGTGACAGGTAATTGTTTTACTCAATGGTTATTTGATCACAATCATTTTTACTTGTATATTAAGAGCAAAGTAAAAGTTCTCCATTATTGAGAAGCAAATTATTAATGAACAGTACTTGGCAAGTGAGCCGCTGCAGCTGTGTTGTCTGTTTTATATGAAAACACTAGTATTGTGCAGTGTTTTTTTCATTTTTTAAATAAAGTAATGCACTTTACTAAATTTCACTTTAAGGCTATCAGTGGGGACTTCCCTGGTGATCCAGTGATTAAGACTCCACACTGACAATGCAGGGAGCACAGGTTGGATCCCTGGTGAGGGAACTAAGATCCTGCATGCCATTTGGCACAGCCAAAAAATTTTTAAAAAGCCTAGAGATGAGGAGCTTTTAAAAAATATTCTTGTTAGCTAGAATTCTGTTAAAGTGTTTATTGTATTATAGTGTGCTAAAAATCTGTAGGGCAAGGTGATGGCTAATAGTATGTTGCAGTATATTAACTTTGGAAGAGGGGCTTCCCCAGTGGCTCAGTGGTAAAGAACCCACCTGCCAAAGCAGGAGACACAGGTTTGATCCCTGGCTCAGGAAGATCCCCTGAAGAAGGAAATGGCAACCCACTCCAGTATTCTTGTCTGGGAAATCCCATGGACAGAGGAGCCTGGTGGCCCCAGGTAGTCCCTGGGGTTGCCAGGGAGTCGGACACAACTTAGTGACTAAACAACTTTGGAATAATAGTACGTTTTTCTAAAAGTTTAAATCAGTTGTCATTAATGATTTAAAAATATTCTGCATTATGATTGACAGCATCAAAATTATTGTGTGTGACTTTTTTTTAAGTTGGCCTAAAGCAGCATCAATTTTTAATAAAATAAGTGTTTCTTTTGGCAGGACTGTCCCGTGTTTGCCGAAGTACTCTGCTGGACTAGAATTACTTAGCAGGTGAGTGTTTTCATTTAAATAGAAAGGTTATTCTTCTATTATCTAAAAGTATTTTATAATTCTAGAGATAGACACCTTAAAACAACTAAATTTTTACCTTAACATAGAGATTGTGTTCCTCAGGGGCTTTTACATTTCACTGATTAATACAAAGGCCATTCAGATTTTGAGCATATTGATCACTATTATATATACTAGTCGATAACTTTATCATGTGCATGTATTATGTTTGTGGTTTCTTTGTTGCAAGAAAATTGATTCTGGATTTGAGTCCTCAATAATTTTCTTACTTTGATTCTTAATTTTATAGCATTTCTTCTCCAATCCATTTCTGTTGATGTGCAAGCTAATATTAGATACATGATTTTCTTAGATGACATCAAAAGCATAAATGACAAAGGGAAAAAGGATGAATTGGACTTTATCAAAATTAAAACCTTTTGCTCTTTAAAGAATACCATCAAGAAAGTGAAAGAACAATCCATAGAAGGGGAGAAAATGTTTGCAAATTATACATCTTTTGAGGTACTTGTATCTAGACTATAAATAACTTTTATAACTCAACAGTAAAAAGACAAACAACCCAGTGAAGAAATAGGCAAATGATTTGAACAGACATTTCTGTAAAAAAGATGGGCAAATGGCGGATAAGCGCATGAAAAATTTCTCAATGTTGTTAGTCACAGGGGGAAGGGCAAACCACAACCACAGTGAGATACCACTCATACCCACTAGCATGCCTATAATCCAAAGACAAACAACAAGTGTTGGCAAAGATGTGGAGAAGCTGGAACCCTTATGCTCTTCTGGTGGGAGTGTAAAATGGCACAGCTGCTGTGAAAAACAGTTTGTTAGTTTTCTCAAAAAGTTAAGAGTAGAATTACCATGTGATCCAGCAATTTCATGCCAAAAGAATTGAAAACTTAGGTTCATGTCAAAATTTGTACACAAATGTGCATAATAGGAGTATCTGTCATTCAGGTTCCCCTGTCCATGGGGATTCTCCAGGCTAGGATACTGGAGTGGGTTCCATGCCCTCCTCCAGGGGATCTTCCCAACCCAGGGATCGAACCCAGGTCTCCCGAGTTGCAGGCGGATTCTTTACCACCTGAGCCACGGGGGAAGTCCAGTATCATTCATAAAGCAATATCATTCATAATAGCCAAAAAGTAGAAACAGCACAAATATTCATCAAAGGATGAATGAATAATTTGGTGTCTCCACACAGTGGAACATTATTTAGCCACAGAATGGAATGAAGTGCTGAGGCACACTATGTCTTGCACATCTTGAATAAAACTTAAAAACATTGCACTAAATGTGAGGGATGAACAAAAAAGGCACGTAGTGTATGGTTCTATTGATATGATATGTCCGGAACAGGCAGAAGGATAGTGTTTGCCAAGCTGTGGAGAAGAGAGGGGAGTGAGTAATGACTGCTAATGGATGTGGGGTTTCTTTTCAGGGTGATGAAATGTTTTGGAATCAGTGGTGATAGTTGCCCCAACTCTGTGAATATGCTGTGAATTATGCACTTTAAAAGCATGAATGTTATGCTTTAAATTAAAACTCGGCTGTTATGAAAATAAGTTTGCACGTGTTATTTGCAGTTCTATATCTAGTGACGTGGCATCTGATGGCTAAGTGGTAGCCGTGTGTGCGGTAGAAGGTACGCTCCTTCGCCTTATCTGCGTGTGTCATGGCACAGTCATCTATGCCTACCTGTTGCTTTCCGTTTTCTAGCTTTATACTCAGTTTCTTTTTATGCTTGCTGAATCTGGGCATTTTTTTTCCTTCTCTAGGTGCTTAATTTGACATTAATTTCCTGCTTGTTTTTTGTTGAGTGGGGAACACAAGTGATTTTGAAAGGAGGTAGAATACAAATCAATCAGTGGTATACCGTTTGCATGTTATCTTATGCTTTTTTAATCTAGTGATTTAGTTGAAACAGCTTCCTTGAAAGTTGCTTATTTCAGAGGTGTAGACCTCTGTGTGGTAGTTTTGGGATACTTTTGGGGACTTTATGTGAAAAATTTACAGCCATGTCTATAATGTGTCTATTCATTGCACTGAAACACAGTATTTTCTCTCTGAAACTAGTGCTGAGTGGAGGAGGGACCATTTTAAATATCTAAATCATAAAATTTTTTTAGATTGTTAAAATACTCTGTAAAATACGATAACATGAAATTTTGCCATCTTAACTATTTTTAAGTGCACAGCCCACTAATGTCAACCGCATTCACACTGTTGTCCATCTGGTCTCCAAGAGGCTTTTCGCAACCATCATTCTCTTTCTATAAATTTGACTACTTTAGGCATCTTTTGTAAGTGGAATCATGCAGTACTTGTCTTTTTGTGATTGGCTTATTTCACTTAATATATTTTCAAGTTTCAGCCATAGAGAATGTAAAGATTTCCTAATTTCTTCCAGTTTCATTGAGATTTAATCAGCATACACCACCATGTAACCTTAAGGTATTGCCGCATAATGATTTGACTTACTTCATGAGATGATTGCCACAGTGAATTCAGTGAGCATTCACCATCTCATATAGATAAAAAAGAAAAAGAAAAAAATGTTTTCCTTGTGATGAGAACTCAGAATTTATTCTAGCAACTTTCATATATAATGTTCAATATTGTTAATTATATTAATAATGTGCACTACATCCCTGGTACTCTTTTGTCTTACAAACTAGAAGTTTGTACCTTTTCACTGCCTTCATTCAATCCCCTGTCCCTCCACCTGTGGTAACCACAAATCTAATCTCTCTTTCTGTTTGTTTGTTTGCTTGTGTTTGAAGTATAATTGACCTATAATACTTGGTTAGTTCCTGGTACACAACATAGTTATTTGATATTTCTGTACATTACACAGTGATCACCGCCGTCATCACCACTAATTCAAAGGAAGTTCCTTCCTTTTTAAGGCTGAATAATATCCTACTGTATGAATATGCCGTATTTTGCTTATACCTTCATCCATTAATAGACACAAGTTGCTTTGATTTTTTGGCTATTGTGAATAATGCTGCTATGAACATGGGTGTGCAAATATCTCTTTATGACCCAGCTTTCAGTTTTTTGGTGGTGTATCCTCAGAAGAGGAAATGCTGAATCAGATGGTAATTGTACGTTAATTTTTTGAAGAACCAATATACTGTTGAGCAGCTGCACTATTTTATATTCCCCTGTGTGTGTTAGTCACTCAGTCATGTCCGACTCTGCCACCCCATGGACTGCAGCCCACCAGACTCCTCTGTCCACAGGATTCTCAAGCAAGAATACTGGAGTGGGTTGCCATTTCCTTCTCCAGGGGATCTTCCCAACCCAGGGATAGAGCCCATGTCTCCTGCATTGTAGGCAGATTCTTTACCATCTGAGCCACCAGGGCAGTGCACATTTTTCCAGTTGTCATTTCTCCGTATTCTCACCAAATCTTGTTTTGGGGGTTGCTGAGTTTTTTTTTTTTCCATTCTCATTGGTGTGAAGTGGTGTCTTATGGTGGTTTTGATTCAGTCCATCCTAAAGGAGATCCGTCCTGGGTGTTCATTGGAGGGACTGATGTTGAAGCTGAAACACCTGATACTTTGGCCACCTGATGCAGAGAACTGACTCATTGGAAAAGACTCTGATGCTGGGAAAGACTGAGGGCAGGAGGAGAAGGGAACGACAGGGGATGAGATGGTTGGATGGCATCACCGACTCAATGGACATGGGTTTGGGTGGACTGCGGGAGTTGGTGATGGACAGGGAGCCCTGGCGTGCTGCGATTCATGGGGTCGCAAAGAGTCGGACACAACTGAGTGACTGAACTGAACGATGATGATGGTGAGCTTCTCATGTGCTTATTGGCCATTTATATATCTTCTGTAGAGAAATATCTATTCAAGTCCTTTGCCTGTTTTTGGATAGAGTTGTTTTTGTTGTTGTCGAGTGTTGGGCATTTTCTATATATTCTGGATATTAATCATTTGTCAGATATGTGATTTGTAAATGTTTTCTTCCATTGTATTGGTTGCCTTTTATCTGTTGATTGTATTCTTTGATGCACAAAAGTGTCTGATTTTGATTAAGTCCAACTTGTTTATTTTCTTTGTTGCCTGTGCCTTTGGTGTTATATCCAAGGAATCATTACCAAATGTGATGGCAAGAAGCTCATGTCTTCTTCTAAAAATTTGATAGTTTTGGATCTTATGTTTGGATTTTTTGATCCACTTTTATTTAGTTTTTGTATATGGTGTTAAGAGTCCAGCTTCATTCTTGTGCCTGTGCATATGCAGGTTTCCCAGCACCAGCATATTTGTTGAAAAGACTATCCTTTCCCCGTTTAATGATCTTGGCACCCTCGTCAAAAGGCATTTGACCATACATGCAAGGGTTTATTTCTGGGCTCTCTTTCATGGGCCTGTATGTCTCCCGTTATGCCAGTACCATACTTTTGATTATTGTAGCTTTCTAGTAAGTTTTGAAATTAAGAAGTGTGTGTCTTCCAACTTTTTTCTTCTTTTCAAGATTATTTTGACTTTTAGGGATCCCTTGATATTCCCTATGAATTTTATGATGAATTTATGAAAATATCCTGTTTCTCTTCATATTTTCACCCACTAATTTTAGCATCTATTACAGTTCTTGCCGGAAATAATTCATTGTGTTTACCAAATGGTGATTTTCTATTTTTCTCATTTTTTTTCTATCATTATTTATTGAAATTCTACTGTAAGGAAGAGGTTTTCCCATCTGCCCCACTTATTTATTTGGTTCTTTATTTAAATCACTATAAGCTCGTGGCTGTTGGTTTTCATCTATGAGCTCTGACCCATTTCTACCATTATTTTTTCTACCAAATCTAGTGTCCCAGTGTCCCGGATTTGGCAACTAGAAGCCCCTTCAAGTTAATGTCTGTGTGTTTGCAGAATGTCTCCATTACTTTTTGAGCTTTTCCTTTCTGAGACCACAGGTTGTATTTTAGATAGGATTTTTTAATGTGTGGCTTTTATTTTGAATTATTATTATTAATTTTTGCTTTTCTTAGGTATGAAGATACATGGGCTGCACTCCACAGGAGGGCCAAGGAATGTGCAAGTGCTGGAGAGGTAAAGAATTGGCTCCTCTTATACTTACGGGGAGAATATACTTTGGCAGTCTTAAATGCTTATTTTTAAGAAATTAAATTTATAATTGTGTTAAAATGTTTGACAGCGTATCTTATAGTGAGTTTTGTAGTTGGTTATGAAACACCCTAAATAAAGCACTTTTTTGTAATTTCTCAGTCAAGTAATTTAGTTAGCTTAGAGAGTTTATAACTTTTATTCTAGAGTCGCAAGTGACTCTTCGGTTCATCGAGGTATAATGCTTTGAATTTGAGGTCTGGTACCTTTGCATTTTATGTAAATTATGTCATTTCTTTCTACTCGCTATTTAAGAATTCCTTTGGCGGGGACAAAAGAACTTTGCTCAGTCTACTTAAAATCATTAATTTGCTTATTAGCAAATAAATATAAAAATCTCAGGAGTCAACCTCAATTTCTTAGAGAAACAACCTATTTTCTAGCACTATAGAGTGTGTAATGAATAAAAGTGACTTAAAATTACTTGGTATATACTTAAAGCTTTTTTAGCCAAGATCAAATACTTTGCTACTGATGTCAGTCAAACTTTATTTCTTTCTAAAAACAAGTCTGTGATTCTGACCTTTAATTAATTTAAACTGACTTTACCATTTACCTGAATTAGTGAAGCTGTAATAGTTACATAGAACATGGTAATACACATGATAAAATTTAGACATTAGTGTTTCTCTTAGAAATTACAGAAAAAGAAGAATATAGGCTTCTGTCAGTAGGGCAGAATGAATACTGTGAAAAGTCCTGTAAGTGTAAAACCCCTAAATGCTGGATAGATTTTTTTCTGTTTTAATTTAAATGCAGTAAGCTTACAAAAATTAAGGGAAGTCCTAAAGGGCCAAAACAAGCAAACAAAAACAGCAGGGAACTGAAATGAGAGTGGTTGAAAAAAAAACACGGAAGCAGGGTTCAAATAGTAAAACAAATGTCTTAGAGATTTATTGGGATAGGAGATTTTTGTCTATGGGGAACTGAGTCTGAGACTCCTGCATAAAGCTCTAGATGCTCTCGGTGAAAGGATGATTTAGGACATTTTTTAAAAAGAAAGGAAAGAAATCTTTAAAGCACACCTGGAACACCTAAAGGTCGACCATGTACTGGGCCCCAAAGCCGTTCTCAGCACGTTTCATGTAAGTCAAGTCATACACAATATGCTGTGATTCTGGTGCAAATGACCCTGAAAGTCGGTA
Organism: Bos taurus; assembly: GCF_002263795.3. NCBI lineage: Eukaryota > Metazoa > Chordata > Mammalia > Artiodactyla > Bovidae > Bos > Bos taurus. Next base: position 41,402,663 of record NC_037350.1, read on the forward strand.
TAGGAAAAGAATTCTGAAAAATCCATATGTTTGCAAATTAAACATGCATATTATGCATCGTTTATGGTTCAATAATTACTACATACATATTGTGTAAGTTGTCAAAAACTACTTAGAGGGAAATTTTATAGACGAAAAATAGACTGAAAGTCAATGAGCTAATCTAACTTAAGAATTAGAGAACAGAATAAATCATGAAGGAAGAATGAAAGAGATGATAAAGATGAGAGAAGTAAATGAAATAGAATGTAAAAATACAATAGACACTAGACAAAGTCACGAGTTCTTAGAAGACTAATGAAATATGGTAGCTATCTGATTATATTGATTAAGAAAAAAGGACGAATAGTTTTAAGGATTAAAGAATACAACTGTAGCTATAGCAGAGAGTGAAAAGATAAAGAGTTTGTGAACAACTCTAGAACACATTTGAAAACAGAGGCAAAATGGCAAAATACTAGAAATTTTTACTAAAGTTTTAGTTGCTCAGTTGTGTCCAACTCTGTGACCCCATGAACTGTAGACTACCCTCCAGGCTCCTCTGTCCATGGAATTCTCCAGGCAAGAATACTGGAGTGGGTAGCCATTCCCTTCTTCAGGGGATCCTTCCAACCCAGAAATCGAACCCGGGTCTCCTGCCTTGCAGGCAGATTCTTTATTTTGTGACTCATGGGGAAGCCCAGAAATTTTTACTAAAACTAATTGTAAAAGCAGTACAAATCCTGAATAATCTTATAGCCACTAAATAAACAGTGTTAATAATTAATCTTTTCACTAGGAAAGCACCAGGCCCACCAAGTAATACAGGAGAGTTCTATGAGACTTCAGAGAATCCACCATCTCAATGTTAGATAGACTCCTGCAGCAAGTGAAACAAGAGGAGGCTGCCCTGGCCACTGCACGAGGCTAGAGTAACTGATCCTGAACCCCAGCAAGCAAAGTGTGAGAAAGTGAAATTGGAGTCCAGTCCCAGTCATGAGTGCAGATACAAAAACTATAAACAGAATAGACGTATGAGCTCTCACTTAACTTCAGCAGCCTGTTTCTGGAAATCAGATGTTCTGTGCCTACTTGACACACTGTAAATTGGAAAAGTCATTATGTGTTACATATCAACCCCAAGCCCTCCACCAGCTTTCTTAAATATTTCTGTTTAAAACCAGCAGAACACCTATAGATGGTAGCAGTTTGTTGGGACATCAGGTGCTTCAGACACAGCCTTCCGCCTCCAAACTCACGATGTGCTCTGGCTGGCACACAGCGGCCTCGTGTGCAGTGCTGTGGCCCCCAGTGCCCGCAGTGTGCAGGGTCTGCCTCTCCTTCACGAGGGGTCCTCGTAGTGTCTTGTGATTCTCATACTCTGACAGTGTTGTCTGAAATTTAATTTGAGAATCTTCTCACACATTGTTTTAAAATCTATATCAAGCTAAATGTAAAGTTTTCCTATGTAAATATGAGCCAGAACTTTGTGTTTGCTTTGTGAATGTTAGATGATAACAAACAGTGTTCTGTCTGGGAAACAACCTGCTATATATGGCTGTGTTGACAAACTAAATCCAGCCTTGCATTAAAAAAAAAAACAAACAGGTTTATTCCAGGATTGAAAGGTTGGCTTGACATTAGAAAATCTTTTATATGCAGTTGACCATGTTAACAAATTAAGAGAAAAATATATGATCATCAGATGCAGAAAATACATTCAATAAAATTAATTCAGAGTAAAACATTTTAGCAAGTTTTTTAATAGATGGTAACTTTTGTCCTGCCGCTGCTGCTGCTAAGTCGCTTCAGTCGTGTCCGACTCTGTGTGACCCCATAGATGGCAGCCCACCAGGGTCCGCCATCCCTGGGATTCTCCAGGCAAGAACTCTGGAGTGGGTTGCCATTTCCTTCTCCAATGCATGAAAGTGAAAGTGAAGTCGCTTAGTCGTGTCCGACTCTTAGCGACCCCATGGACTGCGGCCTACCAGGCTCCTCCGTCCATGGGATTTTCCAGGCAAGAGTACTGGAGTGGGAACTTTTGTCCTAATAGCTACCAAAACCTGCAGTATTTGACTTGCAGTACTTTGATTTCATAGTCAGTCATCTTACTAAATTGTCTTATTCTGATAATTTGCATCTGGGATGGGAGTTTTGTGAAGATGGAAGGGAAGAAACAAAAACCTACCAGTCTTTTCATTTCTTCATCTCTTTTTATAGTGGGTAGGACTTCCAATATAGTGTTGAATAAAAGCTGGAGATCTTGGTTCAGATTTTGGCTCCATCAGATTTAAATGTGAAAGGGAAAACTACATATTTTAGAAAATACTGGAAAAGCTAAGATCTCAGGGCAGAGAAAGGTTTCTTTAACAAGGCATAATAAACACCAACCATAAAATAAAATATTGATAATTTTTATCAAATCTTCTGTTCATCAAGCAGTACCATGAAAAAGTTAAGCAGTTCACAAAACAGAGGACTAGTGTTCAAAAAATATGAAAAACCTCTGCACACTAATAAAAAAAGAGAACAGTAAGTCATTAAAAAGTACACGAGAGGTATGACCGGGTATTACCCTGAACAAAAAGCATGAGTGGCCAGTAAATGTGAAAACATGTTTAAAATCAATTAGAAGGCAAGGAAATACAAATTAAAACCCCAGATTTACACTCATTAGATTATCAAGCATTTAAGAAGCCTTGAATTTTCTGTGCAGACAGTCATTACTCACTGATGACAGTTTTCCCTTCCCCGGCAGCATGATGGGGAACAGCTAGAACTAGGGGGTATAAATCGATTGGCACAGTGACATTAGAAAAATGAGCTGGCGTGAAGTAAAAATTGAAATTCCACAAAGCTTTCGAAACCACAGTTCTACCCCTAGGGAGATTTCTGTAGCATTGTGTCCCCAGCTTTGCCCTGTGATGTTGTATGTCTCACACCTCCTTGGATAACATTGGTATGGTATCATCTGTTCATTATGTGTGACAAATAGATGACAGAACTTGAAGTCAGAGGTGGCTAGGCTGGGGGAGGTCTAGCTCAGTTGAGCCACTGGGCGGTGGGGAAGGAGGGTGCAGTGAGGAGCTCAATACCTGGGACACGTTGGAACCTAACTTGTGAAAGTTGCCTCTGTGCACCAGATTTGTTCCAGAATGTTTATAGCAGGTTTTGTTGGAACTTTAGACAGTCCCAAAGTCTCCCTGTGGAGTAATTATTATTTATAGGATCAGGGACTTCCCTGGTGGTCCAGTGGCTGACCCCACGCTCCCAGGGCAGGGGGCCCGGGTTCCATCCCTGTTCATGGAAATGCTGCAAAAAGATCAAATGCTATGCAGCAGTGAAAATTAGTGAACCATTACACCTCCGTGTATCAATACGGATGAATCCCACAATGTTCAGTGAAGACTGTATCCTGTAGAGGAGCTTTAACAAAAGTTGTTCTTTTGATTGTAAGAAGCATTTCATAATAAAATATGTTGGAGAAAGAATTTCCTGGAAGTTCTGTTGCTGAATTTATTATATGGGGGGGAATATATAATATTTTCCTAGTTGTGTACTTTTTTATTGTAAGACTCCTATCTTATCAAAAGTGCCACTGTTGTTTTCCAGAAATACAGTTCTCAGATTGAAAAATGAAAGTTAATTTTAAATCTCTGACGTATTATTGAGACATATGGAAATTTTTAAAATGTGTATCTTTAATAAACTGTTTTCTTGTGTATTTTGTCAGGCCATGCTCGTGTGTCATTAGTGGCCTTTAGTCAATGTCAGTCTGCCAGGGCAAATATACTTAAGGATAATTCAGTCTTCTTTGACAAGTTATACTTAACTGCTTTAAAGCTCATTCTTATTTATAGTCTTAAAATTTAGAGCAATGTTGCTTTAGCAAAGTTTGTTCAATATAGCTTTGTTGTCTAGACTTTTTCTACAAGATTTTCTTTTTAACAAGTTCTTTGATTTGTTTTTCCCTCACTTAGTATGTAAATAAACACGTAAATTGATAGTGACTTAGGGGTTAGATTCTGAGGGTAACTTTCTAAAGTTAGACTCCCAGTGCATTATTTGCTTATGCTTTTGATTGTTGTGAAGTACTTGCTTGCCATCAGATTGAACTCTCTTAAGACAACGCTTTAGCCACTCGGTGTGTACGCTGGTTGAATCAGGCGTGCTTCATTCTCTTTGGACTCCAGCTTGGATCTCTTGTGCTTCTGGTGGGGAGTGGACTGGCCTGGGTGTGGGAATGCCTGGTTTCTGCAGTGATACGTTTTGACCTTGGGCAGATAAACGGAGTCTCTCTGTTTCTAGCTGACTCACATAAAATGGTATGACACCATTTACCCTGCTTAGCAAACAGAGTTGTTTGAAAATCGCATGAACTAGGTGAAAGTGAAAGTCGCTCAGTCGTGTCCGACTCTTGGCAACTGCATGGACTCACCCATGGAATTGTCCAGGCCAGAGTGCTGGAGTGGGTAGCCTTTCCCTTAGCAGGGGATCTTCACAACCCAGGGATCGAACCCAGGTCTCCCTCATTGCAGGCGGATTCTTTACCAACTGAGCTATCAGGGAAGCATTCCCCCAAATGCTGAACTGTTCTTTACAAATATAAAAGTTTTTATATTGTTTTATTACCCCAATATTACCCATTTTGAAAATCATTTGGGTCCCAGCTTTTTCTTTGTTCTCCTAACTTCAGTGTCCACCAGAAGGACTTTCGGGATGATTTGTAACTTTGGGAACAAGCCCAAACTGTGGGTTTGTCTTGCTACTTAAACTTGATTTTCTGGTGTTAAATCTGGATTTATTCAGAATTGTTTACTTGGAGGAGAAAAATTGGCCTTCTGAAGATGGCTCCCTTCCTTATTATTAAGTAAAGCTAAAGTACAGTTTCTCAGAACCTTTTCTTTTGCTACTTTTCACTTTTCTTCCTTTGTGTCCCTGTATAAACAGTCCCGAGAAGATTGATTAAGGGCATGGGCTTCAGTGTCAGATTCCTGGGATTGAATCTAGGTCCTGTGTGGCCCTTGAGAAAGTGACTTGTCTTCGTTGCACCTCAGTTTCTTCCTCTGTGAAATGAGTGTAGTAACATTGCTCTGTTTACAAGGCTGCTGTGTGTTCAATGTGAATTGCTTAACACAGGGCCTGGCACACAGAAAATGCTCAAAATGCTTTGCTCTTATTACATAATTGTTGACAATGATTTCAGAGAATCCATTCAACATCCATTCTTTTAAATTAAAGTAATATTTGAATGTATTTTGATAGATTCTTTTTATGTACACTTAAAGATATACAGAATATGATTTTGAATTTTGTGGGAGGCATGAACTATACTGTACTTAAGTTTTAATATTCATGTTTCATTTTACTTTTCAGTAATAATATTTGTATATAAAAATTGTTTATTCTAGATCTTTCAAATTATTAACACAATTAACCACTGCAATTAAGATTTAACAAACTTTTTAAAAGATACTCCGTGTACCAGGAAAAATACCGTTTATCGTCGTCAGCCCTGTGCAATTAGTTTTTCTTTTATTAGTGTTTAAAAACTGAGGCTTAGAGAATTTGTGAGACCTACTCCAGACTAAAGCACAATTTGTTTTTCTTTCTTGTTCACCACAGTGTCTTCAGTGCCTGAAACAGAGCCAGACAAAGAGCAGGTGTTCAGTAGGAGCTCGTTGGATATTACAGATGAATCCTATGGGCAGGGGTTGTTATTTCAAGCCCTAATTTTCTTACTATTGCATCACAGAGAGGCTGTATTAGCCACATTAATCTGTTAGCAATGCTCAGTACTTTTTAAACTGCTCTCTGGGATCTTTATAAAGCTGGCTGGCACAGGCATTTTTAAGCATGCAGAATTGATGATCATGCCCCTGGAGCAGTACTCGGTGTCACCGCTCCAGCTCAGCTTAGGCTTGTATGTGAGGCCGTGTGTGTTACCCCTCCAACGTGGACTGACTGACAACTGCGAGAGGGGTGAGGTGGGGATAAAGTGAGGAAACAGGACAGCTTTCTCATCTCTTTATTGTTTTTATTTCAATGTTGTGAATTCCTGGAATATTAAAATGTAGAAGCTAAAACAGTCTAGTGCCACATGCAAATAATTTTGTATCTTATTTTGATACTTTTATTCCCCTGAAAGGTCTTTCTTTAGTGAGATTCAGTAAAAATCAGTTGTATTTGTGTTTCAACTCTTGAAACATCATGCGTTGTGTAAATTGTCCTTTTTTTATATAACTTAACTGTGAACTCTTATATTAAAACTTTATATTTTACAGATAAAGTTCAGATATACTTACTTTTGTTATATAATGAATTTTGCAGTCTTTATTGTACAAAATGCAGGAATCTTCCACACTTCCTACTCATCACTAGTGATGTTTTCAAAAGATGACCTCTCTATGCTCCTTCTAAATCTTATCGTAGGCCCTTTCCCCTCTCACCATGTTAGGACCAAAACAAAACTGGCTGGGAGAAACTGCTTAAGTCTTCTGGAAAAGAAGTCAGAATTATTTTAGGCTAGCCTAGCGTCTCGCATCCCTGCTATTAGGAACCTTTCACTTCTGAATTTGTTAGTATAAATCCTGTTCTCCTTTTTTTCTGAAATTGTTCAGTTGCCTCAGTGATTCCTTCGTATACAAGTACCATTTATCTTGCTTTATTCAGTGAACGTTCCTGTTTAAATGGAAACTGAATCATGGTATATTCTAAATGCATTAGGGAACTTTTCTTTCAAAAGAAGTCTTTTTGTAAGGCAAATAATTACCCATTCATTATGTCTGGGGTTTGTTTTTGTTTGTTTTCTTTTCAGTTGTTAGTGGCTGTTTTCTGTTTTATTTTTTCTAGATTTGAATTGTGCAAATACATGGTTTACTTAGAAACAGGGTGTAGTTAGAAGTGACTTCTAAGGTCATGGCTCAACTTTCTCTTTCCCGGGTTAAGATGCACCGATACAACCCGTAATTTGAGGTTTTTCTGCACTGGATATTAAGGTGGTTCTTTTCTAAGAAAGAAAACAACGCCAGTCTCCTCAGAGTATTGTGTTGTCTGTACCCCAGTAGAAGGGTTTTTAAAGATAACACGGGCTGGCTCTCATTACACCGGTCTGACCTCTGTGTCTGCAGTCCTGTGGGCCTGACCCTCCCCTTCCGTTTGCAGCGGGTGGACAGCGAGGTGGTCATGCTCTCCGCGCACTGGGAGAAGAAGCAGGCGAGCCTCCGGGACCTGCAGCAGCAGCTTCAGCAGCTTCCAGGCCTCATCGCAGACTTAGAATCCCTGACGGCAAGTCTGAGTAAGTTCCCCGTTTGCCTCGAGACTCTGCTTCTAGGAAGGAAAATAATTTGGCGTGACTCCAAAGCTTTCTAAGAATACATTAATCTTATTGCTTAACAGGATTTGGAGGGAAATGGTTCCAATTAATTTCATATTCTGATTAATTGATGATTTGACAAAAAAGCGATGATTTAAAATGTGGAAATGATTTTTAAAATACACCACTACCTTTTTCTGCCTCCGTTCTGCTCAGAAAACATACTTTTCTTGATTCTTAAAGTGACTCGGGGCTGTCTTTCTGACTTTAGGTCTCTGTTTAAAAGTGTAAACGTGGGAAACGGAAGGGGTTATGGTGGCTTTGTTATGACTAACGGCTGTGCTCTGGAAATTGTTGCTTTTAATACTGGGTTTGTTCAGAGCTTCATGTCTTGAAATATGCTCTTTTTTTCTCCTTAAACTGATAAAAGATTAAACAGATACAATTAAATGAGGGTACCTGTTTGGCTAACTTTATACCTTGTGGAAGATTATATATTTATTTTTTGTTTTTATTGGGATGAATCATGCTGATATTTGTTTCTTGGGCTTATATTCAGAAAATTGAGTTTTATCCTAGACAGTGCCACATCATAGTATAACATTCTGGCTTATTATTTTCTAACCAAGCTTAAGATCTTAGTGAAGTAAGAGGTAGGGGCTACCTACATAGGAGATGAATTTCTTGAGCTAATAACCTGAGTCTTAATAAGTAAGAAGGTGTAAAGCTACCCCATCATCTCTTCCTTTTTTCAATACTACATTTTTAAAAGCAAAACAGAGCTGGTTTACAAAGCAAGTAATTAGCGAAGCATAAAACTTGTGTGTGTGAATAAAATGAGCCCCATTGGTATGTGGAATGCCGCTGGTGATGATAATAGCTAACGTTTGTAGCGCCCACTATATGTCGGAGATGGTTAGGTGATTTACAGACATTATTTACACTCCTCACAAGATCCCTGCAGAAGTAGCTGTTGTTATCCCACTTTACAGCTTAGGCAAATTGGGCTTGGAGGGGTGGAGATTTGCTCAGGGTCACACACAGTAGGTGTGCATCCAGGGTCCCAGCCGCGGTGATGACGTGCTCAGTGGAGGACGAGGCGTTTGGAGTGGCACCTGTCAGCAGACCCCATGACCCGCGTTCTTGAAGCCCTGGAATCAGTGTTCTGTTATTTCTGAAAGCAGGGTTGGGGAAAAGAGACTCTGGGTTTAGGAGGAAGGCCCTCCGGCTTTATTTCCCTCTTGTAGGTATAGGAATGGTCCTTCTCAAGCCTTTGATAACTGACAGAAAAAGCCTCCAAGACACTGGGGGAATATTCCTTTTAGCCATTTTCTGTTCAGCATCTCTTCCTGTATCTCTTTGAGTCTTTTTTTTTCAATGGTTGTGTATTTCTTTGCAGAGACATCCACCTATGATACTATCCTGCTTTCCTTTCCAGCTGAGAGTAAATTCTGATTATAAATATTATTTGTTTGATGCCACTCTGCTGATTAAATGCATTTGGCCTCAGTTCTAATTATTCTCATAGTTAAATCTACTTAAGATAGAATATAGTGTATTTTCCTTCTCAATTAGGATTCTACTATCCTGAAGAAGTGATGTTTAGTGATGTGATACCATCTTCAGAAACTGAATTTTGACTTTTTAAATGAATGCAACGAGTTTCCCAAATGCTCACCTGAGTTCTGTCTTTACTAATCTGAGAATATCGACCACCAAAAGCAAATTAAAGCTAAATTAAAGCAAATTAAATTAAAGCAGAAGTATCAGTCTTGACAGTCACTTCCAAATAATTTAATTCTTATTTTTCATGGTGGTATAGTTGACCTGCAATATTATATTAGTTTCAGGCGTACAACATAGTACACCTGGACACTTACGTACACTGTGTGCACACCTGAGCACTTACGTACACTGTGTGCACACGTGGACACTTACGTACACTGTGTGCACACCTGAGCACTTACGTACACTGTGTGCACACCTGGACACTTACGTACACTGTGTGCACACCTGGACACTTATGTGCACTGTGTGTACATTGTGTTTTATAGCGATTGACCCTGGTTCAATTCCTGGGTCGGGAAGATCCTCTGGAGAAGGGATAGGCTACCCACTCCAGTATTCTTGGGCTTCCCTGGTGGCTCAGCTGGTAAAGAGTACGCCTGCAATGCTGGAGACCTGGATTCATTCCCTGGGTTGGGAGGATCCCTTGGAGAAGGGAAAGGCTACCCACTCCAGCATTCTGGCCTAGAGAATTCCAGGGACTGTCTATCCCATGGGGTTGCAAAGAGTCCGACATGACTGAGTAACTTTCCCTTTTTTCACCCTTTATATACATTGTGAATTGATCACCACTTTATGTCTAGTAGCCATCTGCCACCATACACAGTTATTATAATGTTATGGACATTCCTTTTACTGTGAATTGCGCCCCATGAGCTGCTCTATATTGGACGTTTGTGCCTCCTAGTCTCCCTCACCCACTTCATCCAGCTGCCCCACCGCCCTCCCCTCTGGCGACCACCACTTTGTTCTCTGTACCTGCGAGTCTTTTTCTGTTTTGTTCTTTAGATTTCATATACAAGTGAAATCATATGGTCCTTGTTTTTCTCAGTTACTCCACATAACATATTACCCCCTGGGTCTATCCATGTTGTTGTGAACGGCATTATTTCATTTTGGTGTTTCTGAGTAACATTCTGTTGAATGTATGTACCACATCTCTTTTACCCATTCCTCTGCTGAGGGACGTTTCGGTTTCCTTCCATGTTTTGGCTGTTGTAACTAAAATGCTGCAGGGACCATGGCGGGGGCACGTGTCTCTTTCCTCGTGCGTGTTTTCATTTTCTTTGGATAAATACCAAGGAGTAGAGTAGCTGGATCATATGGTAGTTCTACTTTTGATTTTTCAAGGAACTTCCATATTGTTCTCCATAGTGGGGGCTATACCAAATTACATTCCCACCAACGGTGCCCGAGGGCCCCTTGCCAGCCCTTGCTGTCTTTTAGTAATAACCATTCTGACAGGTGTGAGGTGATGCTGTGGCTTTGATCTGCATTTTCCTGATGCTTAGCCATGTCGAGCATCTCTTCAAGTATCTGTTTTTTCAGGTCCTTGGGAAAATGTTTATTCAGGTCCTTTGCCTATTTTTTTAATCGGATTGTTTGTTTTGTTTTTGAGTTGTGTGAGTTCTTTATTTATTTTGGATATTAACTCCTTATCATGTATATCATCTGCAGTATCTCTTCCCATTCAGGAGGCTGCCATTTCATTTGTTGATGGCTTCCTTGGCTGTACAAGCGTCTTTATACTTTGATCTAGACCCATCTGTTTATTTCTGCTGTTGCCGTTGCCTGAGGAAAACATTTGGAAGCCAAATTTGCTGGCTTGTATAAGTGCATGTCTATATTATTAACGTATTTCATGAATTCATTTTAATGAGATTATGCACCATTCTTAGAAATTTGAATCATTTGGTTTTAATGCTTGCCCATAAACTGTGGATTTCTTTATTTTGGGGGTGAAGTGAAAGTCGCTCAGTCGTGTCTAACTCTTTGCAACCCCATGGACTATACAGTTCATGGAATTCTCCAGGCCAACATACAGAGTGGGTAGCCTTTCCCTTCTCCAGGGGATCTTCCCAACCCAGGGATGGAACCCAGGTCTCCCGCATTGCAGGCGGATTCTTTACCAGCTGAGCCACCAAGGAAGCCCAAGAATACTGGAGTGGGTAGCCTATCACTTCTCCAGCGATCTTCCTGACCTGGGATTCAAACTGGGGTCTCCTGCATTGCAGGCAGATTCTTTACCAACTGAATCACTAGGGAAACCCTGATAGCTTCCCTTTTGGGGGGTAGTCTCAGAATGCTCTTTGTTATTACCTAATTACTTTGATATAGTATTACAAAGCTTAATCAAGCAATAATGAAAAATAAAAATTACTTAGAAGAAAATAGTAACTAATCTATATGTAGTCATAAGATTCTCTTCTCTGAACTTTTTACCCTTTCACTCCCAAATCTAATACCATACCCATTCAGTCCCTGTATTTCTTAGGCCACTTAACTCTTTTAGTCTTGCCTTGCTCTTATTAAAGAGTAAGGGATTAATATGATGTGAGCAATTTGGACCTTTGATGATGCTTTTAGCTGTGCTGTCCTGTGGCTTAATAAATATGACTCCTGATTACACGCTCCCTCAGGAATTAAATAAGAACAGATAATCCACTCATGTTGTTTTTTTAATGGGATGTGATCCATCCAACTTACAAAGCCTGTGTAATAGATCATCACTGGTGAGGCTTGTCATTTAAAAAAGGTACCAGATAATAAAGGTACACCGGGAATTGGGAAAGACGGGCTGTGAACTGACTTTCAGATCTGGGTTTGGACCGCAGTTCCCCAGCTTCCTAACTGTGAGACTCTGTGCAGGTTTCCTGACTGCTCTAAGCTTAGTTTCTTTGCTTTTAGGATTGAAGATGAGAGAACCTGCTTCACCAGGTAGCTGGAGGGCCCCTAGTGAGGGGAGAGTGCCTGGTACGTGATAGGCGTCTGTGAGTCCCGTGCACCATTTGTGGGCTGAGGGGACACAGCAGTGGACAAGACCAGGCAGCTGCCGCCAGGATGCTCACTTTCTCCTGGGAGTCTCTCTGGCCTTTGCAGATTTACAAAACCATTGTCTTTGATGAGAGGATTTGGATGGATGTTACACAATTTAGCTTGTCCTACACTGGAAAAGGTCAGTTTTCATTCCAATCCCAAAGAAAGGCAATGCCAAAGAATGCTCAAACTACCACACAATTGCACTCATCTCACTCACTAGTAAAGTAATGCTCAAAATTCACCAAGCCAGGCTTTAGCAATATGTGAACCATGAACTTCCAGATGTTCAAGCTGGTTTTAGAAAAGGCAGAGGAACCAGAGATCAAATTGCCAACATCCGCTGGATCATCGAAAAAGCAAGAGAGTTCCAGAAAAACATCTATTTCTGCTTTACTGGCTACGCCAAAGCCTTTGACTGTGTGAATCCAATAAACTGTGGAAAATTCTGAAAGAGATGGGAATACCAGACCACCTGACCTGCCTCTTGAGAAACCTATATGCAGGTCAGGAAGCAACAGTTAGAACTGGACATGGAACAACAGACTGGTTCCAAATAGGAAAAGGAGTCCGTCAAGGCTGTATATTGTCACCCTACTTATTTAACTTCTATGCAGAGTACATCATGAGAAACGCTGGGCTGGAAGAAGCACAAGCTGGAATCAAGATTGCCGGGAGAAATCTCAATAACCTCAGATATGCAGATGACACCACCCTTATGGCAGAAAGTGAAGAGGAACTCAAAAGCCTCTTGATGAAAGTGAAGGTGGAGAGTGAAAAAGTTGGCTTAAAGCTCAACATTCAGAAAACGAAGATCATGGCATCTGGTCCCTTCACTTCATGGGAAATAGATGGGGAAACAGTGGAAACAGTGTCAGACTTTCTTTTGGGGGGCTCCAAAATCACTGCAGATGGTGATTGCAGCCATGGAATTAAAAGATGCTTACTCCTTGGAAGGAAAGTTACGACCAACCTAGATAGCATATTCAAAAGCAGAGACATTACTTTGCCAACAAAGGTTCGTCTAGTCAAGGCTATGGTTTTTCCAGTGGTCATGTATGGATGTGAGAGTTGGACTGTGAAGAAAGCTGAGCATTTAAGAATTGATGCTTTTGAATTGTGGTGCTGGAGAAGACTCTTGATAGTCCCTGGGACTGCAAGGAGATCCAACCAGTCCATTCTGAAGGAAACCAGTCCTGGGTGTTCATTGGAAGGACTGATGTTGAGGCTGAAACTCTGATACTTTGGCCACCTCATGAGAAGAGTTGACTCATTGGAAAAGACCCTGATGCTGGGAGGGATTGGGGGCAGGAGGAGAAGGGGACGACGGAGGATGAGATGGCTGATGGCATCACCGACTCAATGGACGTGAGTCTGAGTGAACTCCGGGAGTTGGTGATGGACACGGAGGCCTGGCGTGCTGCAATTCATGGAGTCACAAAGAGTCAGACATGACTGAGCGACTGAACTGAACACAGTAGTTAAGAGTACAAAACCCTGGTGTGAAATGTGAGAACAGTGTAGTATTCTGTATATTGAAAAATAGTGTGTAAGGATAGAATGGAATATTGTCCTCCAGATTCTGTACACTTTCTTGGTTTAGCACTAAGTCATGTCCGACTCTTGTGACCCCATGGACTGTAGCCCGCCAGTCTCCTCTGTTCATGGAATTTCCCAGGCAAGAATACTGAAGTGGGTTGCCATTTCCTTCTCCAGGGGATCTTCCTGACCCAGGGATCAAACCTGGGTCTCCTGTATTGCAGACGTTCTCTTGCGTTGCAGGTGGATTCTTTACCGACTGACCCACCCACTTTCTTGTTGCTCAGCTGCACGATGTACTCTGCATGTAAGTTAAACAAGCAGGGTGACAATAGACAGCCTTGACGTACTCCTTTCCCAGTTTTGAACCAGTCCATTGTTCCACATTGGGTTCTAACAGTTGTTTCTTGACCTGAATACAGGTTTCTCGGGAGGCAGGTAAGGTAGTCTGGTATTCCCATCTCTTTAAGAATTTTCCAGTTTGTTGTGATCCACACAGTCAAGGGTTTGGCGTAGTCAATGAAGTAGAGATAGATGTGTTTCTGGAATTCTCTTACTTTTACTGTGATCCAACGGATGTTGGCAATTTGATCTCTGGTTCCTCTGCCTTTTTAAAAATCCAGCATGTACATCTGGAAGTTTTTGGTTCACGTAATGTTGAAACCTAGATTGAAGGATTTTGAGCACTACTTTGCTAGCGTGTGAGATGAGTGCAACTGTACGGTAGTTTGAACATTCTTCGGCGTTGCGCTTCTTTGGGATTAGAATGAAAACTGACCTGTTCTAGCCCTCGGGCCACTGCTGAGTTTTGCAAATTTGCTGGGATCTTGAGTGCAGCACTTTTACAGAATCATCTTTTAGGATATGACATAGTTCAGCTGGAATTCCGTCACATGCACTACCTTTGTTCGTAGTAATGCTTGCTAATGCCTACTTGACTTCACATTCCAGGATGACTGGCTCTAGGTGAGTGACCACACCACTGTGGTTATCCAGGTCACTAGTGGGGCTGACTGTGACTCAGATCATGAGCTCCTATTGCAAAATTCAGACTTAAACTGAAGAAAGTATGGCCTAGTGGTTTTCCCTACAACACTTCTTCTGTGCATTTTACTGTGAAACTGGGAAGATGTTTGGAACATATTTATTGAATTCTCCTGAACGTCCACTAGAGGGTGGTCTAATCCTATTCCTATTTTTAAAGTCTAAAATGTCAAGAGCTTTTCTGAATTCTCTGTTGCTTAGTTTATTTTGTATGACCTACTTAAAAAGACACCTTCATCTAGAACAGAAGATTCTGTTAATTCTCAGATAACACAGTTCTGTAAGATAATGACAGCCTTGTACTGAGCTTGCTTGCCTCTTTCTTTCAATCTGACCTGACCGGATACTTTGCCGTTCTGCTTTCTCTGTACAGAATTTGAGAGTGCATCTAGCTAGGAGACCGTCACAGTTTTTACGGTTTCATGAAGCAGATTATCTTATGGTCCAGGTTATGTTCTGAGATTAGACCCTTCAAGGGACATATTAGCTCTCTTTCGACACGGTTTAGTATATACTGCACAGATCTCATTTGTTTCATGATGGTTTTTAATGCACTCTTCAAAGTTCCTTGTTACCACACCATCATTACCTTATCACGCGAAAAGTGACAAAAGCATTGAAGACTCTTGTGGTCCTTTAGTGCCTGGCCTCCTGTGACCTATGGGTTTGCAAAGATTTCTTTGTTCCCTGAGGCTAATTATTTTTGCTAGAAAATACTCATTAAATGTGAAGTTATGAATTTTAATGTGTTGCTCCACTCTTCATATGTCAGTGGTCACACTGCACATAGTATGTATCTGAAAATGGCACAAAGGAAAATTCCAGACAGCACAGCTCTTCCTCTGGGGCGGTCTCCACATGAGGGCTTGTGACGTTCTTTCCTGCACAGCTGTCAGGCTCTCCCAGATGGCCCTTCCCAATAAAATTCCACCCATCCTCTCCACCGATCACTAACTGAGACATATACTGTTGTTATAGTGAGCAAAATGGTGAGGCTGGAACTTCTTGTGAAGGTACTTTTGTGCCTGTGGAGGCCTGCTAGTGTTTTATGCACGTGCATTCTAAGTCTGGTTACCAGATTTACTCAAATCTGCGACTGTTTCCTAGCAGAAGATGAGCAGGGTGTGACGGGGAGATTAAATCTCCGCCTGTTTAAATTCAATATAAAATATTCAGAGTACATACCATATATATGCTTATTATTTAAAGAGCATTTGGTAAAGTTTTTCATATAAAAAGGGAGGAAAATTCATGTTCATCAGTGAAGTTCTTACATATTTTATTACTGACCTCAAGCCTGATAAAAGTTAAAATGGAAAGGTTCCGTGGCTGCTGCTGCTTTAACTCACTGGGCCTAACTTGATACACTGATAACAGTGTTTTCAGAGTTCTCTGCCCATGTTTGATTTGCTCATTGACAAAATTTAGCATAACCTAATATGTAAATTAGATGAATACGAATCATAGATTTGCTTTCTTGGTTATTATTCTTTGTTTTAGAGTGATAGAATCATGTATCTCCAGAAATCCTTCTTAATTGAATTCAGCAGACCAGATGTTTTGTTGTTGTTCAGGCACTAATTTGGGTCCCACTCTTTGTGACCCCATGGACTGCAGCACGTCAGGCTTCCCTGTCCTTCACCATCTCCTGAGTTTGCTCAAACTCATGTCCACTGAGTCGATGATGCCATCCAACCATCTCATCCTCTGTCGCCCCCTTCTCCTGCTGCCCTCAATTTTCCCAGCATCAGAGTCTGCATCAGGTGACCAAAGTATGGAGCTTCAGCTTCAGCATCAGTCCTTCCAGTGAATATTCAGGACTGATTTCCTTTAAGATTGATTGGTTTGATCTCCTTGCAGTCCAAGGGACTCTCAAGAGTCTTCTCCAACATCACAGTTCAAAAGCGTCAATTCTTCAGTGCTCAGCTTTCCTTATAGTCCAACTGTCACATCCATACATGATCACTGGAAAAACCATAGCTTTGGCTAGACGGACCTTTGTTGGTAAAGTAATGTCTCTGCTTTTTAATATACTGTCTAGGTTTGTTCTAGCTTTTCTTCTAAGGAGCAAGCATCTTTTAATTTTGTGGCTGCAGTCATCATCTGCAGTGACTTTGGAGCCCAAGAAAATGAAATCGGTTACTGCTTCTACTTTGTCCCCTTCTATTTCCCATGAAGTGATGGGACTGGATGTTGCAAAGATGTAGTCTTTACCCTTAAGGTATTTACAGAATGCTGAGAAAGATAAGAGTACAAAATAGTGGCATAATGTCAGAGTAGGAGTCCTGGGCAGGGTTCATGGGCCAATGGAAGCACAGATGAGGGAGAGAGAGCTCTGACCTGAACCTGCCAGGGAGATGTGGGGTTGGGGAGGGGGGAAGCAAAGACCCCTCAGGACAGGCAGGCACACACGGGACCCTCCTCGGAGTGATGAGCGGTCGTGAAGGAGGGTGGTGGTGAGGCTGGAAAAGTAGTCTCTGAGCAGGGAGTGGGAGGTCCCTGAATGCTCGGGTAGGGAGTTAAACTGTAAGTCCTCAGGAGCCTTTGAAACTTGTGAAGGGGAGAACTGGGAGTTGGGCAGGAGCCGTAACGTGACCCCGGACTCTCCCGAGCACGTTAAGCCTCAGGTTGCCGTCCAGCACAGGGACACACTGCTGGCCTGTACGTCAAAGCCCCTCTGTTACCCAGCCCCCTGCATGCTGAGGATAACATGCGTGATGCTAAAGGGACCAAGTCGCTTAGAGCTAAATGGATTCTGTATTAAATGTAATTATTTCTAGTTCTTATCACTAATCAAAGTGAAATAGCCTTTAAATAATCCTGTTAGCTATGATCGTCTTGTAAGACCCTGTCAAACTAGTTCTAACAGAGTGAGCTGAACACTCCTTCTTCAGGGCCAGTAGCACGAGCATCCAGGCTGAGGCTCCCACTCGTTTTTCCATTTAATATAATAACAAAAAATAATCTGTACAGCAACTGATACATTAACACCATTTTTCCTGTTCTCCTTTCCATATATATATTCCTCAGGTATCATTGATGACATTTCTGAAAATCTTAGATGTAATTTTTCATTGATTAAAACTTAGATTTTTGCTGTTTCAGGTTAGGCTTTCCATAGTCACAGGTAATAGCTGTTGTATGCGACCCCTGAAGACAGATTCAAAACTGTTATGAACTGCATTATCAGTCTTCCAGACTTACACTGATCTACAGTGATATATCAATTATGTTAAAAGTCATTACCTAAAATGTTCTTGAAGAGAAGTGCTAAACTACTTGCCACATTTTAACTTTTTAATAAAATTTAATTTTTCCTCCTAAATCCATGTCTTTTTAAGCCCTAGACCCTACCAAATACAAAAGCACAGATATTTAGTAGAGCTAAAATTTAGGGTATTAAAAATGTGGGGAGTTCCCTGGTAGTCCAGTGATTAAGACTCTGCCTTCCAACTCAGGGGGTGCGGGTTTGATCTTTGTTTGGGGAACTGAGTGAAGGGAACTTCAGTTTCCCCGAAGTTTAAGGGCTTCCTTTGTGGCTCAGCTGGTAAGGAATCCACCTGCAATGCAGGAGACCTGGGTTCGACCCTGGGTTGGGAAGATCCCCTGGAGAAGGGAAAGGCTCCCCACTCAGTATCCTGGCCTGGAGAATTCCATGGACTGTATAGTCCATGGGGTCGCAAAGTCGGACACAACTGAGTGATTCTCACTGGGGAACTAAGGTCCCGTGTGCCATACCATGTGGCTAAAAAAATTTTTTTTTATGTTTCTGGATTTAATATCTGTGGGTCAAACAAATTCATTTAAAACAGGCAAAATTTGCATCTTAGTAAACCTAATGGCACCCCACTCCAGTACTCTTGCCTGGAAAATCCCATGGATGGAGGAGCCTGGTGGGCTGCAGTCCATGCAGTTGCTAAGAGTTGGATATGACTGAGCAACTTCACTTTCACTTTTCACTTTCCTGCATTGGAGAAGGAAATGGCAACCCACTCCAGTGTTCTTGCCTGGAGAATCCCAGGGACGGGGGAGCCTGGTGGGCTGCCATCTATGGGGTCACAGAGAGTCGGACATGACTGAAGTGACTTAGCAGGAAACCTAAAACTACAAGTTGAAATTCCGGAAAAGAAAAAGTGAAAGTGTTGGTCGCTCGGTCACGTCTGACTCTCTTCGATCCCATGGACCGTAGCCCACCAGGCTCCTCTATCCATGGAATTTGAAACTTGCTCCTTGTGTTGGTGCTACAGAAACGAACTTAGAAAGTCACATGGCAATCTAGCAGCTAAGGGAAGGAATTAGACCCAGCGCCCTTGAATCTTAGCTGTTTGAATGAAACTGAGGCTGCAAAGCAGCACAGCCAGCTTGCTCCCCCGCCCCGACCCCCGTGACACACATTCTCGCCGAGCCTCACACTCACCCGTCTATGGCAGATGCCTCTCCTCTGGTTTTCACAGGCCCTCACCCCTGTCAGGCTGTGTTGTCTCTGAAACGCGCCTCCCTCCACTCTGAGCCCTCTGAGCACGCGGTTTCTCTTTTTCATCCTTGTGTCCCAGCGTCTGGGACGTGTGGCGAGTGCCTGGTAGATGGCCATGATGCTGTCTGAGGTCTAAAACCTTTGACCCCTAAAACTTTTCTGTTGTCTAAGAAAACAACTGGTCCTCACCCCTACAGCCGTGAAATCTTGGTTTACTTAAGCACCTATCAACTGGAAATCATTGTGTGAAAGAGAGACTCAGTTTTGATCCCTGACTGCTCATCACTAGCTAGGTGACCTTGGGCAGGACACTGAAGTAATCTCTGCAGGCTGTGACTTCACTGTTTTAAATGAAGGATTTGACAGAGGATCTCCATGTGCCGAGTTCTGTGGCCTAGAGGCAGTGTGGAGTGGTTGAAAGACCAGCGGACAGTGAGCGATGCTTCCTGAGTGTTCAGTGCCTTGGAGGTTTATGTATATCATGTTCAAGGCAAAACAATGCTAAAGTAACTTGAAATCTCAAATATTAAATTATGTTTGGTATAATTTGTGTTAATTATATTTTGATATACTCTTATTATTTGGAAATTGATTATTCATGTGTGGTATATGTGATCATTAGGATATCAACATCAGATTAATCAAGACACTCTGTTTCCCTATACTGGTTAATGAAGTGTAAAGTATTTTGTGAAGTTGTGTTTTAAAAATGTTCGAGATATAAAAATATACTCAAGATAATTTGAAATATATTTTAATGTTGGTACATTTTGCTTCAAGAAAGTTTAATAAAATTTTTAAATAAATGCAAAATAATCTCAACAGTTCAAACTTTTAACTTCTAGACACTTTTTCTTTTCTCCATGATCAAGGATTCTGCTTTTTGACGTTCATTTCTTCTTTTGACCTTGTATACTTTCAGCTCATTTAGAGGCTAGTTTTGAGGAGGTAGAAAACCACCTGCTGAATCTGGAGGATTTATGTGGACAGTGTGAATTAGAGAGACACAAACATATGCAGTCCCAGCAACTGGAAAATTACAAGAAAAATAAGAGGTGAGTTTGGGAAATTGGCCCCGATATTCATGTGCAATCTCAAAGTTTCCCACAGAACCTTACACGCTACTCTTTATAAGTTTGGGGTGATAAAAGACAGGGGTTTTAGGTAAAGCTCTTTAATAAGCTTTCCAAACATGTTTTGCTTGGTTTTGTTTTGTTGGTATCACTATCAGTTGCCGTTTTATGGAGATGAGTTCTGAAAAGCTGAGTATGGGATAAACAGTGGAGGGAGCAGTGCAACAGACAGAACGTCCGAGAGAGGAGAACCCCTGACCTCGTGTCCTCCAAGCGGCAGATCCTGGGTGGCCTTTTCCCTTTGCTTCCTTTTCTTGTCTTTCCTTTAGAGCAGGAGGAAAAGGAACCTGAGTGCTGACTGGAAAGGCGCTCAGCTTTGTCACATACTGTGCATGAGACCTTCAGGAAGTTATTGAATCTCTTAGCCTCAATGTGTGTAGCTTACAGTGACCATGACAGTGTCCCTGCCTCCTGGAGTCGTGGTGAGGAGTCCGTGAGGTGGCCATTACCAGACGCAGTGCGTGCCCTGCCACAGTGGGCATCGTGGTCACTGTTTTCACTGGGTGAGCCAGAGATGGGTAATGAGATTTGGAACACTGGCGAACCAGAGCTGGAGATGGGTAATAAGATTTGGAACACTGAAATTTTATTTGTCGTTCTTTTCTTCACTCTCACCCAGTGACTTAGATATATTAGATATATTAGTACATTATAGTTTATATGTTACAAAATGAAAAGTAAGTGTTTGGAGAACAGCCTCATCTGTAATTTAAGTAAAAGCCAGAGTGGACTGGGCAAGTCTTAACATGTGTCACGTAACGGAAATATCATTTTAGATCTGGGGTGGTGTCGTAGAAAGAGAGCACTGTTGATAGAATCAGAAGACGCCAGTCCCGGCTCCATCGGCTACTGATTCTGTGCTCTGGGGCAAGCCATTCGCTTTCCTCTATCCTGTTGTAAAACTTTTCTTGACTAGCATTTGAAAGACTTCTTAAAAGATTACATCATTCGTTAGGCCTCTTTCTGGTGCCTCCCAGAACCCTGGCAGTCAGACTTGTCTCCCCTGGGCAGAGAATTGGAGAGGTCATCTGAGAGCCTGAGCAGCCTGCGAGAAAGGAGCTGCAGGGACAGACACTGGGAGCCTCTGATGAAACGCTGGGTCTGCACCCTAGTGCCCCTGACGATGGGCCCCACACCTCTGTATGCTTCTCATCAGCCTGGTGGTGCCTCACTCTTAAGTATGAATGCTCAGCTAACGAGTATACCCAATTGAAGAAAGGTTCCAAGATGAACAGGGCCAAAATAAATTAAAAATAGTAATTATTTTTAAAGACCCACAGAGGAATGAGATACTGTGATGGGAGCAGAAGAAAACTTAAGAACAAAAACTAATTAATAACCTCAGGTGTATCTTACAGGAGACCATTTTGCATTTATGAGGCACAAACAGGATGCTCTAGAGAAGGGATAATTAGAGAACAAGAAAGCTCTTGGGCATCAAATACGTGATTGCAGAAGTAGAAGGCTTTAAGTGAAGCATTAAAAGACGATGTTACGACTTCCCTGGTGGTACAATGGATAAGAATCCACCTGTCAGTGCAGGGGACACGGGTTCAATCCCTAGTACAGGAAGATTCCACGTGCCATGGAGCAACTAAGCCCGTGCCACAACCACTGAGCCGGCACTCTAGAACTGGGGAGTCACACTACTGAAGCCCGCGCACCTAGAGCCTGTGCTCCACAGCGAGAGAAGCCACCCCGGTGAGAAGCCCACACCCTGAAACGAAGCGTGGTCCCCTTCTCGCTACGACTAGAGAAAACCTGCACCCAGCCGCGAAGACCCAGTGCAGTCAAAAATAAATAATTTAAAAAATAAAGTTGTTTTAAAAGAACAAAAGATAATGTAAACTTTTACATGCAAGAACAAAAAGACTGAGAAAAGCTGAGAATGCTTAGAAAATTGGAGAGTTAATTTTTAAGTCCTATATACTAGGAGCTTGAGAAAGAAAGGGAAGAGAAAAAGAGGAGACAAATTCACTAAAGAAGTAATAATACAAGAAAATTGTTCAGAACGGAAGGATATGACTGAGTTGGAAAGGGTCCACCAAGGACGTAATGAGTGGGGAGAGAGCCGTCTTCAGTACGTACTTTTGTACACTGCACTAGAGTCAGGGTGAAAAATCATGAAAGCCTTCCTAAAGGTCCTAAGGAACTGCAGCTTTTCCGCAGCAACCCCGTAAGTAGAAAATGATTTTTACTGTATATTTACTTACCCCGGTTCGATTCCTGGATCAGGAAGATCTGCTGGAGAAGGGATAGGCTACCCACTCCAGTATCCTTGGGCTTCCCTTGTGGCTCAGCTGGTAAAGAATCCGCTTGCAAGGGGAGAGACCTGGGTTTGATTCCTGGGTTGAGAAGATCCTCTGGATCTCCAGTATCACCCACTCCAGTATTCTGGATCTCCAGAATACCCACTCCAGTATTCTGGCCTGGAGAATTCCATGGACTGTATAGTCCATGGGGTCACAAGGAGTTGGATACGACTGAGCAACTTTCCCTTTCATTTTATTTACTTAGCTAAAGTTTCAGTCAGTGTGAAGAAATAGTAACTTCCAAACATACAAGGGGCTCCAGTTTAGCTCATGTGCAGACTTTATCAGGAAGTGGCCGGAGGATACGCTCTACAAATTAGGGAATAAACCAGTAAGAAGGAAGACGGAGTGTGGAAGAGAGACGAGCTGCTCTTAGCGGATGTGTCCAGTTCGAGAGAAACAGAATTCCTCGGATGATGGTGAAGAAAAGCTTCAGCGGGTCTGGAGAGCAGCCCAGACAGAAGCAGGAAGATCCCCCAGAGGATTCCAGGAGCAGTGTTTTCCAGGGGAGACTCTCTAGTGTGTGTGAGCACGTTGAGCTGGGTTTATAAGCTCTGATTGGAGAGTTTGATTATGTATTAGTGATAGGAATGTTTTCTAAAAAACTAAGCAAATAAGATGACTCTTAACACTAAGAAAATGCAATTTTACAAGAAAAGAAATGATACAATACATGGCTCAGTTATAGATTTTATACATATATATATATATTCTGATAATAATTAAGTGTGGCATATGGAGTCAAGCCAGAATTGTAGGTTATTGGGAAGATGCAGTGGAGGCATGTTTGTGTGGAGGGATGGGAGGGGTTGAAGGAAGCTAATCCTCAGCTTTCACAGCAGGAAATCAGTAAGCAATATTTAAAATGGGAAAAAATGAATAAATATCAGTGTTGACATGTTCTTTAGAAAAAATGAGGTAAATACTGGAAGAACTGACTGTAGCTGCTTTCAAAAAAGCAGGACAGGGACTTCCCTTATAGTCCAGTGGTTGAGAGTCTGCTCTTCCAGTGCAGGGGGCGTCAGTTTGATCCCTGGTCTGGAACTAACGGAGAAGGCAATGGCATCCCACTCCAGGACTCTTGCCTGGAAAATCCCATGGAGGGAGGAGCAAGTTAGGCTGCAGTCCATGGGGTCGCTAAGAGTTGGACACGACTGAGCGACTTCACTTTCACTTTTCACTTTCGTGCATTGGAGAAAGAAATGGCAACCCACTCCAGTGTTCTTGCCTGGAGAATCCCAGGGACGGGGGAGCCTGGTGGGCTGCCGTCTATGGGGTCACACAGAGTCGGACACGACTGAAGTGACTTGGCGGCAGCAGGCAGCAGCTAGGAACTAAGACCTTGCATGCTGCCTGATGTGGTTTAAAAAAAAAAAAAAAGGACAGAAAGATGGGGAGCACTGAGTGAGGCACTGATCTGCTTCATCATGAACCCTTGTGGGTACTATTTGACCTAAGGAATATACGTGTACTGTTTTGATAAACATAATTTTTTTGTTTTTTGTTAGCTGTAGCACTTCCTGATGTATTTTGCAGGAACAGAGGACTGAAAAGATAGCCTCTGATAAAACAGTCCACGATCAAATAAGTTCCAGAAACACTTGAGCCTGAATTTGCCTCATTTAACTTTGTAGTACACGTACACATGGTGATGTATTACACGTAGTACATGCCAGTGTGTTAAGGGTTCTGAGAATTCTCATGATAGAGAAATACGTTTGACTCACCACTTCACAGCTTACTTGCTTACAGAACCAGTTTGTGTGTAATATATATTAAAATTCCGTGAGTTGGTATCCTATAGTATACCATTGAAAAATTTTTCCAAAACTCCAAATTAAATATCTGTGGTCCACAGGGAAGAGTCTCTTAGAAATAAACCTCCTTCCTCTTTAACAAGCAGCCCTACAAACTAGTGATTTTTCTTTTCTGGCTCTGGAGGAGATAACATGTAATATAAGGGTTGGCTATATGATGTGGCTTCCCTGGTGGCTCAGATGGTAAAGTGTCTGCCTACAATGCGGGAGACCTGGGTTCAATCCCTGGGTCGGGAAGATCCTCTGGAGAAGGAAATGGCAACCCACTCCAGTACTCTTGTCTGGAAAAATCCCGTGGACAGAGGAGCGTGGTAGGCTATAGTTCATGGGGTTGCAAACAGTCGGACACGACTGAGAGACTTCACACATCACATATGATGTGAGGGCATTACAGTGTTCTCCCACTACATAGCTTTCCAGAAAATCTGGGTCGGACAACTCGATGAGGGTGGAGAGAGCAGGGGACTGAAAGGTAACGTCTCCTTCACCTCCAGCGCTGGGCGTGTCCATAGAGCACTGTCTCATCCCGCTCCCATCAGGGACTGGGACTGGGCGGGCAGCAGCTGTGGGAGTTGGGACAGAGGCTGAATTATTAGTACATGAACTCATGTAACTTCCTTGGGGCCAGGTTAAGGCCAGGTCCGTTTCTGACTGCTGCATTGGAACAAACGGAATCCATCCCAGGAGTTAGTGCATCTGTAGTTGAGAGTGGATATATGACATTTCATCATGTATTTGATAAGCATTCTCGGCACAAAGGATAAATTCCTGCCTCCTGTGAAAGGACGAATGTGACCCATCCCAACAGTTATGTGGCTTACGTGGCAGATTCCAGTGTGGGCAGAGGGAAAGAGCTTTAGAACACTCCTGGGGTGCATCCACCCTTGAAAAACATTTGAATCGGTGGTTTACCCTAAGTGGACTTCCCTGGTGGCTCAGTGGTAAAGAATCTGCCCACAGTGCAGGAGACACAGCGGAAATGTGGGTTCAGTCCTGGGTTGGGAAGATCCCCTGGAGAAGGAAATGGCTGCCACTCCAGTGTTCTTTCCTGGAGAATCCCATGGACAGAGGAGCCTGGGGGGGCTACAGTCCATGGGGTTGCAAAGAGTTGGACAGGACTGAGCATGTGCCTGCATTGCCCTAAGTGTTTCTGCATGGAAGGAGGACATCCTATTTTAGCTGGTTGTCTAATGAACATGACATATAAGCGACTGTGTAGTTGTGGGGGAAAATACCCATAAATAGCTTTTGTAATAACTCTTTTGCATATGAAGTGATATTAGTATGACTGATTGCTTTTATGGGCAGGAATAGACATCAGACAGTGGATAAACCATGGCTGTAGGCAGAGACAAGTACTGGTACCAGTAGTTGGGTCGTCAGATGGTTCAGAAGATGAGTTAGCCGTTATAAGTGTAACTGCTGGATGCCTTGTGTAGGTTTTCATAACCAATAGGAAATATATTTTTCATCAACTAAGAAGCATTAATATTGATTATATGAGCCAAAATAAAGAACATAAGACCATTTCCACGGGTTTGTCTAAGCTAGCAGTGAGAGAAATGGACTTGAGATGTGGAAGTCAGCTTGCATTTGACTTCCCAGGTGGCTCAGATGGTAAAGAATCTGCCTTTAATGCAGGAGACCTGGGTTCGATCTCCTGGAGAAGAGAATGGCTACCCACTCCAGTATTCTTGCCTGGAGAATTCTGTGGACAGAGGAGCCTAGTGAGCTACAGTCCATGGAGTCGGAAAGAGTTGGACACGGCTGAGCGAGTAACATTTGCATTTGTAGTCACGGATGTGGGGAGAACTAGATGGTAAATGTGTACATGATTTTTTAAAAGGATACTTTCAGACAATTGTATTGAAGAAAATAAAGCAGGGTAATGTGACAGTGGTGGGGAGGGAGGGCCCTTCCTGGAGGACACATGAGGACTGAGGCCTGAGTAAGGAGGCAAGCGCACAGGGATGGAGAGGACACCCTCCCCTGCAGAGGGGCTGCAGGTGAGTGAAGGAGGAGAGTGAGAAGAGGAGAGTGAAGAAGAGGCGCTAAATGGAAAGGTACAATTCAGAGCTCCCTAAGTTTGTGATCTTTTCAGTACCACCATAATATTCCTTAGAATGATTGTTGAGATTCTTTCATAATAATGACATTAAAATCATATATAAGCTAGTGATCTAATTAAAATATTTTTTACTTCCAGAGTTCTAGATCCTTTGTTTTCCCCTTCAGTTTGTAGCATACCATCAGAATTTCTCTGAAAATAGCTGCATCTTAAAGAACAGTGTGATTTTAGTAAGTTAGCTTAATTATAAATGACTCATAATTTTAACACAGCCTTCCATTGGACTTGAAATCTGCTTTGGGGCATACTGAACTCTAGAAGCATTTTTCACTAATGCATTTAGGCTTTGAAACTTAATTGTTATCCCTTATAAACTGTCTCTTGTGAGTGGGGGGCACAGCTTCGGTTGATATAATTTAGCGCCCAGGCATATTCTGAAAGAGTCATTGTTCCTTTTGCTTTATGTATTACAGCTAAAGCTAAGGAACTGTGCTCTTCTTTGTGTTTGTGTTGTTGCTGTTGATGTGGACTGTAGACTAAGTTTTGTTGCTGTTGTTTTTTAGTCCCTCAGTCCTGTCTGACTCTCTGCAACCCCATGGACTGCAGCACGCCAGGCTTTCCTGTCCTTCATCATCACCCGGAGCTTGCTCAAACTCATGTCCATTGAGTCAGTGATGCCATCCAACCTTCTCATCCTCTGTCGTTCCCTTCTCCTCTTGCTTTCAATCTTCCCCAGCATCAGGGTTTTTTCCGATGAGTTGGCTCTTGGCATCAGATGGCCAAAGTGTGGAAGCTTCAGCATCAGTCCTTTCAATGAATATTCAGGGTTTATTTCCTTTAGGATCGACTGGTTTGATCTCCTCAGTCCAAGGAACTCTCAAGAGTCTTCTCTGACACCACAGTTTAAATGCATCAGTTCTTCAACGCTCAGCCTTCTTTATGATCCAGCTCTTACATTCATACATGACTACTGAGAAAACCATAGCTTTGACTAGCTGGACTTTTGTCAGCAAAGTGATGTCTCTGCTTTTTAATACGCTGTATAGGTTTGTCATCTTGTCTTCCAAGGAATAAGTGTCTTTTAATTTCATGGCTGCAGTCATCATCTGCAGAGATTTTGGAGCCCAAGAAAATAAAGTCTGTCACTGTTTGCATTGTTTCCCCATCTATTTGCCATGAAGTGATGGGACTGGATGCCATGATCTTAGTTTTTTGAATGTTGAGTTTTAAGCCAGCTTTTTCACTTTGCTCTTTCACTTTCCTCAAGAGGCTCTTTAGTTCCTCTTCACTTTCTGCCATAAGGGTGGTGTCATCTGTATATCTGAGGTTATGCAGACTAAGTTTAGAAAAGAGGCTCTTTAGTTCCTCTTTGCTTTCTGCCATACGGGTGGTGTCATCTGCACATCTGAAATTATGCAGACTAAGTTTAGAAAAGTCTTTAGGGCAAAGAATGATAGATTTGAGATGTTATGGCATGTCTTTAGTAGTATTTGACCAGCTTACATTCTAGAGAATAACCCACCAAACTCCTGAGCTTCAAGAAATGACATTTCAGAGAGTTGAGGGGATTGTGCTGGGCAGACTTGCCACAGGCCTGGCTTTGCTGAGAATAGGACAAGGAGGAGCTAGGGGCATTCTCCAAGGTGAAGGTGACTGGAACCAGAAGAGGAGGTCTGGTGGAGATGGGCAGGAAGGCAGCAACTAAGTAGCCCCTGAGGTTCTGTGTGGAGGGTGGTTTGGGTGCTGAGTGGGAAACAGATGAGCAGTGTCCCCTCAGGCAGCGCTTCTATGTAAAGGGTCCTCCCCAGGTGGAAGAACGTGGAAGCAGACTGACTCTCCCCCTGACCCAGCCAAAAACCAGACACAGTAAATGAAATAACACTCGTTGGGACACTTTACACTGGGCAGAGAGGAGAAGAGATCCTTGGTCAGTAGGAGACAAGCCCCGTGGTGGCTCCAGCATTCTGCCAGCAGAGTTTCCAGGCTGTGTGCAGAAAGGAAAACCAGGTAGAGTCTGGCAGGCCCTCTGAGCTGAAGAGTGGAGCTGAGCGTCTGGAAACCCAAAACAGCTGGAGTTTACAGGGCTCAGAACCAGAGAGCAGGAATACCGAGAATCTGCAGAGGGCTCCCCGGAAACTTCAGCAGGGGACCGGTCATTCACATGAGCAAACGACCCAGGGAGGAGGAGGAGGAGGGGACCGCACCCATTAGGATTAGTTAGCAGTGCCTGTCAGCCAGAGACTGAGAATTCCTGGGGAAATTCCTCGGGAAAGCTTCCCTTAACAGTTGGCCCTTGACTGAGCCCCGTTCCAGATCTGCTTAACTAATCAGAAAAGCAAGCATCAAAGAGATCAAGCTGTTTCCAAATAGATTAACTGTATCCCAGCAAGAATGTTTCTAGAAGCTACAAAAATAGCCAGTAGTCAACAAGGTAGATCATTCTAACAGGTTGCTTGTGAATGGACAAGATGCACGACACACCAGAGTTCAACTGAGGTTGCCAGAGAAAGGTGGTCTAAGGCTGTGTTATGTTAAGACTTCCATGGAGGCCAAATCCGTGATGCACTTTAAATATTTAACCTGTATTTCTCCTCTTAGCTCTTTAGGTAACTGTGCCCATTGACAGACCAGCCCTTATTTGCCTGGCCTCTGGAAGCCGTCTCTAGCACTCGCACCCTCAGTTTTCTCTGCTGCCATTGTAGATGCTGTGGTTCTGTTATTCTCTTGGGTTCTGTTATTGGTTATTGCTTCCTCTCATTCTGTGTAATAAAGATGTCTTATTCTGTAACGTACCCCCTCCGTAGGATCTGTGTAAGGAGCAAATGACAACAGGGCTTCTAAAGTTTTGAGAAAATTACCTCAAGCACGTGGGCCAGCTCTTCTCGCCCTTGAGAATGAAAGTCACTCAGTCGTGTCCAACTCTTTGCGACCCCATGGACTGTACAGTCCATGGAATTCTCCAGGCCAGAATACTGGAGTGGGTAGCCTTTCCCTTCTCTAGAGGAGCTTCCCAACTCAGGGATCGAACCCAGATCTCCTGCATTGTAGGCGGATTCTTTACCATCTGAGTGACAAGGGAGGCCCAAGAACTTTATCCAACTTCTACCCTCTCAGCCACAAACTCACCAAGCCAGTAAGGGTACACATCTTCAGGACTGCAGAATGCTTAAAAGATTAAATAAGAGTGGGTAGTAGCTGGTCTTTCAGGAGAGAGGTCTGGTAAGATCTTTCCTAGCCCTCAGTCATAGCAAAGGGAACTCTTCTACTGTGTTTAATACAAAAAGTATTGCTGGTCAACACGAAAAAAAATGCCCCTAAATATTTTCAAATGTGGAAAAAAGGTTAGAATTGATCTTGCACCTTACATTTTGAATGGTATTTTGCCATCTAGAATCATTGTGTTAGGTTTTTGACATGGGTTTGTCCTGGGGAAGCAGTTTAGTGTTTAAAGAAAGTATCCTTCCATCTCTGAGATGATTGTGTTTGTGGAGACATTTATCCAGGGCTCCAATCTGTTTGCATCTGTGGGTCTGATTTAGTTGACTTCTATACATGCACAGATTTAATATACTTCTTGCAACATTCCATGGATTTATTTGTTAATGTGATGTTTTTTTTTTGTTTTTATTCTGCCCTCATAACTCAACCCCTGTGGATAAAATGATGAAATAGCAGCTTCACCCTTTGGAAATATTATTAGATTTTGAGTCCAGTGTTATTTGTTGAATGTTTTAGTTTCAGGGGTTTGTCATGCTAAATTCTGTGATAGCATTTGCTGAACTGAGTAAAATTTAAAATATAGTAAAAACCTAAAGGGAGGCATTTCAATTCTTCCTACTTAATTGATCTTCTGAAAATATTATTAAACTTTGGAAATGAAGAGACTCAGAGTTTTGAAATTGCAAGAGGCAAACAAGTTGTTATCATATCAGATGAATTACTACGTGGCCAAGCTTTTATTTTTTAATAAAGAATAAATTCCCCCCTAGTTAGAATAAGAGCTTCTTTTAAGAAGCAGGTATGTTTAGTCCTTCTGCAGCCAGAGTTCTTGGTAACCTGACTTGCTGAGTGTATGTCGTGTGTGACTCTGTGCACACATGTGGTCAGGGCAGATGACACATAATCTTTGCACTTCAGGATTTCGGCAGTGTGATTGTAGAGATGGCGTGTGTGCTAAGTCACTTCAGTTGTGTCTGACTCTGTGGGACCCTACGGTCTATAACCTTCCAGGCTCCTCTGTCCATGGGATTCTCAGGCAAGAATACTGGAGTGGGTTGCCATGCCCTCCTCCAGGGATCTTCCTGCCCCAGGGATGGAACCCGCATCTCTGACGTCTCCTGCATTGGCAGGCGGGCTCTTTATCACTAGTGCCACCTGGGTAGCCCCATAGGGATGACACCCGTATGGAAATCATGGCGTTACAAGGCAGTGTACCAGTGTTATAGCACTGATGGACGTGAGTCCTGTAGGAGGTGAGTGAGAGGAGACGGCCATGTGGGTGTGATGGACGTCTTCATGGAAAAGACTAACTTGGATACTGTTTTACATTGATGATTACCATTAACCATTTCTGATAGTTTGGAGAGTGACCAGAACTTAAAACTCCTGCTCACCTGTGCCTTTTCACTTGGTGAGCTGAGAAGGCGACATTAATGGTCAAGAGGGAAGTATCTGCAGTGTTCTCATCAGTGTTACCTGTCTTCCTCACTTACACTTTCCCTCAAGACTCAGTTCAGTCCTGGCTTCTCCAGGAAGCCTTTCCCGTTGGTCCTCGGTGTGAGTCACCCCCTCCTCTGTATTCCTGGAGAGTCCTCAGCGTGGCTGGCGTTAGCAGAGTGCTAATCTATGACATCGACTTCTGACTGCTGCTTTACTTCTGTATCCCTCACTAAATTTCCTTGAGGTTGTGGCGCGTACATAACTCAACCCTAGCATTATTCCTGCTGCTGTTCCTCGCATTGCTAGTGTCTAAGGCACAATACATCAATACATTTTTTTGTTGTTGAATGAATGATCAAACTCAGAGGTTACGTTCAGTATAAGAAAATGAGTATTTATCTCCTGGAAAAGGAAGTCCCTTTTCATGATATTTATCATGACAGTAGGAGTGATGGACAGAATTGGATGGATTCGGGGCACGTTTTGAGATAGAGTTAACAGGTTTTGTTGGTGGATTGGATGTGGCGAAGGAGGGAGATGGATCAACCAAGGCTTGAGGAGTGTGGTGATGGCCTGAGTGGAGGTGTGGGAGACTGTAGGAAGAACAGGCTCTTTTGCAAGTGTTGCTGGGACGCCTGCTTCACTTCCCAAGCAGTATTCTCAGATAGGCAGTTGCGTATGAGTCTAGAGCTCCAAGAAGAGATCAAGACAGGAAGTATAAATTGAGAGCCTGTGGGTGGCATTTAAGGCCACGGAGCTGGATGAATTGCCTTGTGAGAGCAAGTAAGTTAAGAAGGGGGCCGGGGCAAGCTGGCAAAGCTCAGGCATCTTGTGGTCTGGAAGGGGCGGAGAAGTAGCAAAAGGAACTGGGAGAGGAGGAGGAAAACTCGAGAAAATGCTCTCAAGGAATCACCAGCTGAGTCAATTGCTGCTGAGGGATTCAGATGAAAAGTGAGAGCGAACATCGCCTTTGGCAGCAGGGCGGTTGTCAGTGGTCTTGTTGTGCAGAGCTGGGGTCTGGAAGCCACGCTGGAGTGGTTTCAGGACTGAGTGGGAAGTTGGGGAGCTAAGTCTTTGAGTGGGTTACAAGGGTTGGGAGTCATGGCTCAGCATGTCCAGCCTTAGGTTTCCAAGCTCCCAGATTATTTCATTATGTTCCAAATGGAACTTACGCACTGCCCTCCAAAATCTGTTCCTCTTCCTGTTTTCTGCTGATGAATTCCCTTTCCTTCCAGTGATGCAGACAGGAAGCCTCATGGTTATATACTTCTTCCCATGGGTCAATTGCCATGGTCTGTTGACTCTTCTCCCCAGCGTTTTCAAATTGGACCCCCTCCCTTCATTGGCCCTGGAGGAGGAAATGGCACCCCACTCCAGTATTCTTGCACGGAGAATCCGATAGAGGAGCCTGGTGGGCTACATTCAGTGGGGTCGCAGAAGAGCTGAATGTGACTGAGCGACTGAGCATGCTTTGTTGCTGTTGCCACTGCACTTGCTCCTTCCGGGCACTAATTAGATCTTCTTCAAACTCCTCTAATAGTTTCTTAGGTGCTCCCTGCTTCATTCTTCCCCGCTGTCAGTACGTCTATCCGTCACAACTAGAACATTCTTCCTGAAGCATGGCTTTGCTTGTGATATTCTCCTGCTAAAAATAAAAGCAGATCCTTTTAGCCGGGCACTCAGAAGCCTCTGCCTCTTCAACCTCGTCTCCCACCACTTTCTCTTCATTCAGCCTGCTGTCCCAACGGGCTTGCTCTTTCCTGAAGATAACCTACACCATTCAGCTTCCACACCTTCACTTTGACCCTGACTGTCTTCCCTCCCTTCTCTTATACCTTCTGTACTCCTGGATGCTGTTGCCTCTGGCATTATGGCTGCTAAGTCGCTTCAGTCGTGTCCAACTCTGTGTGACCCCATAGACGGCAGCCCACCAGGCTCCCCCGTCCCTGGGATTCTCCAGGCAAGAACACTGGAGTGGGTTGCCATTTCCTTCTCCAGTGCATGAAAATGAAAAGTGAAAGTGAAGTCGCTCAGTCGTGTCCGACTCTTAGCGACCCCATGGACTGCAGCCCACCAGGCTCCTCCATCCGTGGGATTTTCCAGGCAAGAGTACTAGAGTGGGATGCCATTGCCTTCTCCGCTGGCATTATGGAGTCTGTCCTAAAAATTACGACACTTCAAGGCTTTCAGGGCTATTGCTTTTCTTTATCAGGTCTTTAAACTTATAAAATTCTTCTGTCATAGTGATCTTTACCTTAAACCACAGTCACCTGTACCACCCCAGTCTCCACTGTCTTCTTGATTAAGGAATTGGGTACAGGACTCTCTTACTCTCGGAAAGAAACTCTCTTGGAAGTTTCTTGAATTGCCATGGGTCAGGCTATTCTGTAAATAAGGGCCTAGAAAGGCACCCTGCTCACCTTGACTCTTTTCTCGTAGCAGCTTCCCATTGTTTTGATGAGGCAGCCAGCAGGTTGGAAGGTGGGCACAGTAACTCCAGTGAAAGCTCTTAATTGGGCAATGACTCATTACTGGGCTTCCCTTGTGGCTCAGCTGGTAAAGAATCCACCTGCAATGCGGGAGACCTGGGTTCGATCCCTGGGTTTCGAAGATCCCCTGGCGAAGGGAAAGGCTACCCACTCCAGTATTCTGGCCTGGAGAATTCCATGGACTGTGTAGTCCATGGGGTCACAAAAAGTTGGACACGACTGAGTGACTTTGACTTCACTGACTCATTACTAACACAGACACTGGATTCTTGGCTCCATGGTTGTTATTTGGGGTAGCAGTAAGGGAAGACTGTGCAATCATTCTTCCCAGTTTCACCTTTTCTTAAAACAGGAGGTGCCTTTTTGAAATTTCACTGTTTCGGGTTCCAAAAGAAGGAAAGCAGAGGCTCTCTGAAGACTGTAATCAGAGAAAAGAGAATTACTGTTTAGAATACTGAACTGAGGGACTTCCCTGGTAGTCCAGTGGCTAAGCCTTGGCATTCCTAATGCAGGGAGCCCAGGTTCGATCAGGGAACTAGATTCCACAGGACACATCTAAGAGTTCCCATGCTGCAACTAAGACTGGCACGGGCAAATAAATATTAAAAAAAGAAGAAGAAGGAATACTGAACCAAGTGTTCTGTCACCCTGCCCAGCCCTCGGTGGCCATGGGGAATGGCTCACGAGGGCGTCTGGAGGGATACGTGAAGGCGCCCCCTTAGGATGCTGTCTTCGGCGCGTGCTGCCTTTCTCTCAGGCCTTTTCAGCTTTCATCCCATTTGTTGTTGTTCAGTCGCTAAGTCATGTCCGACTCTTGCGACCCCATAGACCGTAGCCCGCCAAACTCCTCGTCCCTGGGGTTTCCCAGGCAAGAATACTGGAGTGGGGTGCCACTTCCTTCTCCAGGCATCTTCATCCCATTACTGGAATGTAAAATAGGTTTCAGGCAGGTTTACTTTCTACCTGATCTTTTAAGAATGAAGCTGGGCTATTGGCCCAAGGGAAATGATTGCACCCATTTTAAAGACAGGATTGAAAGTAATTTTTTTATTCCTTAGTTAATGAACTCTGGTGCTAGAGTAATGTTATCATGAGTTAGTATTTCTAGGAGAAAAAAAAAAAAGTGATACGACCACGTGATTTAAGAACCTGTTTTAAGAACACTGGCTTTTCAGTGAGCAGCTTGCCAGTCCTCCCTGGCCAGCTGGTCATGGTAGTCAACTGTTTAGGAACATGAGCAGTATTGTAATTAGCAATGAGGAATTCTGATTTGAAAATCCAGAATAGCTCTAGATATTTAGTTAAACCCCTCATGCAAATAAAAGACAAACATCTCATATTTTAAGTGGGATAAGCCTTTACAAATAAATTTGCCTCCTTAAAATTACTTTTAATTAGTACTGATACTGAGAAAAATATAATCATAAAATTATTAAGGAAAACCTGAAAAAAACTTGCTTTTGACTTCTTTGTCAAAAATGTTTTACGACTGTTCATCTATCTTCCCTGGATGTACGTCTCCTAGGAGACTGTGTTTCAGCATTCCTGACTGACACAAAATCACACACCAGAGGGTTTCCCGGAGGCTTGGCCCTTTTGTGACAGGATGGTCTGTGGACTTCAGCCCTTTGAAATATGATTTCCCCTTTCATTTAGAACAGGAAATAACTGCTCCTCTTTTGAATGATTTTTAATCAAAGATTTTTAAAAACTCTATTATTTATCCATGAAAGGAAAAGTAAGTTGCTTTTATAAACTGGTAGTTAAATATATTAGATGGTTCATGGCTGGCATTAAAATGCTCTATGTTTTTTTGTTTTGTTTAAGTGTTTCAGTGTTTTAATAGTTTAAATTTTGGTAGAACTTTTTTGAACTATTAGTAGAGTAATAGAAAAACTGAGAATAGTAGCTTTAGGCTAACTGTATTGGTAATTTCAAAGAGTAAGGGACTCTATTTGAGCATCTAGAAATGCCACTCTCAGCAATTAAAGTACTTAATATTTTATTATAATCTAAGAGCAGTTTCCATTGGGAGTAGATTAATAAATATATGTTTTCTTTGTTTTTCCTACAGGAAGGAACTTGAAACCTTCAAAGGTAATTTTGTGTTTAATTCTTCACTTTAAAGTAGATGAGAGTTAATTGATGTCAGATGTTTTCTCTTGATGATAATGAAAGAATGCATTCCTTTTTCTTTAAATCAGACAGTTTACATCAGAAAATGCAAGTTTGCTTAATTCTGTTTTATCAATTTATTTAATCACGGTGGTTTTGATATTCTTTTTCAGCTGTAACACATGTACCAAGTGAGAGTATCTGCTAGTGGCATCATCAATAGTATGTTAGGATGACATAATGCTGACTTAGAGGTTGCCGAGAATCACAATTGGAGAAGATTCTGGTTTCTGTTGTGTAGAGAATCTGGGCCACACGGAGAGGTGATGGTGATAGAGGTGGCCCTGCAGGCAACCGAGTCGCCTGACCCGCCTGCAAGGTGTTCAGTGCTGGGCCTGCTCAGCCACCGTCTTGTAACTTTGGATAAGTCTCTCTACCTTTTTCAAGCTTATCTGTAAAATCGTAAGCTTTGCTGAGCTATATTCTGAGACACTAAAAGTGCCTAGCATTGCTTTTTAATTTTAGGGAACTTTTGCAAGTGAGCATGAGAAGTAATTCTTGGTCGTGCTGACTCTTGGAAACACTCATGAAAAATAGGGAAAACCACAGACTTTCAGAAGCTCAAAGCCCTTCCAGCTTGCCACTTTTCAATTATGCTTTAGAGGTTGAGTAGTGAAATTTCTATTCTCAGAGTATTTCAGTAACTGAGAAGACTCTGAATTGTTGTTTATTATGTTTCATTTATAAACTGGTATTGACTTTTTGAGTTACTGGTTAAAGATTTTTCCAGAACATTATTTACAGTTGAATTGTTTATCTGTGTGATATGTTTGGATGTTTTAGAGAAAGCAACTAATACTTGAGATAAAAGGTATAAAGGCTTATTCCTGCTACATCTGTTATTAAACCGACTTGACTTGGCTGGGTTTCTGTTTGGCTGAAGTTATAGTGAATGATTTAGTTCACCAGTTTGTTAAGGGCGATGTTAAATGGGCATGATCTGATGTATTATCATGGTTATCATTATTCTTAATCAATTTGTGAACCACAACTCATGTACATTATTTTTCATCACTGGTTTAAAATAAGATTTGAAATCCCCATAAGGTGTTATTTTCTCTCTCCTCCTTTCTTTTAGTCTACTAGCGTCTTCTTATACTGTATTGGGGGAAGAAAAAAAATCAAGTTAATATTAAAAGACAAGGCAGAGACCCAGATTATGCAACATGTCAGCTTTGCTTGCATCTCAGTACTGAGGCTTTTTTTTTCTTTTTGTGTGACAGTATTCCAGAAAAAGAGGAGACCAGCAGTTTGCAAGAGGGTAGATAGTGTTAGGTATTACCTGATAGAATAATTCAATTCATGCTGAAATATCTTGTTTTTACATATATCCCTAATTATGTACAACACTTAACAGCACATCCAACCCACAGGCCAGTTAAAGCTCTCAATTAGAACAAACCTTAAATGGATTATTGTATCATAATCTAGTTTTTTAAAGAACTAATATTCATTAAAAATTATTTCCTCTTGAGTGTTTTGCTAATACTTCAAAAGCATGTGTAGCTTGCAATAAAAAAATATAACTAGTCTTCCAAGACATTACTGGAGAAGAGAATTCGTTCAAAGATACAATAATTTGTTATTTTTTGAACATTGCTTTTGCCTTTGTTTTTCCTTTATACATTTCAGGAAAACAAAAAATATTACTTCCTCCAATTGTTTTATTCAAGTTGTAGTTATATTTAGAAGCTTTTTGGTAAGTTGGGGAAGAACTAACTTTTCGGGGCAAAATTAGTAACCCTCAAGATTAGTGACATAGATCAGTGTGATCCACTGAGTTCTGGATTCTTCCTTCTGTACTCCATTGAGGTTAATGAGTTCATCTTTATCTTGCACTTAAGATATATCTAGCAAATCTCTACAGTATTATTGAAATGGTTCATTATTTGTTTTGTTTTTTTAATATTGGCAGCAGGAAGGTTTTCTCTTTTCTCTCCAATATTGCCTTTCTTTAAACTCTTTAGTGTTAGTCACTTGAATATTATACAATATGAAAAGGGTAAGATCTTTAAAGTCTTAATTTTTTAATTTTCAGTGAGAAGGAACCCCATTATTATAACTACACGTAGAGTAAATAAATTGGGGTGCAAGTATATTTTTACATTAGTTTTCTCCAGATATATGCCCAGGGATGGGATTGCTGGATCATATAGTAGTTTTATTTTATTTTTTCAAGGAACCTCCATACTATTTTCCATAGTGGTTATACCAATTTACATTCCCACCAACAGTGGGGATCTTTTCTCCACACTCTCTCCAGGATTTAATATGCAGTTTAATTAAATATCAACATTTAATACACAGTTTAATTAAATACCAAATAAAATCATGAAACCTCCGTTTTAAGGAGAACTGTTTTTAAGAAAATTAAGTTGACTGCTTTGGAAGACCTGATACAGGTAAATAGCTTTTTAAAAAATTACTGTAAAATGTTAAATTAGAAATTAAAAAAGACTTGGGGGAAAATAATAAAAATTCTGAAAGAGTCCATACACAAATTGTTTCTCACTTCTTAAATTCCCTTTCTGCTTTTAAAAATAGGCTGGAACTTTTATCCAGTGCTGAATAGGTGGCTTATACAAAGATTTTTTTCAACCAGTGGACCTATAGTCAAAGAACTCAGAAAAAAGTATGGTTATATTTGAAGTTAAAGTGTCTGTATCTGTGTTTTTAAAAAGCCTTTGTCTTGGCTGCTCTGGCTCGTCACTGCTGTGCCCAGGCTGTCTCCCGTGGCAGCGAGTGTGGGCTGCCGTCCAGTCGTCGTGCGCGGGCTTCTCATCGCGGTGGTTTCTCTGGTTGCAGAGCTCGGCCTCTAGGATGCTCGGGCTCTGCAGTTGCCCCACGGCCTCTGGGATTTTCCCAGACCAGGGACTGAACCGATGTCCCCTGGCCCACTGGGGAAGCCCTTGCATGTGTGTGTTTTTAATGATTTACTATGTTAACTGCTTTATTAAAAATTAAGTGAGCAGCATGGGATCCAGCTGTGTTATCTAAGAGGACATCTACTGTAATCTCCTCTTTAATATAGCACTGCCCGGCCATGTCAGAAATGGGACGGACTGACAGTGTGAAAACATGCCAGGATTTAGTGGCCATCGCTGTCACAGTGAGTGGGTCACCAGAGAATGTGGGGAGAGGCGGCTAAGACCAGCCGAGGGAGTGTGATCCCACTTAAGGCTTTGTTCTGGGAAGCAAAGCCAGTGAAGGATACAGGGCCAGAGCGCTCATCAAAACTGCCCAAGACAGCTCTGTGACAGGAAGGTCCAGAGAGGAGAAGGCTTAAAGGAGAAGTGGTCATCAGTGCTGGAAGTAACGTAGGAAGGTTGAGCAGAATGGGGAATCCCACTGGAGTTAACAGTGAATAGATTAGTGGTGACCTGACAGAGCTCTTTGTAAAGGGAGACTCCAGATTGCAAATCAGAAGCATGTGAGACATTTAGGAAAGAAATGAAAAGGTCACGTGAGATAGAATCAGGGTCAAGGTCAGGGAAGAAGGTGAAGTTGAAGACGTTAAGGACTTGATTAAGATCTAGAGAAGATGGAGAAAAAATACCCAGATAGGTTGTCCTTGGAGAGGATCGAGGGATATCTCTTTTTCTGAGACTTCAGAGAAGGAAAGGATGGCAGGTCATAGGGGAAAAAAAAATCTGTGGAAGGCAAGATTGTCTGAATTTGCAAGGCTAGGCTCAGAAGTAGAAATACAAACCAAAACAAACCATGCTTTGGTTAACACAAAGCTGGGAATTAAAGAGCACATACGATGGGTCATCAGAGCACCGTAATCTTGGGTGCTAATAAGATCATGATTAAAATGATTGGCCGTGGAATTCAGCCAGAAAGGAGAGGCCTGAAGAGACCAGTAAAATAAGCAAGATACGAGGTACTGGGGATGGTGTTCCCCTTAAAGATGGAAAACACTTGGGTGGTTGAGTATGTGGTTGACCACACTTCTTGTGGTCAAAGAAAGAATTTCAGTTTGACA
Organism: Bos taurus; assembly: GCF_002263795.3. NCBI lineage: Eukaryota > Metazoa > Chordata > Mammalia > Artiodactyla > Bovidae > Bos > Bos taurus. The sequence goes on from NC_037350.1 coordinate 41,442,254, forward strand.
TCGTTGAGATAGAGCAGTTCCCAGTGATGATCATGGCTAAATTTGAGTGAAAAAGAAGGCATAAAATTCCCCATCTGACTTGGGGAATTCTGAGGCCATGAGGAGTCACACTTATTTGGGTGACTCAGATATGAATTATCCATACCAGTGGCTTAGTAGCCACAGCAGGTCATGAATTTAGATGTGATAGATGGAAAGCTTGGGTAGAACATGTTGGGTCAATTCAAGAGTTAGCCGTAAGGCAGAACTCTTCTGCTGCCATTTGGCAATAAAATGGCAACCCACTCCAGTGTTCTTGCCTGGAGAATCCCAGGGACGGAGGAGCCTGGTGGGCTGCTGTCTCTGGGGTCGCACAGAGTTGGACACGACTGAAGCGACTTAGCAGCAGCAGCAGCAGGCAATGGAGACCCAGGTTGGGTAATACCACTGTCCTCTGTCCTCAAGGGGCTAAAGCACAGTGGCAAAGCTTCTAGGATAGAGAGGCAAATATATGATTTTAATACAATGACAAAAATATTAAAATAGAAATAAGCACACTATGGTGGGAGTACTCAGTCTTTTAGAGAGAGGCACTTGAATGCCGACCTGGCAGAAACAGGTAATAAGGACATTCCAGGAAGAGGAAAGAACAACTGCAAAGATGCAGGGACGTTTATCTTATTTCAAGAGCACAAGTTAAAATTGAACTTCTTGTTCAATGAGGAGACCACAATTAGTGAGTGCTGAAGCATCTGGTGTGTGGGTACAGTAGTGAGGGGTGAAGTTGAGACGTGGGCAGGGCACACATGCCGCACAGCTTGTATGCCACGCAGAGGAGCTTTGGCTTTTTCTTTGGACTAGTGGTCTCCACGGAGAAGGCAATGGCACCCCACTCCAGTACTCTTGCCTGGAAATCCCATGGATGGAGGAGCCTGGTAGGCTGCAGTCCATGGGGTCGCTAAGAGTCAGACACGACTGAGCGACTTCACTTTCACTTTTCCCTTTCATGCATTGGAGAAGGAAATGGCAACCCACTCCAGCGTTCTTGCCTGGAGAATCCCAGGGACGGGGGAGCCTGGTGGGCTGCCGTCTATGGGGTCACACAGAGTCGGATACGACTGAAGCGACTTAGCTTAGTGGTCTCCAAAGAGGCCCATGAGTATCCAGAGTAATGTCAGTAGTGGTGGAGAAGAAAACTGGAACTTCTATTTCTTTTTTTATGTCATCCTTTTATAATTCAATTTTTGTGCATCTTCTATAATAAACTAGGACAGGTATTGATGTATATGTTATAAAATATACATATTTGAGGGTGCATGTTAAACGCTTTTGTTCATGGCAAGACTGCTCAGCAATCACTGTTGTAGCTGGGAGAGATGAGGTAGGGATGGGAGAACCAGAAGGTTCAGTTTAGGATAACAGGAGGCAGTCTGCATTATAGAGCAGGTTTTCTGGGATCATAGGTTTTCTGAAGACAGATTGGAAAAGAGCAGGTCTAGAGCAAGAAGGGTTGGTTGAGAAACTACTACATAGACTTGAATGAAGGCAGTGGTAGAATGGAGAGAAAGGCCCAGATTGAAGAATCAAGAATTTCATCACTCTTGTGGGAAGTCTAGGATGACTGGAATTCTGGCTAGGACATGTGGGTGGATTTTTCTTTTACCAGGAAATGTAATACAGGCAGAAGAGCAGATTTGGGAGGGAACCATAGTGGATACTGTTGGTTTTGGGAGGAGGAGGTACAGTATCAGTTGATTAATGATAATAATTAATAGTTTATTAATGCCAGCAAGTTCCCAGTAACCCCACAAAAGTGCAGAACTTTTTGATATCTGATAGAGAAATGCTTTTTAAAATGTTTTATTGAGATTTGACTTTCATATCACAAATTGCATTCATTTTTAAGTGTATGATTCAGTGAGTTTTAGTAAATTTATAGAATTGTGCAGCCATCATCAGAACACAGTTTTAGAACATTCTCATCACCCGTCACCATTCCTTTCTGCCCCTCTGCATTCCCAGCCCCAGGCAGTCATTAATCAGTTTCTGTCTCCGTAGACTTCCCTTTTCTGGACCTTTCATACGAATGCAGTCATGCGATGTGTTGTATTTTTGCTTCTGGATTCTTTCAGTCATGTTAAATTTTTGGAGTTCATCCATGTTGTAGCATATATCAGTAGACGGTTCTTTTTATTGCTGAATTAATATCCCATTGTATGAATTTATTGCAATTCGTTTATCCTTTCACTGGTTGGTGGACATTTGGATTGTCTCCAGTTTGGAACGGTTGTGAATAATGCTGCTATAGACTTTGATATGCAAGCCTGTGTGTAGACGTATCTTTTCACTTTTCTTGGGTATGTAACTAAGCCTGGAATTTCTGGATCATATGATACGGTTGTGTTGTGCTCAGTCGTGTCAGATTCTTTGTGACCCCACGGTCTGTAGCCCACCAGGCTCCTCTGTCCATGGGGATTTTCCAGGCAAGAATACTGGAGTGGGTTGCCATTCCATTCTCCAGGGGATCTTCCCGATCCAGGGATGGAACCCAGGTCTCTTGCATTGCAAGCAGATTCTTTACTGTCTTATCCGCCAGGGAAGCCCTATGATAAGATTATACTTAACTTTTTAAGAAACTGCCAAGCTGTTCTCTGCAGCGGTGGTACCGGTTACGTTCCCACCAGCTGTCTAGGGGTTGTGGTTTCTCCTCACCCTTGTCAACGCTTGATATCGTTGACTCTTATGTCTAGGTCTGTGATCCATTTTGAGTCAGTTTTTGTGTCTGTGTGATGTAAAAGTCTAAGTTTGTTTGCTTTTGTTTTTCACATGTATCCAATTGTCTCTGAACTATTTTTTGAAAAGATTTTTCCCCCATTCCATTGAGCTACTTTGGTGCTGTCACAGGAAACCAGTGGCCATAAATGTAAAGAAGAGTATATTTCTGGACTCTCAGTTTTCTTATTGTCAGTACCACACTGCCTGGATTATTGTAGCTTTTGTAATAAGTTTTGAAATTGGGAAGTATAAATCTTCGAATTTTGTTCTTTTACAAAATCATTTTGGCTATTTTAGGTCCTTTGCATTTCTGTACAAATTTTAGGATCATTTTGTCTGTTTCTACAAAAAAAAAAAAGTCTGCTGGGATTTTGATAGGGATTGTTTTGAATTTCTACTTCAGTTAGGGGAGAATTACTATCTTCATAATATTGTGTCTTCCAGTCCATGAACATGGATGCATCTTCATGTGTTTGCAGCTTTGATTTTCCTGAGCTGTGTTCTGTTATTTTCAATATGCAAAGTCTCGCTTCTTTTGTTAAATTTACTCATAAATATTTTATTCTTGCTGAGTGAATTCAGTCTTGAGCATATTAAGTCTGAGATGCCATTACAGATAGAAGTGTCCAGTGGGTTGCTGCATGTCAGGAGACAGCCGTGAGCTGGGGCTGGGAGCAGGCTGACCCCGGGGGGCGGTGGGTGGGGAGCCTTGGGTCTGGGTGAGACCAGGCGGAAGAAAACAAAGGTGACGGGGGTGGAAGTCTAGGAAGCGCTAGAATTCACCCGACAGGCATAAGAAGAGAGCTAGCTGCTTTTGACGGGGGCTGAGAACAGTCAGCTGCAGAGGTGGGGATGCGTGTCTCGGGGCGTGTCTCAGGGAGCGCCAGGCAGTGTGACGTTGTTATAGAGGACAGAAGGGAAGATGGTCCGAGAAGGGGCATGTGATCTGTCGACTGAAGTTCACTGGTGACGGTCCTGGGAGCGATTTAGCAGCACGGGGGTCCCGTGTGGGCTGGGAGGGGAATCCAGCTGGCGGAGGACAGGGACCAGCGGGAGGTTCTGTCGCGCTCCCCGTGTGACCCGGGTGCCTGGCACATTGGTACTGACTGAACATTTGAGTGAATGGGGGAGGAGAGCGGGGCTTTCGAAATCACAGGCTTAGAGGAGGAGAGAAGCGAGGAGGGGCTGGCGGGGAGGAGGGTTTATTGATTTCTGAGAAACTTGAGTGCCTTTGTATGAAAGGGGGGAGAAAAGAGGCTGCAGCCAGGGAGGGGCTGAGGGCACGGAGAGTGGCTGACAGTGAAGCTCTGATGCCCAGAGGACCACGCGAGGGGGTTCGGAGCACACGACTTCGAAACAGGAAAAGACTGTCGACAAGTATCTGTAACTATTGGAATTGTGAGGATTTAAGATACTTATTAAAAATACATAGTGCATTCCAAGCTACCAGTTAGTGTGGCTGAATTTGAAGGAACCTTTAGGCTAAGGCTGTGCTGAAAGTGAATTGGGGGGAGTTTAAAGATACCTTTGTGCTGGGAGACAAGCTGTATTCTTCGTCTTTATCTTACTGCTTGCAGAGAGCTGGGCTTCTCTCATTTCCTATGTTGTTACTGAGGCGTCTTTGTGCCTCTGTGACGGACTCGGACGGGTTTAGTGTTTTCAGCCTCTCCCCTACCTTTTGAGGAGCACTTGGTATGGCCCCAGATCCGTGCATACATCTTTGCACACCAGAGCCCTCAGAGCTTGCATTTGGCTTTTATAGAGGCAGTAGATTCTGATACATGTCTGCAGAAGTCATCAGCAGAAAACTAACAGGCTTAATAGAATTTCTTTGGAAAAACCTGCTTCTGGCTCCAGCCTCGCTTCCTTTGTTCTACTCCCAGAAGATGCACAGCAGGGGAGCTGCCTGGTAAACTGGAGGTTTCACTTGACCAGCCTGAGCTTCTGCTCAGTTCTACTTGCTCAGTGCCCACATCCATGTCATCTCCAGGATTCACCGAAAATAGTCAGAGGAATCCCTGTAGGTGGAACTTTACTTGATGTTTTTTTCCTTCACTGCTTTTCTTTAAAATTTTTACCTCCGTGCTTGGGTACATTGCAGTGTTTGCATGGTATGCAGGTGATAGATACATCACTAAAAAGCAGAAATAAAATTTCAACTCGATTTGAACCTCTAACCAGTAACATGTTAATGAAAGCATTATTTGTTTCTTTATATTACAAAGAAGAGATAGTCACTATAAATTAATACCTAAAACAAGTGAAAAATGTTTCTTGGCAATCTGGGACTTTGCTCTTATAATTTTGTGTCTTATCCCCATCTGGTGAAATTCACCAGTCATCTTTATGAGGCAGCGCCTTTATAATTGAAAGATAAATATAAAATGCCAGGGGAACAATGCCAGTCATTAGAGTAACGAGTCCATTTCTGATATACAGCTCCGTAAAACTAACTCAACATCTCTTGCTGCTGGCATGTGCATTTTCCAAGAAGTAGTTAAACATGTGAGCCGTAGCCAACAACGATGTGAAGTTAAAGTTCCTTCTGTGCTGCTGTGTTGGGTTCAACTAAAATGGCTGATTTTCCAAATGGGTTTTGAAAAGGTAATAATGCTTCATACAGATTAAAACTTCTATGTTATTTTCCTAATTTTACAGAACTTTGGTGTTTCCTGTCATGTGTTGGCAATGGTTTTGTGATATTTTATTTTAATAAATAGCACATGTAAGGATATTAAGTTTGTGGAATTTACTGCAAAAATTATACCTTAAAAATTAACTGGTAGCTTTTTTTTTTCAGTTAAGTAATTTGTTATTCTACCCATGGAGATTACTGAGGAATAATTTTTAATTATTGCATTTTTTAAAACTCCGTATTATGCCTTTAAGGTGGCGCATGTTATGACGTGTTATATATCATTCCCTGTCAGCTGAATCCCACTTGTTTCTAAAGGAAAGAAATGAAAGATATACACGTCGTCTGAGCTTCTTCTCACTCTATTGAGATTTTTCTGTTTCTGAGATTACATGTTAAAGGTGGACTTGAATTAAAAGATAACTTCCTTCTCCCTTTCTTAAGTCTGTCTTGCATATAGTGTGGCAGACTCCTTAAGCTCAGGGCAGACACATTAATCAAAGCAAAATCATAGCTCAGGAATTCATTCTAACGCCGGAGCATTCATGGAACTCTAACCCGAGGGAGGTGTTACCGCATCCTCGGTAATTATTTGTTAAGTGTTGAGGAATAAGCTGGTAAGAATAGAGTAAGAACCTTAAGGCTTATTTTTCAAAGTGTTTATCAGTAATATATGACAAATGACACTTTCTCCTCTTCCCTCAGTTACACTGTCTTACATGGTGGTGGTGAGTAAATATTTGAATGTAGATATAATCTGGTATTACATTTATTTTTTTTAATTCTTTAAGAAATTACTCCCTGAAAATCTTGACTTCTCGGTGAATATTGGCTAGTTTTTTTTTTTAACCTGTTTCCTTTTTTTCCACATGTCAATATGTGTTAGTGTATTAAAAAAATGGTTCATATTATGTAGCTTAGTATTTTAGTAAAGTTAGTGTCTGTATCCTAGGGTACAGAAATATTCATGTCCTGCCTGTTGATTTTGTCTCTAAGTCAGTTTATTTTTAAGACCTAGTTGATTCTTTAGTAACTGTCATAAGATGTTACACTGTGGCATGACCTAGAACTCTCAAAGATGACACTTTATATTGTAGAGGATTGTAATTCTAACAGCTTGGGTAGATATTAAACTGCAAAAATGTAAAGCCTTGATCAGGGTTGTGGTGCTTAAATGTTACCTTTCTGCAGTTTCTTATAATTAGTATATAGCACTCTTCTGTAAACAATAATTATAGCAATAGAGTCTTTTTAGAAATGTATCAGGACAACTTTACGTTGTATATCATGTGTGTTTGGTATCATGAATAAATACAGCTGTTCTGTTTCATTACCTTTTTGCTGGAACACTGTATAAATTTGACAGCAAAAATTACACCTTTCAGAAAAACTAGATTCCAGCACCACGAAAGAAGAGGCAAGTGAAGATTTTACCTGTCAGGCTCAAAAAAAGAGAGTTTATCTGTTGAATTCATATGAAGCCTCATGATTTTCTCTTAGTTTTTTGAAGGTTTGTGCTGGAAAATAACCTACAGGGTCTTGTAGCTCTGCTGTTTAAACTGTTTGGACAGGTGATGGAGTTGGCACCTTCTCAGAAGGCTGGTCCATAGGTAATGATTTTTATGGATTTCCGGGCCAATCAAGTGGCTGGCTGAGCCCTACAGGAGAGCCACCCAGTCACCACGTACAGTCAGCCATGGCTTTCCTTGGAGAGATGTGCTCATGACATGAACAGAAATAGATGCTGGTGAATTGTTCTGGTGAATGCTTCTGGCCACTTTCAGGTGGGATTTTAGTGTCCTTAATGATCTTGAGTGAGGATGTTACATACTAAGGATAGCAAATTGTTGACATATGTATTACAGATATTTAAAATCTCAGCTTGGTTATTTGCCTTTTAATTCTGTTTGCTTTTTTCTTACACATGGAAGTTTCATATTTTTATGTATTCAGACAGGTATTTAAAAATGACATCCTCCATTGTTTTTATGCCTAAAAAGTTCTCTCCCAACCAAAGAAATAAATGTTAACTTGTAATCTCTTCTGGTTTTTATTCTAGCTTAATTATCATTTGCTGATTTTACTCTAACAAATCTGGAACTTATATTGATGTATAGCGTGAAGTAAGCATCAGTTTTTTGCCGTAGAAGTAATTAATTTTTCTAGTACTTTGAAATCATCCTTTGCAGTCCTCAACCTCTTCTTGCCAAATTTTGTTGGCTACACTTTCTAATTTTTATTCATTGACTTTTGGTTGCGCTGGGTCTTCACCGCTGCTGGGGCTTCTTTCTCATTGCAGCGAGCAGGGGCTGCTCTCGCTGCAGTGAGCAGGCATCTCATCACGGGCTTTTCTTGCTGCTGAGCGCAGGCTCCAGGGCACACAGCCTTCAGCAGTTGCGGCTCCCAGCAGTTGCGGGGCATGAGCCTAGTTGCTCTGGGGCATGTGGAATCTTCCCGGACCAGGGATCAAACCCGTGTCTCCTGCATTGGCAGGCGGGTTCTTTACCACTGAGCCAGACCTTTCTCTGGCACTTTCTCCCTCTTTCTTCCTGCATCATCTGCTGAATCACTCCAGCACTTACTCTGAACTGAAAACTTCTTATTTGGTATTGGAGTATATAGCCAATTAACAATGTCGTGGTAGCTTCAGGTGAACAACAAAGGGACTCAGCCATAAATATACGTGTATTCATTCTCTCCCAAATCCCTCTCCCATGCAGGCTGGCACGTAACATTGAGCAGAGTTCAGTGTGTGCTGTACAAATATAGAGGTCCTTGTTGGTTATCCATCTTAAAATATAGCAGTACGTACATGACGTTCCCAAAGTCCTAACTGTCCCTTCACCCAGGCAACCATAAGTTTATTTTCTAAGTGTGTGAGTCTCTTTATGTTTTGTAGGTTCATTTGTATCATTTCTCTTTAGATCCCACATATAAGGGATGTCATACAATATTTCCTCTTCTCTGTCTGACTTAACTTCACTCAGTGTAACACTCTCTAGGTCCATCCACGTCGCTGCAGATGGCATTATTTCATTTTTTAACAGCTGAGTAATACAAGGCCTGGCGTGCTGCAGTTCATGGGGTCGCAGAGTCGTACACGACTGAGCTACTGAACTGAACTGAACTGAATATTCCATCATGTATATGCACCACATCTTCTTTATCCACTCCTCTGTCAGCGGGCATTTAGGTTGCTTCCGTGTCTTGGCTGCTGTAAATGGTCCAGCGCTTACTCTGATGTTCCCTGTGCTCCACTCTTGTTTTTCTGTCTCCTTTGCCTCGTTGTCCTTCCTCCCCCACTCATCCCAGTGGGAAGACTCTCTGGGCTGCATCCTTGGGCCTTTTCACTCACCGTTCTGTGGTCTCATCAGTTCCAAGGCTTTAAATACCATCTGATGCTCACAACTCCCTGATAAGATGGTTCCTGACCTGCCTCTCCCCCAAATCTAGACTGGAATAGCCAACTACCAGCTCCAATCTCTACAGCTGTGCCTACAGGAACCCTCAACCCAGCATGGCAGAGCCTGGTCTCCACTCCCATCTTCCCACCTTCCTGGCCACTCTGTCATCCCAGTGACACCATCATTCATTCTTCCTGGGGCTTTGACCACGACAAACACACAACCGAAAAATAAGATGCTGCTTGATCCCTCGCTTGCTCTCACACCTCACATCCGATTCTTCAATATATCCAATCAGCCCAAACCGGATCCCAGATCTGACCGGATCTTCCTATCTCTCCCAGCAGGTCCAGGCTGCCTCAGTCCTGTGTAGAAGCTCCGGTGGCATCCTCGCCCAGTCCCTGCCACTCCTGTCTCCCTCCCTCCCCAGCCAGTATCGCCTTCTTGCCCCAGATGCCCTGCGGCTTCTCATCGCACTGAGACCAGATGCCCTGTGGCTTCTCATCGCACTGAGAACAGCGCCCTTCTCTCTGCTCGCTCAGCCCGCTGTTTGCCCCCACCCCTGACCTCACTTCCTCCCGCTCTTTCCCGGCTCCTCCGTCCAGCCCCACCGGCCACCCACTCTTCCTCCCGGGGGCCCAGCATGCCTCCCGTGCCTGGGGGTCCTGAGCCCTCCGCCTGCCCTGCTCCTCCTCCAGACAGTGGCCTGACTCCCTCCTTTCTGCTACCTTCTCAAAGGTATCCGTGCTTTCAGCTGTGCATTCTCTCTCTCCCTTTACCTGGCTTTCTTTTACGACATACCTTTCTTTTCTTTCTCTTCCGTGGAAACCTGATATACACTTACCTGGCTGTTCTCTGCTGCGCCCCGTGCGCCGAGACGGGGACTGACCCAGGACTCGGCGAGTATTCACTGGCTCTGTGGAGTCGCAGGGCAGCATCCTGTCCCCTTGCCTTCTGGTTTGGATTCCTTTTAACTCTGTCTTTCAAACACTGTGGAGCCATCTAGCTAGCTATCTAAAAATTCAGATAATCCGATGGAATTCCCATCAGTTACATCATGAGACCTGGAAGTGGCTCCTGATTCTTCCAGCACTGCTTCCCAGCTTTAGCCATGAGAGCGTCACAGTCACAGACTTTGTCACATCCACATATTAGCTGTACCGCTTCTGACTTTTTCTCTAAGTCAACTCATTTTAAAGAGAGATTTTAAAATACACTTCTTAGGGAATCCCCTGGCAGTCCCGGGGTTAGGACTCAGCACTTGCACTGCCAGGGGCCCGGGTTTTTGATCCCTGATCGAGGAACTAAGATCCCGCAAGCCATGTGGCACAGCCAAAAACAAAAAACAAAAGTTTTTAGTAAAATACTCTTCTTACTATAAATGGAAAACAAGTATCACTTGACACAAATAGAAACTGCATAAGTAAATACATAACTATTAAAAGGCTTCTGCCACCGCAAATTATTGTGCATGCAGTATTTTGGAAAACTGAGCTTCAGGATTAAGTGCAAAAGCTCTTTATCTTTAACAGAGTCGATAAAATTTTTCCCAAAAGCCCATGCTTGCCTCTTCAGCTTCATCATAGTTTTTTTTTTTTTTTGTACTGAAAACTTTGAGGATGTATTACTTGCTGGTTTATCTTGAACCAGACAGTTTTTTGAAAAGTGTTTTTCTCACTGATCTGTTAAGAAAGAAAAAAAGAAAATAACACTTCAGAAAGAAAGGATGTCACACTAAAGCAATTTTGCCAAGAGGCAAACCTTGATGGCCGAGCATTCCCCTCCTTCCTGCCTGGGGTCCTCTGAGCATTTCTTCACTGCTACTTTTGCAAGTTCCACCATTTGCACTTTAGTGAGACCAACATGAAAATGCCAGTCCCAGCTGGAAAGCGGCAATGTGGAAGCTAGGAGGAGCTCTTCTGTGGTCTCTTGCCCACACGTTTGACTTTGGAGAGTGGTGGCCGCTTTGTAAGGGTGAGCGGACTCTGGGTTTCTTTTTCACTTTTTTGTTCCTCTCGTATTCAGTCTCTTCTCACATTTCCCGTGCAGCGTCAGTAATGACCGTGAGAGGATTCTGTATTCTATCTAAAGAGCAAGTGCATCTTCTTGCAAGTAGGGAAATAAAGTTCATATTACAGTGTCTGCCCCCTTTTCTTTTCTCTCTCTTTTTTTTTTTTTTTTTACAAATTTCACACTGGAAAAGCCCAGAGAAGCGTTAGAGTCCATGAAAGTCAGATGGCGCTATGCCTTTAAATTGCTAATTTGGTTGGTGTAGACTCAAGGGTGAAGATATTACTGTTTTCTAGAGTAAGATGGTTGTGTTAGGTTGGCAAAATTTTGTGCTTTGTATTAGGGGAGAACACATAGCAGAAAACTGTGTTTGTAGAATAAACCAGTTTTAAATGATGTATTCAGAAAAATGGGCTTCCCTGGTGGCTCAGATGGTAAAGCGTCTGCCTGCAATGCGGGAGACCGGGTTTGATTCCTGGGTCAGGAAGATCTCCTGGAGAAGGAAATGGCAACCCACTCCAGCACTCTTGCCTGGAAAATCCCATGGATGGAGGAGCCTGGTAGGCTACAGTCCATGGAGTCGCAAAGAGTCGGACACGACTGAGCGACTTCACTTTCACTTTCAGAAAAATGAGTACTTAGAGCCTCATGGTGGAGAGCCCTCGACTGAGATCAGAACCGCCCCCCCCCTCTTTCTGGGCTGCCGCTTGGATTAGGAGAGAAACATTAGAAGGTGTCACCGCTGACTGGCAAACGGACTTGCATGTTCTCATGTCCAAGTAGCTCCTTGGAGTGGCTGCTCTCCTCCTCGCTGACATGCATCTTTTGAGCATTTGAGCGGAATGCTTGCTGAGGGCCGTGCTCTCTGTGCCAGAGGATGCTTATTTCCGTGCTCATTGGAGAGCGCAACTGGGCTTCCCCCCGTAGCTCAGGGGTGAAGAAGCCGCCTAGTGCAGGAGACACAGGTTCGATCCCTGGATCGGGAAGATCCCCTGAAGAAAGCAATGGCAACCCACTCCCAGTATTCTTGCCTGGAGAATCCCACGGACAGAGGAGCCTGGCGGGCTGCAGCCCAGGGGTTTGCAAAGCGTCGGTCAGAAATGAGCTTGAATACGTTGGAGAGCATGACAGTGGATTCACTTCTCATAATTTTTGGTGAAAGCACTACGCTCCGAGCAGAATGACATCCACAGTATGAGACACCCCACGTTGTACGAGTGACGTATCTGCATCTTCCCTTGGGTCTTGGGAGCCGGACACCTGCCTCCCCTCACCTACTTAATTTCCTCTGTCTCAGGGGCCCTGGGTTCCCCCACACAACCCCCTCAGGGCTTGAAGTGATGCTGGTTCCCTTAGTGAATGCCCGTGCTTGTTGTTCTTGCTGTCTACTCTCTGCGCGCCCTGGGATGTGCCCACCAAGGAAGAGCCCACCAGTGCTGGCATCCCCCGCCGCTGATGCAGCGCCTGGCACCCAGCAGGCCCTTGGCCCATGCTCACGGGAGGGAGGGAGGGGGACAGTCATCCATTTACGCACCATCTCTGTCTGCTCTGACTTTCTGTTTTTGTGATGAGGCGGTCTCCATGGGTTCTGCTTTGGTGTGTGTACGCAGATTCTGGAGAATGGTGGGCTTCTCCAGAGACAAGCTCTCTTTGAAGTGCTTAACCACGTGGGTTTGTCATCTTTCTGTTGTGAAGACATTTTTAGCAATAGCGACAGACTCTCTTTTATGCTTTAAAATAATGCTGAGAACTTGTATTAACTGCGTAGAGGAGAAGAAACTGTTTACAGAGTGACCATTCTGTTTCTCCCTTTTAAGGATTTTGCAGAGTTGACTCTTTTTGGATGAGTGTTTTTGTGATTTCTGTTTTCATTTCTTTTGGGTAAACTTCTAGGATGGTGAGTGCTTGCTCATGGTCGTTTGTGTTTAGTTTTTTTAAAACCTGCCACACTCTTTTGAAAGTGGCTCTTCTGTTTTTCATCCCACCATCAAATATGTGAGAGTTTCCGTTGCTCCACATCCTTATCAACACTTATTTTTATCCACTTTCTAAATTGTAGCCATTTTAGTGAGTATGTAATACGGCAGGGTTTTGGGGGCAGTTTTAATTTGCACTTCCGTATCACTAGTAATATTCAACATCTTTTAACGTGCTTATTTGCCATTAGGATGTCTTCTTTGATAAAGTGACTCTTCAAATCTTATGCCCTCTTTTAATTTCAATATTTATTTATTTATTCGGTTGGGGTTTGGATTTTTTACTGAAATACAGTTGACTTACAGTGTTGTGTTAGTTTCAGGCGTACAGCAAAGTAATTCAGTTGTGCGTATCTACATGTTGTCCCTAAGTCGTGTCCGCCTCTTTGCGACCTCATGGATTGTACCCCGTCAGGATGCTGTGTCCTCCACTGTCTCCTGGAGCTTGCTCAGATTCATGTCCATTGACTTGGTGTTGCTGTATAACCATCTCATCCTCTGTCGCCCCCTTCTTGTTTTGCCTCCAATCTTTCCCAGCGTCAGGGTCTTTTCCAATGAGTGGGCTCTTTGCCTCAGGTGACCAAAGTATTAGAGCTTCAGCCTCAGTCCTTCCAATGAATATTCAGGGTTGATTGCCCTTAGGGTTGACTGGTTTGATCTACTTGCAGTCCATGGGACTCTCGAGTCTTCTCCAACACCACAGTTCTACATAAATATATATATTCTTTTTTCACATTTTCTTCCATTATAGGTTATTACAAGATAGTTAACATCACTTCCTCCAAAGTTGACTCTTTATGATGACTTATATTAAAAGCTCATTAGCATTGACTTGCTCAGACATGTTATTGATTTGATGAACCAAATTCTTGAATTTATAAAAACCTTTGCTTTAGTTTTCTCTTATTCTGTACCATGTATCAGACATTTCCTATATGGTAGCAGGATGGAAACTGTGGGTATTGAAACTAGACTATAAAATATACCTGGGAAAAAATAGTCTGAGTTAAAAACAAACAAATGAAAACTGGTAACTTTGCTCCAGAGAGGACATACAAAGCGTAACCCTTAAAGCACACGTTCTGGTTTACCCAGGCTATGTGTACCTCTTGGGCCCTGGAGCCGGCGGTTAAGAGCATGGAATCTGGTGCCACTCGGAGTGCTCTCTGGGCACGTTACGTAACCTGTGAGCCTCCGTTTCCTCTTTGAAAGATGAAGATGAGAACAGGACCTACATCCGTGAATTGCTGTGAGGACTGAGTTGGTACATGCTCCAGGCTTTCAGCGGTGCCTGGCGTTTACATAAGAGTTAGCTGCTGTCACTACAGAGATGAGGCAGATAGAATAGTGACCTGTTTTCCATTATTTGCTCTCTCTGTGTTGTACTTGAAAAGCTCAGTGATACAGAAAAAGGGAAGAATCAAGTCCAAACCTCTCTGGGTTACCGAGCTGAGTTTCTGTGCGTCATAAATACAGGAGCGGTTGTCAGCAGTTCAGCACACGGGCTGGGTTTGCATCCTTTCATCGCTCACAGCTGCTTATCCTTGGCAAAGTGACCTAACTTCTGTTTGCTTACCTATAAAATGGGAATAATAGCAGTACCTATCTCATAGGGCTTTTATGAGAATAAGTGAAATAATAATAGTACCAGCCATGTAATAAACTTGGAATAATGTTAAGCTCTTTCTAATTATGAGTTTGTACTAATCATAATTCTTATTGATGGGACTCGTTGCGCTCCATTTTTGATTACCATGGGCTGCCTCTCTAAATGAAAACAGTGGTGACGCTCTGTAGATTAAGGTAACTGTTCACATACAAATATGAATTGGCCATTTTTATCATAAGTATATCTTCAGGACTCAAACTTTGGTTTTAGAAACAGTTTAACAAATGTGTGTTAGTAAGATTAAACTAGAGTATTAAAATAGTTTTTAGAAAAATGTCTTGAAATTACAATATGAAAACTAACAAAATATTTTGAGTTCTAGAACGAGCTACTAACTTTTGAGATTTATAGATTTATTCTCTCATCCCTCATCTATTCTTCTCCTGTCAAGTCCAAGTGCAAGATGTAAAGATGAATAGGACTTCCTGTGTGCTCCCATCAGGAAATTCACAGCGTAGCTGGGAGACAGAGAGCGGCTGCGGGACCAGGAGTGAACTGTGGGGTCAGCGCGGGCTGCTGCGGGGTTCTGGGGGCGCCTGCCAGACAGGGAAGGGCGCCCAGAGGAAGGCCGTCAGACTTCCTTGCAGTCACGTGGCACTAAGCTTGTGGCATTCTGGGCACCTGTCTTGTGAGTACACACTGATCTTGAAAAAGATCCCACATGGCTACTGAAACCCCAGGAGGGGTACTTGCAGTGAAACTAGGAGGGAGACGGTGGAGGAACGAGGGGAGGGAAGCTTCTTCATGGATCAGTGGTTTACAGTCTTTAAAGAGAGTACAGTGAGGTTTAATGTGACAGGTAATAGACCCTATCAGTCTCTTAATTTAGATTGACAGTTCTTTGAATAAATTTGAACTGGGACTAGCTGAAATCCTTCATTTGATCAAGTAGGCAGTTAAATGAATTATTATGCTCCCCCCATCCCCTTTTTGTTACGGAAGTTATCAAACATGTACAGAATAGAGTATGGTGAAAGTCCACGTCCCCATCGCCCTGCTTCAGGACCAACACACAGCCCGTCCTTTGAAAACAAATGCCCTTATGTGGTATAATTTCTTCCATTAGTATCTCAATGTATACCTCTAAAAAGTAAGACTTAACCCCAACACCATTATCATACCTAAAGTAATTATAACTTCTTAGTACCATTAAGATAGAAAGATGTTGTAATGTTAGTTTTTTAGGTTAATAAGTGAAATAAAAGTTTCACTTATTAACAGAATAGTTTAAGTCATATATCTCTGTAATACCTAGTTTACTAATTTCTAGTTTACTAAAAGTATGC
This sequence comes from Bos taurus, assembly GCF_002263795.3. Lineage (NCBI taxonomy): Eukaryota > Metazoa > Chordata > Mammalia > Artiodactyla > Bovidae > Bos > Bos taurus. Next base: position 41,457,988 of record NC_037350.1, read on the forward strand.
TTTTGAATTATTCTCTATTTGCATATTGTCTCATATTCAGTTCACAGACTGTCTTAGTTCACATTAAAATATTATTTTATCCAGAAACTTTAACCCTCTTTAAGTGGAAATTTACAAAAGTCTGTGAACATAGTCAGCTTATATAAGGTACTCCAACAAAGAACAGAGTAATCACTTTATATAGAGTGTTTACTCCACAAACAGAATCAGCATGTCTCAGGGATCTGTTGGAAGGGGAAAGAATTTGTAAACTTTTTTATCTGCCAGTGAGCACCCGGGTTTGGAGGGTGGAGTTTTTGGTGCTTGCCCAGAGAGGAAGCAGTGGGCAGGTGCAAAAATAGGGCATTGTTATGGTAGTGAGTTCATTGTCCTTACACAGCTGATGAAGTAACACATTTGCAGGTTCCTCTGCTTCATCCTCCCTTTGTTCTCTTGGGCAATGAGATTAGGCTAATAAGCAGATTTCTGCTGTTTTTATAATAATTTTTCAAAAGTTGGCCATAAATGTCACACAAAAATTCCAGTAGTGTCCCCCATTTGGTATTTCAAGTTGCTGCATGTGCTACCCTGTGAAACATAGCTAAACACCTGCGTGTCCTTGTTTAGCAGCAAAGGAATAACAACTCTTTCCACCTTAAAAATTTTGTTATTAATTCTATTGCTACAAATATGTAGAATTGACTTTTTAATGAAGAGAAAAGAATATTTTGGTTATTAATACTCTATTCAGTACATCAAATAAAAATGTAAGATAGCCAAAGAAAGCATTCTGAACATCACAATGCATTTTTGAATGGAGCTGGTTTTTGCAGAAAAGTGATTTAAATCCTTGTTTCAGTAAGCCTTTATTTGAAAATAGGAAATTCATTTTCATGGGAGTGCCTCTCGGCAGGCTGTGAGTTGTGTTTTTCTTTTGGCTTCTGCATCAACTTCAAATTTTAGTTTATTCCCATGAGATTATTGTTAGTAAATCAGGAATTGATTTAGTCGATCTCTAAGTCAGAGTAGGTCACAATACCAAAATGTGATTTGATGAAAGTATGCAATGTAGGAGACCCGGGTTCCATCTCTGGGTCAGGAAAATCCCCTGAGAAGGGAATCTTACCTTGGAGAAGGCTTGCCCACACCAGAATTCTTGCCTAGAGAATCCCATGGACAGGAGCCTGGCCAGCTACAGTCCATGGGGTCACAAAGAGCCACTAACACTTTCACTTTTGGGGCTTCCCAGGTGGCGCAAGTGGTAAAGAACCTACCAGTGCAGATTAGACCTAAGAGATGTGAGTTCCATCCCTGGTCGAGAAGATCCCCTGGAGGAGGGCATGGCGACCCACTCCAGTATTCTTGCCTGGAGAATCCCATGGACAGAGGAGCCTGGCGGGCTGCAGTCCATAGGGTCGCACAGAGTTGGACGCGACTGAAGCGATTTAGTATGAGTGCATGGAAAGAATATAGCCCACGTGTTTTACTTTTAGATTTTTTAATTAAAAAATTAATTATTTGAATTTAAATTACCTTTGTGTTCAAATATATCTTATGGAAAATGAAATCAGGCTCTTTGGAGATGATATAGCTGGTTTGGCTTTCTGTTTCTGATTAACTGTCTTATTTAAAGCATCAAAGTAAAACCAAATCAATCATTTGCATATCGGTATCTATGAAGGTTATCCAAATAAAAATAAGGTATTTAAAAGATAAATTTCTGTTATAATCAGTGTTTTCTGATTCAACAAAGACTTGTGCCTGTTTCTTTGCTAAGCTTGGAGAAGTTGAAGTTGAAAAGATTCTTACTTTAAAGGAGCCGATAGTCTAGTAGGAAGAGATAGAAAAATAGTAAGACAGGGTGTGCAAATGTATTTGGAACAGAAGGGAATCCCTAAGGTGTCCCAAGGCTGTTGGGAAACGTACTTGGAAGCCTAGGTTAATGGCTGCTTTATTCTGTAAACCTTCACAAAAAGTAAATACTAGAATTCCCTTGTTGATTGCCCGCTATGTGCTTGGCACTCTGCTTGTCAGCAGGTTCATGTGTCAGTATGTACTTGTTCATATAATAAGTGTATGCACATATGTGTACATACACAATATACACGCACATGTACAGACAGACACATGAGAGACGGGAGAGAGGCCCTCATGCAGGGTGGTCCAGCAGGAGGAGTCAGGCACTTTACAAGCAATGGCCATCATTACCACAGGGACAGAGTTTAGACTGGTGAGGCGGGTGGAAAGGATGACTAGCGTCTGAGCCAGAAGAACGAGAAGGAGAAAACCAATATGAATAAAGGAGGGGGAAGAAACTTCTAGCAGCAGGAACCATGTGTTCAGCGGTTACAAGGAAGTAAAGAACTTGGCAGGTGTGAAGATTGCCAGAGGCTGGAGCCACTGCAGAAGCCAGACCCCAGAACATCTTACAGAGAATTCGAAAGAGTTTGGATTTCATTCGTACTGCAAGGGAAGGCCGACTGAGTAAGTAGCAGGTGTGTGTATCCGGGGAAAGAAGTAACATCGGATTCATAACTTAAAAAGATGACTCTTAGTGAGTATGTTGGAGAAGGCAATGGCACCCCACTCCAGTACTTTTGCCTGGAAAATCCTATGGACGGAGAAGCCTGGTAGGCTGCAGTCCATGGGGTCGCTAAGAGTCGGATACAACTGAGCGACCTGACTTTCACTTTTCACTTTCATGCATTGGAGAAGAAAATGGCAACCCACTCCAGTGTTCTTGCCTGGAGAATCCCAGGGACGGGGGAGCCTTGTGGGCTGCCTCTGTGGGGTCGTACAGAGTCAGACACGACTGAAGTGACTTAGCAATAGCAGCGGTGAGTATGTGGGGAAATGACTGTTGTTTTCTGGTTAGGCTCATGGGAAGGGTTAAGTTAAGAAGCAGAGGCCAGATAGAAGGATGAGGGATGGGATTAGGATGGAGACCATGGGGATGGAAGAGACAAAAGTGGATTCCCGGGATATTTTGGAAGCAGAATTAACAGAATTTGGAGTAACTAGATATTGGAGAGAGTGGGCAGCTTTGTCATCTTCTCAGAAATAGGAAGACTGAAATAGGTCCTTTGGAACTGACAACATGTGGACCATTGGTCCCCATAAGGAGAGCCGCTTCAGTGGTGTGAAGGGGACGTGAGCCATGTTGGACACGTCTTGTTAATTCTCAAAGCAGCCTTAGCGGCCTTGTCCCTGTTTTATGAATTTGAAAGGTTTGAAAGTGACTTTCCAGAATTACCCAGCTAGTAAGTGGTGAAGCAGGCGTTTGAACACTGTGCTCTTGAGCTCAGAGGCTGTGCTCTGTCCATTCTGTTAGGCTGCCTGGTACAGGACTTGTATGTTCCCGTCAGGTCATTTTGATTTGAACATGTCCACTGACTAACGATGTTGAGCAGCTTCTCATGCGTTTATTAGCCATTCATGTTTCTTTGATTAAATGACTACTGAAATATTATGCCCATTTCTTAACTAGGTTGTCTTATTGAGTTGAAAGAGTTCTGTATTTTGGATACAAGCTCTTTATCAGATATGTGATTTGCCAATATTTTCTTCCAGTTTGTGGTTGTTCATTTCCTTATTTATTTTGAAGCACTAAAGTTTTTAATTTTGGTGAAGTCTCTTTTATCGAAAAAAAAAAATTGTAATGAATTGTGCTTTTGTTGTTATATCTAGGCATTCTTTGCCAGAGTTGAGGCCATGAGACTTTATTCTCTTCTAGAAGTTTTATCATAGGGTGGGTTTCACTTAATTGTGGAGGTCATGGAATCCTTCTGTGAGGAAGTGGTACTTAGGCTGAGGTCTGGAAGCTGAGTAGGAACTAAAAGGGGAGGGGAGAGATCCCAGCAAGAGGAATAGCATGTGCAGAGCTGAAGTCTGATGAGATCGTGTCAAGTTTGAGGAGGCAGAGGAAGGAGACCATTTGGGCTGGGGGCAGGGAGTGGTACGTGTGAGACTGGAGAAGTGATGTGGTCGTTCAGGTCGTGTGAAGCAGGGGTGTCCAGAGGCTTTCATTAGGCAGGGAGTGACATGACCATGTTTGCTATGCAGCATAGCATAGCTACTATGGCTACACTCTGGCTACTGTGCAGGAAAGGATTGGAAGAGGGCTGTTGAAGATCTGACTGACCAGCTAGGAGGCTCTTGACCAGCTAGTGAGAAACGGTGGTAGCTTGGACCCAGGGGAAGTGGGAAAATTAGGACTGTTAGGGACACTCGTGGGCTTACCTGCCTTGAATTCTACACGGTCGAGCTTCCCAACCAGGAAGTTATAATAAGCACGAGTAAGCCAGTGTCTGTGGCTTCCACTCTGTTCCCTAGCAGACACCTCTTCTGGGTTCCGTTTGTTGGATTTTCTTTACTAGAAGGAGATGGTCCTAATAGCCCACACACAGCAATTTAGTTTGAACATTTTCACTGCTTTTCTGCCACTTCACAAGGCTTTGGAAAAAAGTTAAAAGCAGGTTACTTATTCATTCCTATGTCCATTTCATTAAAAAAAAAGTGAGTACTTATTAAACGCTGCACACACATAAGATCAAGTCCCTTTGTTGTAGAAAAGTGGCTTATAATCTAGAGTTGAGTAGTCTCAGATGGACCCTCCTGTACTGTTAATTCAGGAAGTTATCAGGGGAAATGTGGCTGAGTCTGATGAATATGAGAGAACAATCGCAGTGCCACAAACTGTGAGCTCCAGCCCACTAATTCAACAAAAGATGATTGTGAGACGTTTTCAGGGACTATAGTATCAACTTGAACTCTGAGCTTTTATTTTAGTTCTAAGATATGAAATGTGGAAGAATCTTTTCTTTGATTTTTCCAGAGTGTCCTTTAATTGACTCAGTGAATTAATAGAAGCAAATTACTATTTCTCAAAGGGATTACCAAAAAATCAAATTCATATTACCTTTCAAAATACAACAGAAAGCACTAGGATTTCTAGCCTGATGGTAGAAGTATCTTACTCAGAAAACTAAAACATATAGATTTTTTTCTACATGCTTCCATTCTGTCTGTGAAATTGATACCTGTGAACAAATTTCCTCTTCTACAATTTCCTGAAGTGTACAGAGAATCCAAAGCTTCTCTTGACTTCAGTTATAGAGAAAGAGAGGTAATTAAATGCTGCTATAAAGAAGGAAAGACAGTGTGATGTTGAAATCCCTTTGCCAGGTCATTTTAGCTTCTTAAGGGCATACATGGTAAATTTAGACCCTCAAAATTTAGCGATTCTAGAAAACTTGAAAATATTGCATCTCATGTGCATACCCATGATGGTAAATGGGAAAGAATTAGGATTAAGAAGGGGCTTAAAAAGTCATAAGAAATGAACTGTCAGATTCTGGGACACGTAGGTTTTTATAAGCAAATTTAAGTACTGGCAAAGCTGTCTGAACTGAAAAGGCAGAGCTACCTGTTGCCAAGAGCATCGTCATTAATTGCCTTGATCATGGAGCACCAAAGTCCCCCTGTGAACAAGGGAAGGCAGATACAGGGCAGAGAAGGGCCTGGACAGTTTGTGGCAAAGTGCTGGTCGGATCACTCTTCTGTCTCTCTGGAGTGCTCTGTGGTTCCATCTTCCCCAACTGAGGACAGAATGTATATGTATCTGTATGGTGCCATCACACGTAACACGAAGTTTGTGTCTTTAAGGGTTTAAAAATCTTATATCTCTATCCAAGGCCTTAGTTTATATGCTAACATATTCAAAGAATACGGAAACACGGGGCTGCTCCACTATTTTATATAGTCAATTCAATTTGTATTACTACACCTTCAGGCAGACTTTTTCATAAGATAGCAAGCTTTGGGGGCTTTTTTGGTTGGTTGGTTGGTTTTTCTCCTCTGCTTATGAAAAAATAAAGTGATAACCTGAAATTAGTTCTGTTTTGGTTTAAACTTCTTTCTTGAGTGGGTGTTTCCCGAATGCTGTGCCTTCTTATTCCTATCTTGTAATTAATCATCATTTGCTATTTTCACAGTCATTCTTAAGTTCCTACTTTGTACCTAGAACAGGGGAAGTTCCCTAAGAAAACAGTGTTTCTGTGCAGTGGATTGGTGGGCAAGGCTTCATTCTAAGGAATATCGCCATTACGTGGAAAGTTCACGGAGAGCACCCTGTCATGTCACATCCCAGCTTCAGAACGCTCCGGGTCTTGTTTTAGGAGTGGTAGCTCAGCTTATGGACTTTTCTTGAAAAAGAGTAGGCTTCTTATATATCTTGCTGCTGTGTTAAGTACATATCATTGAGTACATATAAGGGAATTCCCATAATCTCATGTCTATGTTGAACTCTTCATCAAAAGGATAAATATCCTTACGGTTGTATGCTTCTGAATAAACTCAATTCTCTTTCAGTTTCTCAGGCCACTTTCAGTTGTCAGCCCCAAGGGAAAGTTCACTGCATCATTTTGTAAATATGAATTCTGAGGAGGGGCTCAGAGGCTGTATTTTATTGACCATTTAGGGGTGGCCTTATTTTGGAGCACCACTTTTAAAAAATGTTTGTTTGTCTGCACCAAGTCTTAGCTGCGGCCCGCGGGATCTAGGTCCACGACCAGGGATCGAACTCAGGCCCGTGCGTCGGCAGTGTGGATCCCTAGCCACTGAACCACCAGGGAAATCCCTGGAATGCCATTTTTAATGGTTTACAGGATTCTCGGCCAACTTTTCCGTAGTCCTTGGGTAATGGCATTTCTGAATTAAAGTGAACCTTGTTAAGCTCAGCGGGTTTTGAATGCGCTGCACTGGTTTTATGGGCCGGTCTAACGTCACTGTCCACTGCCAGCCCCCGAGAGCCAGCTGCAGGCGCTCCCGGCTCACACTCTTGGCCTTGGTGGCGATGCATGTCTCTTCTCAGCACATGTGATGAGATGCCAGGGTTTCCCTTCAGCCGCAGCGCTCTTTCCTGGGCTGCTGTGTTGTCTCCTGCCTGCCTGCGCCTTGAACACCCAGGCTGCTATGACTGCCTTCTGCGCCTCTGCCGGCAAGCAGCCAGTGGGAAGCCTGCTTACCACCCACCTGTGCACGTGCCCCTTTTTCCTGCCAGGGTGGTTCCCAGGTCATTCACCACTCAACCAGGCACTGAGGGCACCAGGTTGAGCATGTAGGGAAACTCTCTCCTCATCTCTTAGGGTTAGTACCTACACCCTGAGCATCAGCCTGACAAAAGACAGGTTTTTTAAAACTTTGATGGTAGTATTTTAATTTGTATGTGCGCATGGAGGCCTCCATAGAAAAGAAGTGAAGACGCAGAGCAGCAGTTATACCCACGGGTTTATATACCATTTTAACAAAGGGTGTGATAAACTCAGTTCAGTTCAGTTCAGTCGCTCAGTCGTGTCCGACTCTTTGCGACCCCGTGAATCGCAGCACGCCAGGCCTCCCTGTCCATTGTGAAGACGTAACTAGACAAGGAGGGAGAGTTCAGGCTTCCAGAGGTGGCGAACTGTGGGAACGTGTGTGAGGACCTCGTGGGAGACCGGGATCGCCGAGTGAGGTTTGCTGCGCAGACTCCAGTGGCTGCCTTCTCTGTTGATGCCTAGTAGGGAAAAGGGGGAGCCTGCCTTACAAGTGAAAATTTACACTAAATACTTCCTTTGCACCCTGCTTTCAGAGAGGGGAGGCCCAAGAGCTTCTCCCACTTCCGTTGTTTCTATGTCACCTTTAGCCGTAGCTGGAAATAATCCCCCTGCAAGGGTGGTGTATTTGGGGGTGGCATACCCACAGCCCTTTAAAAGACATTGTGTCTGCCCTCAAGGAACCTAGTGTCCAGTTGGGGGGACAGAGGGCAAGCAAAACTTACGCCTTAGAGCAGGAGGGAGCGGGAAAGAGCACCTGAAGGTCCCTGCGTTTGTCAGGGGGGCTGCAGTTGAGCTGAGAACCAGAGGTGTGGGGCACCTCTGAGCCAGGGGCCCTGCGGGTCACAGGCAGGGCAGGGGAGAGCATGTGATTGGTTGGAGCCCCCAGATGTTGACTGCAAGTCCTGGGTAACTGGGGAGGCAGTTTCTCAGCCATACCTCCTCAGTAGGGGTCTAGTTTCCAGGCTGTTCTGACGGAAGTCCTCACTGTCCATAATGTAGTTGAAGACAAAACAGGAAGAGCAGAGCGTAAGCTAACCTCTGAACACAGTTCTGAATCAAGACAGTGTGTCTTTGACACTTCGCCCTTGTCTCTTTCACTTTCTGGTCCCTCTTTCTGCGAGGCGTTTATTTCCCTCATGGCCTCCTCCTGAGGCCACCATCACAGCTGCCCTGCCACCGCGCTTTCTTCACGATCATCTGTCTGTCTACCCATTTCCCCCCCATCTGCATGAGCCATTAATCTGAGAGAAGCATTAGAAAGAGAGCAAGCATAAGACACTAATTCACATTAAATTTTGAATGTTGAAATTTTCTAAACACTCCTAAACATGGTATTCTCAACTTTATAAAAGAGAAATGTCAAATATGTGAATCTCTAATGGTGAAATTTCAGGAAGTAGTTCGAAAGGAAGTGAGGAATTTAGTCTGCTCAGCAGGCTACCCCATGTGTTGAGCCCCTTCTTCGTGCAACCTCTTCCTCCCCTTCTGGCCTCTGGGATCTACTCAAGACCCATCTCCCACCATTGCTGCTGGCTGTGCCACCAGCCTGTCTGGGAAGCAGGGAATCCATGTCTCATCCCCACCCCGTTAGCTGGCTATACTGAGCTTAGTCACTGAGTCGTGTCTGACTCTTTGCGACCCCATGGACTGTAGCCGGCCAGGCTCCTCTGTCCTTGGGATTCTCCAGACAAGAATACTGGAGTGAGTTGTCATGCCCTCCTCCAGGGAATCTTCCCAACCCAGGGATTGAACCCAGGTCTCGTGCACTGCAGGCAGATTCTTTACCAGCTGAGCTTCCAGGTGTTGAGGGACTTACAGTGGAAGGAGGGAGGGGACTGAGGTAGCCATTCCTGGTACTAATTTATTCGTTAAGTCACTCATTCATAAGCCTCCAACAGCTCATAATTGAAAGTGATAAATCCCCATTTCTAAAGTATTTTCTGGAAATAATGAGGTATGATGGGCTTTCAAGCATGCTGAGATTTGTCACTGACCCTTCCAGGGGCAGAATGTTTCCAACTTGGAGCACAGGAACATTTATAAGAGGCTGATATCCAAAAGCATGTTGAGCTTTGGGTCTCGTGTGGTAACTGTTTATAGTTGAAATATATGCACTCTTCTGTTGTAAATATTGTGGGAAATAAAATTCAGAGTCCTTTTAAAAGTGTTCCTGAATTCATAATAGATTTCTGTTGTCATGCATTCTCTCAGTAAATTGTCAATAAAAGTGCACCCACTCTTAAACTTGAAAAGGTTCAAAACCATGGTTCTAGATGATAATTTTTTGACTACTTAATTTGAAATGAAGGCAGCGCAAGTGAAAACATGTCTGAAGGTAATTGTTTTGACTATTACTGAGTGTTCTTCAGTGATATTTAGCCTAAAGAAATCTAACATCTGAATTATTCTATCAGCGTAGAGAATCCTTATGCTCATGTGTAACATTCCACTGAACCTGATTTTCATCTCGCAGCATTGCACCGTGGAGTGTAGGGAAATGCCTGTCCATCCAGTGGGTACCCTCCCCTGTGGACAGGACAGTTCCTAAGGGGGAGGTGGGGTTGGCCCCATGGGAGTTGGATTCCGGTGTTCTGACCTGGGCTGTCGGGGGACAGGAGATGAAGAGCAGTTCCTCAACTTTGCTTTATTCCTGTGTCCTGTTAAAATGCAGATGTCCTGTTAGCTAGCTGTACTGGGAGTTCAACCTGGTGCTCTGCGACACCCAAGGGGTGGGAAGGAGCGCCAAGAGGGAGGGGACATACGTATACTTATGGCTGATTCATATTGTTGTGTGGCAGAAACCAGCACAATATTGTAAAGCGGTTTTCCTCCAATTAAAAGTAAATTTTAAAAAATGCTGGAGGGAAAGGTAACACAAGCTACTGAGGGCGGAAATGAGCTTCGTTATGTAGATAACTCTTTTATTCTTTAAAAAAATATATGTATTTATTTACTTGACTGTGCTGTCTTAGTTGTGGTACGTGGGATCTAGTTCCCTGAGCAGGAATCAAACCCAGACCCCCTGCGTTGCGAGGGCAGAGTCTCAGCCACTGGACCAAGGAAGGACCTCTCTTCTTCTTTTGGGTTATGGCCTTACTGTGTATCTTCAGAAGTGGTACCCTTAGGTGAAAGTACAGATTTTAAAAATCAGATTGCTTTTTAAGAGTCTTCTTAACAATTCATTTCATGGAAACACTGGTAATGAAAGCGTCTCACCTTTTGTCAGAATTGTTTTTCTATTGGCCAGTATGCAATTGGATAAAACAGTATTTCATCTTTGATAAACTACTGTGCTGAACAGTTTTTTTCTGTGAATTGTCTTTTTTCTACTGAAAAGATTTTATTGAGGTCTGAATTTTTTCTAATAGATGTTGTTTATGGTAAAAAGAACGGTCTTTTGCATTTGTGGCAGCTTTTTCCTCAATCTGTTGTTTCCCTTTTCATTGTGTTTTTTAAACATCCAAGAATGTTTACTGTTCACGTGACTCGGGATCTGTGGGTTTCTTCAATACTGTGTAAGGTCCCTTACTTGTAACTTGAAAGATTTAATTTGGTTTTCTTTTTATTTTTCCATATGTCATTTTTGGTATTCAGTTATTTAATTCATCTTGTATGCCCTTAAATTGATTTTATAAATAACCAGCTAATTTTCACAATGCCACTTATTGCAAAATGCTTTACTTCCTCATTTGTTCCAAATATATCCTGAATTATATTTGTTTAGCATATGATCAACTCTCTCTTGGGGGTTTTCCATTCCAATAATCAGCCCATCTCTTTTTGTTTTTCATAAAGTTTAAATTGTTGTTTTGTGAAGTGTTTTAAAATCTGGTGGGACCTACCTAGGCTTCCTCACCCCCTCCTTTTAAAAAATACATGATTAAGTTTTGATACCAGAATTACTATGAAAAATCCATCAACTAGCTTTTGATTCTTTCCCATACCCATGGCCTTTGAAAACTTGAAATAATTTGTCCATTAGATTTTGATATTTAACAGTTTCACTTCTCGTGCTGATTTCTGTAACCTGTATTATTTTTAAATCAGATTATTCATTTCATTGATGCTTCAAAATGTGTTAGCCTGTATTTGGGCATGATAGTATGGGGAGGAAAAAAGTTTTCCCCTTATCCTCTTAGGGTCCTTGGCTGAGTCTGAGAATTAAAATGGCAACATCAAGAGAAAAGTATAGAGATTAATGTTAAATTTGACATGATCTTGGGGCCTTCATAAGGAAATGAAGACCTAAAGAAACAGTTAGACTTGAGTGTTTTGAGCCCGGTTTAATGAAGAGTGGACATTCATCGAGAAGTGTCGTTAGGACAGAGGCTCTGAGTGACCTGGAGGAGACTGTGCCTGCGTGTTGGAGTCTTCTCTGTGTCTTGGAGGTAAGGATGCTCCTGTCCTGTGGGTACGGGAAGGGAACACCCCACCATGAGGACCTTATGACCTGCTTCAAGGGCACGAGCCGGGGGCGTCAGAGCGAGTGCCCGCTTCTCTTTCCTCAGACTCCACATGCCAAGTCCTGAACCCCAACCTCAGTCACGTATTTTTCATCTCTTCTGCCTCCGTTGCAGGACCCTTTCATATCTCACTCTGAGTACTTAATTTTTATTTGTCAGAGTTTATCAGCTTTAAACACAGATGTAATGTGAGGCTGTGTACGTGAATGTCTGTCTAGTGGAGATGACGTCTCTGCAGATGGAGAGGACGAGGACCCGCCGCCCCTAGGTCAGGTCTGGGTTCAGGACAAAGAGCAGAGGGTCACATCTTTTGTCTCCTGTTGTATGAAGCCCTAAGCCCCTGAGCCAGGGCCTGGTAAGGGATTCCACGGAACGAGAGAATAGCGTTTTCTGATTCTGAGGGTACTTGTGTCTCATCAGTGAAGAGGACTGAGGAGGAGCCAGGGTTGTTTATGTGTTTTGGCTGCTGCTGGAGACTTTCCTTTTTAGATGACTTTGTAAATATTTCAGGGTTTAGGAGAGGACATTTCTGTCATTTCCATGAATTGTGGCAGCTTCCCCATCTTATATTTACTCTTTTCCGTTATATAAATAGTTGTACAGAGTACAAAATCTGAATAAAGTGGATGCACAGAAATAGTTCATCAAGACCTGTGGTTCTGAGTCTGGTCCTTGGACCAGCAGCAACAGCGTTGCCCTGGAATTGGTTAGAAATGTAAATTCTCTGACCCGACCAGATACTGAGTCACAAAGTCAGTGCTGGAACGCAGTGATGCAGCAGCCTCTGTCACCAGCCCTTGAGTTGACTTTGATGACACTACAGGCCTAGTATCTCCATCACGCCTTTGAATGAACTCTGTAATAGTTGATTTGATACTTAGACACAAGCAGCTGGTTTGTCCTTTGTCTAGAGTGTTTAATTGTACTAACAACAACAACAACAAACTGTGGAGTTTGGAAGGATTCCTATAGCAATATAAACCTTTCCCACCCCCACCCCCAATAATTATTAAGTAGGTCACAACTCTTAAGTAAAATGAAGGAGTCTGTCAGATAGGACTTTAAAATTCTAGGAAATTGTTAATAGTTCAATCTGATTTTCTTGAAATGTCACTGTCTTAAAAGGTCCTAAATTTCTTACTGCTAATCTGATTTTCATATAATTTTACCAAAAAAAAAAAAAAAGATAGGATTTGGGGGACTTCTTCCTGCCCCAATCAAAAATAAGTAAAAATAGAATTATACTGTGTTAAGAGCTGGAAGTGACTTTCTTATGGATATCATCCAACCCTATCCCCTTGACCAGCAGAGAGCAGTAGCCAGGCCAGGTCTTCTAAGCTGCCTTGTTCCTGCACTAAAAGATAAGGTACAGTTGAGCATGTCTAGCTTCCTGCTTTGAGCAGACCTGGAACACGCTGTTTCTGCAGTGTCCATTTTGCTAATACTCTAGACAGTGGTCATTTCCTTCAGGGTAATTGATAGAAATTTTTTTAAGTGTTCCAGAAGTTTAGATACTAGAATAGTGTTTGTTTCCTGTGACATGGGTTTAGGAAGCAGCTGCTGCAGTAGATGCTCTGAAGGACTGAACTTTGTGAAGTCTGCTCACGAACTGCCATGGCTTGTCTGAGTTACTTACTCTGAAAAACCAGTCATTATTCTAAACTGCTACATGTGAGGTAAGAGTTATCGTTTATTAGTTGCATGTAAAAGAAATGCGCCATTTGGTTCTTGATAAATGTGTGCGCATTCATGCACACACATGGGTGTGTTGGAGGGAGGGTGAAGAAAAGCTCTGTAAAGTCATTTCACCTGCTTTTTAAAAATATGTTGACTTTAACATGCACAGCATTTTTTTTCCCCAAAGACTTATTCTGAGGAATAAGGGAAGAGCTCTTATAATACTTTTGAATACTCATAGAAATAATATATGGTATAAATAACTGTAAATCTGTCTTGGAAACTAATTATTGATGAAGGCTAACAGAAAACTCTTACAAACTGTAGTAACATAGGGCAGAGAAGTTGGTATTTTAAATGCATGTTTAAAACCTGCCGTTCTAGGACAGTATTAGTTAAAGCTCTTTTTGTCCAATCTGAGACAATTTGCATTCATTTGTTTAAGGTGAGGCAGAAGGTTGGGGAGACTTTAAAAACGGTTGAGTGTGCCTTGTTGTGAAAACTTATTTGAGATAGAAATAAAAGTTAACTGTTAAATGGTAAAAATACACAAGAGGTGGGGGTTTAAAACTGGAAGGAAATCATGTCTATTTTTGTCTTCATCTAACAAGTCCCCAGTTCCTGTGTAGAATTTTTCTAAAACTAAATGTTTTTCTATTTAAATAATAGCAATTATTGAAAGTAATTAAGAGGAAGTTGAGCCTTGTTTCTGACAGAGAAGGAGAAGGGAAGGAAACGATTCCCTGAGCACACAGTCTGTGGGTCTCACCAAATGCTGGTGAGGCAAGAGGTCACCCGGACACAGGATGGGAGCCACTCTGCAAAAGTTTGGCAGTTCCTCTCAAAATCAGAAGGTACACTCACTCACCATATGACCCAAGAATTACAGTCCTGGGTGTTTATCTCAGATGACTTATTTTCATCTGGAAGCTGGTACACAAACATTCATCGCAACTTCACTCATAATATCCAGGTGTCCTTCAGTGGGTGACTAGTCAAACTTAACTGTGGTCCCCCCAACCATGGACACAGCTCAGCAGCAAAAAGGAACAAGTTATCAACATGAGCAGCTGCTGAGACGAATCAGGGAAATTCCAGCTGAAAAAAGCCAACCTCAGAAGACTATATACCACATGGCTTCATTTATGTAACCTTTATGAGATGACATGATCATAGATTTGGACTAGGGAGGGGAGCGGGGAGGGAGGGGAGGGTGTGATTACCAGAGGGCAGCAGGAGAAGCTTTGTGGTAATAGTAACATCCTGATTGCGGTTCTTCGTGAGCCTGCACAGAGCGCCCCGCCCCGTACACTCACACGCGCGCATACATGCCTGGTGAGACCTGAACGAGCTCTGCGGGCGCACCAGCGCTGCAGTGACTGCGGCGGTGCCTGAAGCCCTTTGAATTATGGTTTCTCTGGGTCATGTGCCCAGGAGGGAGTCGCTGGGTCATACAGTAGTTCTATTATTGGTTTTCTTAAGGGACCTCCGTACAGTTTTCCATAGTGCCTGCACCAATTCCCATTCCCTTTCTTCGACACCCTCTCCAGCATTTATTGTTTGTAGATTTCTTGATGAGGGCCATTTTGACTGGTGTGAGGTAGTTCTGATTTGCATTGCTCTAATAATGAGCGATGCTGAACATCTTTTTTATGTGCCTCTTGGCCATCTGTATGTCTTCTTTGGAGAAATGGCTATTCAGGTCTTCCGCTCACTGTTTCATTGGGCTGTTAGTTTGATATTGAGCTGTATGAGCTGTTTGTATATTTTGAAAATTAATCTCTTGTCAGTTGCTTCCAGGGGTTAAAACTGCACTTCTAATGCAGGGGCATGGGTTTGATCTCTGGTAGGGGAAATAAGATCCTGAACACCTGCCGTGCAATGCAATGGAAAAAAAAAAAAAAAAGATTTTAATTTATTCTTAGTCTTAATTATTTATGTTGAATGAAAAATGTTCTCAATCTTAAAAATAAGTAGCGATTGCCAGAATTTTCCGTAACTCATATTAAATTTTATCGTTTTCTCTTTTAACATTTTTGTATTAAAGAGACTCTCCCTTCTACCAGAGAGGTTTGTCCTGGTTTTCCTTCTTCCCAGCAGCCCTGGGCTTTTTCAGTCATTAACACCTTACTGTCTTTTATTACTTATCAGCTCTGTTAAATGGACTTAGTTGTGGAATAAGTTGAAATTGTTCCTGAAATGAACCTGATGGATTTTTTATATTTGATACATTTTGTGCTACCCTTATGCCCCATTAAAACATATAACTGAGAATTGATTATACCATCTTTGCTGGTAATGGGATTTTTTTTTGTTGTTTTGAGAAATTATCCATCTGAAATTGATAGTGGAGGCTAGAATGGAAGTTGCAGTCAGATAAAGCTTGAGCAATGACCTGGAGTTGAAATCAAAGGAGACACGGGCCTGGGCTGATAATGGAATTAATCGATTACTCCTGACTCCTGGGAGAAAAACGGCAGCATCTTTTAATGTTTCGGGTTTTTTTTTTTTTTTCTTTTTAGTCTTTAGGCTAGTTGTTGAAGTTCTTAAATCTTTGTCAGGTTTTCCCCAGTATAATAAATGACATCTTAGATGTGAATAAGCGGTCATTTTTCCTTCAGAAAATGTCCTATGATTTATGTCTTCCAATAGTCATTCCCCCAAATTCAGGTGATATTAAACCTCCAGATTTGAAATACTCCCTGTGTCCGTCATCATTTCTCCACTCCCAGATGTAGTTGTTTCTTGGCAAAAGCTGAACTGATGATTCTAGAACAAACAGCACAATCAGAACACATTTGCTCAGGCATTAGCTGGGGGTGAATCCTTAGCTGCTGAGCAGGACAGTGATCTTTAGTATCTGCCGTGTGCTTTCGTCATGACTGTCCTGAGTGCAGAGCTGGTGTAGAGTAAATGTACTTAGTTCTCAGTGAATCTGGCTTAGAATTCAGCCCTGAGATGCAAGAGGGGCTCTGAAATAAAGTGGGAAATGACGAAGGGAGCTTGGGGCTGTTTCAAATAACTAGGAACATGTCTTAAAACAGCGATTATTTTCCTTTAAGTCATTTTAAGTTTGCTAATCCAACCATCCCCTACCTTTTGCGAGGGCTGGAATGTGATTAGATTTCATTCCAGCATAGAAGACTTAAGATAAAAACTGCAGGATGTATCATGCAGAAACATGAGAGAATTGAACTTTTGAGGCAGAAGTCTTGAGAAGAAAGTTTTCAAGTTATGTAATTATATATCTATAGAAAATCTTAAGATAAAAAAGATACTCTTTAATGAAAACCCCTTTGATGATTTCTGCATTGATCTTTGTTTCTGAGCTGCCTATTTTGGAAATTTTTTTTAAGTTATTGAACTTTGTTTGAAGTGTTTGAAGCATACTTAATCTATTCGGGGGTTGACTTATTCTAATGCACTTGGCAGTCCTCAAGCATTTGAGCAGATGGGGTGACGGCTGAAGCGAAACAAGTGAAAAGACATCCTCTCGAATTCCCTTTCCCTCTCACAAGTGCACTCTCAATTCCTTGCACATTTAACTAAGGGTACTGATAGGTGACTTGTTCTGAAGAGTCTGCACAGGGCTGAGCGCGCTGGGGTGAGTCCACGAGTACAGGACGCTGTGCTCATCCAGGCTCTGGTGATGTTTCCTATCCTGTGCTTTTCCCAATAGTAACGCTGGTCATAATATTAGCCATCAGCTGCTGGTGAATACTGTGTGCCTGGTGGTTCTCGTGTGGCCTCCTATTTAATCCTGCCAACACCCGTATGAAATAAGTTTCTCTCTCCCTGAGGCCCAGCAAGGCTCAGTCGTAGCTGGTATTAGACATCCTTGCTTGGATTTCTTGGGAAGCAGAGCCTGAGATGAGGATTTTGCTGCGAGTGGTTTGTTTGGAAGGTGATCCAGGGACGTAGGGGTGAGGGGCCAGGAGGAAATGTCAACAGAGGGATGCGTTGCTGGCCACCACTGCAGCCCCACCAAGATCCCGGTGACGTGTTCAGAATGCCTCCGGAGTTGCCCACCCAGCAGCTGGGAGGTGGGACACAGATGCCCTGACTGCTGCCTCCATTCCCGGGAGCTCCTGGGCTAGGCCGGTTTATAGGTCCCGTGGGCTTGAGAATTGGAAACACGTGAGATGAACCTTGAGTGACGATCTCGTGGGTGTTCAGATGAGCTCACAGAGAAACCAGAGGTGGGCTAAAGGGGGTTCGTGTGATGTGCAGAAGCATCTGCCAAAAGGGGAAGGGCCCGAGCCAGCCCCATGCTCTTTGCAAACCATCTCCCTGTGGGGAGAGAGGCGCGTGTCAAGGTGACAGGTAAATTCCGGGGGTGTGCAGTGACTGTCGGTGAGGAGACTGCCCATCGTCGCCTTTCCCTGTGAGTACAGCCGTCAGGAAGATTTACCTTCCTGTTAGCACTGGTTCGCATTCTTTGCATATATGAAGATCAGGATACAAGAATATCCAGAGAATTCTAAATGTTGACGATGGTAACTGATTAGGGGTTAAAAATATACAGCATTATCAAGTTTTCATAGTCTCTGCATAGAGGATCATGGAGCTATGACATAAGAGTGTTGAGTATTTATGGAGGGAATGATTAAGGTCCATCCTGTGGGGCCTCGGAGACCACTGTTCACTGCAAATTCTGGTCTTGCTTTTTGGTTAAAATCACTTGGTAACACCATGTAGACTTTCTTAAAGAGTTTTAATTTTTTTATATAACTGACATATAACATTGTAGGAGTTGAAGGTGTACATCATGCTGATTTGACACATTTGTGTTGCACCACGAGGACCAGTGTGGAGTCCGCTCACACCTCCATCCTGCTCAGATGAGTTAGCACAAGGCTCTGCAAGCTTAGCCCACTCAGCCAAGGGGCTGGTTCACGGCCAGGCGCTCTTCTCGCAGACCCCGGTGGCCACGCGCTTGCTGTGACCCTGCTTGCTGGGCATCTCCTGTGTGCCGGGCCAAGCTGGGTGAGGTCAAGGCAGATGTGCAGGTGGCACATCAACGAGATTGACCATGCAATTGGGTATTTATATCCGTTCCCGAACACTGACCCAGATCTCTCTGCCTCCTCAGCTGAACTTGATGCAGAGCACTCCCAGAAGGTCCTGGAGATGGAGCAGACCCAGCAGCTGAAGCTGAAGGAGCGGCAGAAGTTTTTTGAGGAAGCCTTCCAGCAGGACATGGAGCAGTACCTCTCCACGGGCTACCTGCAGATAGCGGAGAGGCGAGGCAAGTCGGGGAGCCCCCTAGAGGGGGTGCACGTGGGGTGCTGTCCCCAGAGTGGGGCTGGGGTGAGACCTCAGGGGTCTCTTGTTACTACCCCAGAACTCAAAAGTGGGTGCTACCTGCCATTTTTGTCTTGCTGCTGTTTTTGCCTCACCAGGTAGTTCTAGGCTTTCATTGAAGGTAAAATTTGGGATATTTTTTTTTAAAAAAAAAGCAACAAGAGACAAACAGTAGCCATAAATCTGTAGCACAGACTAATCCCTATTACCATTTGAAAGTAAGTGAAAGTGAAGTCGCTCAGTCTGTCTGACTCTTTGTGACCCCATGGACTATAGCCTATCAGGCGCCTCCGTCCATGGGATTTTCCAGGCAAGAATCCTGGAGTGGGTTGCCATTTCCTTCTCCAGGGGATCTTCCCGACCCAGGGATCAAACGCAGGTCTCCTGCATTGCAGGCAGACGGTTTACCATCTGAGCCACCAGGGAAGCCATTTGAGGGTGATGTTTTTGTGTGTATCTAATCTTCCTTCATGCTGCATGGGGATCCTTCCCCAACATTATCAAAAAACCTTTGCAAGAGTTTAAGAGTGGCATCTGCACAGTCAGGATGTAGCCTGACAGTTTCCTAACTGGACATTTAAGACCCTTGGCCTCTGTAAGGGGCTTCTCTGATAGCTCAGTTGGTATAGAATCCATCTGCCATGAAGTCACTCAGTCGTGTGCGACTCTCTGCGACCCCGTGGACTGTAGCCCACCAAGCTCCTTCATCCATGGGATTCTTCAGGCAAGAATACTGGAGTAGGTTGCCATTTACTTCTCCATGCAGGAGACCCTGGTTCAATTCCTGGGTCCTGAAGATCTGCTGGAGACGAGATAGACTACTCACTCCAGTATTCTTGGGCTTCCTGGTGGCTCAGCTGGTAAAGAATCTGCCTGCAATGTGGGAGACTTGGGTTCAATCCCTGGGTTAGAAAGATCCCCAGTAGAAGAGAACGGCTAAAAAAACCCAAACCAACCGGTGCTGTGCTGTACATACAGATGTGCGAATGCTCATGTCTGTGGAGGGGCCGGCTCCAGAGCAGCGCCAGTGTGGAGAGGTGTCCTGGGCTTCCTGGCCTTCCGAACCCCTTGCAAACCCCTGTGCATGTGTGTGTGCCAAGTTACTTCACTCGTGTCCACTCTTTGCAACCCCGTGGACTGTAGCCCACCAGGCTCCTCTAGGTCCATGGAACTCTCCAGGCAAGAATACTGGAGGGTTGCCATGCCCTCCTCCAGGAGATCTTCCCGACCCAGGGATCAAACCCGTGTCTCTCATGTCTCCTCCACTGGCAGGCGATTGTTTGCCACTGGTGCCACCGGGGAAGCCCCGCTCCCTCCCAGATGCCTCTGTGCTCAGCCTTCCTCTTCTTGCCTGGCCCTGGTCTCCATACCTTGCCCCTTCATTGAAGCCCCGTAATTAATGTTACCCTCACTCCGGTCCTGTCATTCAACTCTCTGTGCCCCTGCAGGAGAGGTTAAAGAAATCAAAGAATGAGGAAGGAAAAGCATGTAGAGAAGACACTAAGGTGTGAATGTGTCAGAGGCACTGAAGGCTGTGGTGTGGACACGGTGCTTTTAAATTGAGGTCAGCAGTGCCGTTTGTGTGCTGATGGGTTAACTGAGCTGTGCCAGGTCTTAGTTGCGGCACGTGGGATCTAGTTCCTTGACCAGGATCAAACCCAGGCCTCCTGCACTAGGAACGCGGTCTTCAGCCACTGTGTCACCAGGGAAGCCCCAGCAGTGCAGATCAAGTGTGGCCTCTTCGTCTCCTCTGTCCGCCTGCCAAGTCCCACCGTTATCTTCATCTGTTCCCTGTGGCGTGTCCTCAGGGTCGGGCATGGGTTAGGGACGCCACCCTGGTCTGCTTGGGCTGCTGTGCCACCACCTCAGACTGGCACCTTATGCACAAATGTCTCTCTCGCACCATTCTGGAGCTTACTTGGTTACGGTGAGGGCTCTGGGGTCTCTCCTCAGGAGGGCAGTGATTCCCATCCCGAGGGCCCCACCCTCAGGACTTCATCTCAAATAATCACCTCCCCGCAAGGTGTGTGTGGGAAAGTCACTGAGTCGTGTCTGACTCTTTGCGACCCCATGGACTGCAGCCCACCAGGCTCCTCTGTCCATGGAATTCTCCAGGCCAGAGTACTGGAGTGGGTAGCCATTCCCTTCTCCAGGGGATCTTCCCAACCCAGGGATCGAACCCAGGTCTCCTGCATTGCAGGCAGGTTCTTTACCAGCTGAGCCACCTCCCAAGGGGGTTAGGGCACGCATTCAGTCCATAAGGGACAAACACCACAGATCTGAGTATCATGAGACAGCAGGCCACGAAGGGAGGGGAGGGGAGCTGCGAAGAGAACAGCAGCTGCGCTCTGCCACATAGCTGAGCTCAGCACTTTCAGGGCGCCTGCAGCAGAAGCAGAGAACTTGAAAGTGCCTGTCAGGAGCGCACGTCTTGGGTCCACAGCTTGTAACCCGCTTCTTTAGGATATGTCACTAGGAAAGTGGTTACCTGGTCACATGGCAAGCATCTGTCTAACTGTGGTGGGTGCTGTCACAGTGCTCACCAGGATACCCACGGCAGCTCACGCTCGCCCAGCGTGCATGCCCGCCACTCCACAGCTCTGTCAACAGTTGTGTCAGACACTTCAACTTCTGCCACTCTTTTGGTTTTAACATGCACTTCCTTGACTGTCCATCTTTCTACGGGTTGGTTGTCTCCCTAGAGTCTTACCAGACTTTCCCGATTATATCTGTGGCTATTCCAGTGTGGCCTTTGCAAAATGCGTTTATTCTCAATGTGACCAGCTGAGCCCACTTTAGTTTAGGAAGCCCTTCCCTCCGTGTTATAAGAACATTATGCTGTTTTATTCCAAAAGTTCAACTGATTTCCATTTTCCATTTGGTGCCTCAAGCCACCGCCAGCTGGTTCGTGTCCGTGGGGAAGGAAGGCTCTCCCTGCAGTTCACAGCAGCAACTGCCTGCGCACCGTTCTCTGTTCCACTCTGTTCCTGAGGCCTCAGTACATTCCTGAGTGTTTCTGAGGCCCTCTTCGGTTCCACTTTTCCACTTATCTGGCCTGTGTTGGGTGTAACTTCTGACACTGTCAGGGACCAATGCTTTCCTGACGAAGAGCTCAACTATTTTTCTCTTACGGTTCTAGAGGTTTGCTTTCCTTTTGTGTTTCCGATGGATTTGTTTAGATTCTGTCTAATCTTCAGACCCACATGCTTTTCAGTCTTTGCAGACCTTGGGGTCAGGTTTGCATTTTGCAGCCCTTAGGCTGTTAACTTGTGCCTTTACTCTTTCTTATTGGTAAACTGTACACAGAATAGTCTCTAAATTTTGGTAATAGTCCTGAGTTTTTAAAATTTTTTTCCATCAAGATTTGACTTGTGAAGTTGTTTAGAGGTGTTTTTTAAATACTAAATTTTATTGTGGCTGGAAAAGGGGGTTTCTTCTTTGATTCAAGACTGACACTGTGTTCTTTTAGAGAATTTTCCTACATGTTTTGTGTGTAGTTAAGAACAAGATTCTAGGTGACAGGCATGGGGATCTGTAAGTGTACGTTTCAGACGACTTGTAAATTGGCCTGTTCAGATGTTTCCTATTAATATCCATTTTGGGTTGCTTAATTATCAGAGGTACATTAAACCTTCCTTTCCCCCTCAATTATGATGGACTCCTTACATTTTCCTTGTCGTGCTTCCATATTTTACTTTCAAAATAAAACCGCAAAATATATAGTCACACAGAAATTTTGATTTACCTTACTGGTGAATTGAATTTAAAATAATTATTAAATGCTATGCTTTACCCCAATATTGCTTCTTTCCTCTTAAATCTATTTTGATAGTAATACAGCCATATCAGCTTTCTCCTTTAATTATTTGCTTGCTGACTTCCTGTTTTTCCTTACATTTGAAATGTTTCTAATATTTTGAGTGTCTCCTATGAGCAGAATGTAACTAGACTTTTATCACTAATAAGAAACATTTTCCATCTTCAGCAAACTAGAAAGCACCAAATGAGATGGTGATGAAGCCGGGCAGGCAGTGACCACAGCAAATGTTAAATCAACCAATTTGCCACAGAACAGATTATAAAATTGGCTTCATTACTGCCTTATTTGGTGCTTTCTACTTTCCTGAAAATGTTTCCTATGCTTTTCAGTCCCGTTTTTTTTCCCCCCCTCCCCTTTGTAAGAGGATGGCCAGAGAGAGAAAAAAGGGAGACTGTGCTTTCAAAACGGAAGGAAAAAAGCCCAGAGCCATCAAGGCCTCCCCAGCCCCAGAGAGGACCCGTGTGCCCCTTCCCCTTCCAGCAGTCCCCCCGTCTCTCCAGGAGGCAGCCCCAAGGGGAGCAGGCTCGACCTGTGTCGGCAGGTCGCCCGCCGGGCCAGCCTTGGAGGAACCCTTGGATGGCACCGCCCAGTGTGCCCATTACGTGGCTGTGACTTCTAGCAGCCAAGGGTGGCGCTGACGGGAGGTGCCACCTGGCTCTGCCACCTGGGGTGGCTCTCCACTGTCCCAGGGGTCTCCCCCCCAACCTTTCACCTGTGCCAGCGCTGTGCCACAGGCCCCGAGACAGCAGATTCCTACCTTCCCACGGGACGAAGCTCTGACCTCGTGCCCCGTCCCATCGGCATCATCCAGTCCTTCAGTCTGGTTGGAGTAAAGGCCCCGAGTTAGCTATCATTTTATTCGGAGCTTTATGTTTACTCACTTAAGATGCGGTCCTCGCTCAACGTGCCTCCCTCCTGGGCCCCCACACCCCCGCTGGTCCGGCCTCTCCGGAGAGCAGGCTCAGGGGGCATTTCACACATCTCTTAGTTTGAGAGATGGTCTTTAGTTCATCTCTTTGAACTTATCATTCCACTGTCTTCTGCTTCCTGCTGTTGAGAAGCTGCCAGCACCTCCTCATCTTTCCTAATCTGCCTTTTCTCTTTGATGTTCATCGTTTCACTGCAGTTCAGGTGAGGGTTTATCTACCTTGCTTGGAATGTGTTTTGCTCCTAAGTCTGGGATGTCAGATCTTGCAGCAAGTCTAAGATCATCAGCGTCTTACAATACTCACCCCCCCAGTCTCCACTCGCATTTTGAACTGTGAAACTTCTGCACTTTTTCATACTTCCACTTGTTTATTTCTTTGCTATGTAGTGGAGAACTTACTGTCTTCTAGTTTACTAGCAAAACTTTTAACTTATGCCACAGTGATTTTTCCTATTTGGAAAAATCCTATCTGGCTCTTTTCAAATGCCTGTCATGATTTCTGACACTGTGTTCCTTATCTGATTCTAATCTTTAAGATAATTAAAGCCATTTAGATTCTTGGGGAAAGATTTTAATAATCTTTGTTTCTGCTGACCCTCACTCAGGGATGTGTGTGCTGGAAGTTCTAGACTGGACTGGATTTTGTGTTGAGTTTATATTCCTGTTGAGACCCAGGTTAAAGATGTGTCCACATCCAGAAATTTGTATCTCCTTGTGACAGGTACCATCTACTTAAGCTACCTGGCTCGTAGTTTTCTGGATCGCAGAACTCCAGACACACCCCTGGACACACCCCTGACCAGGCTCAGACTCCTTGCCCTGTAGCGTCTTTATGCTGGTGGGCTGAGTTTTTTTTCCTAGTTGGTGCTTTTATCACTGGAAGCTCTTTCCAACTCGCCAGCTTGCGGCAGACCCAACCTTGATCAGTTGTTAAGATGGAAGACCTGAGAAATGTTGTAAGGGCAGGGAAGATGCCAAATGGAACTGTAATAAAGTTAGAGGTGACCACCGTCAGGGGTGTCTGGCAGGAATGTCAGCCTCTTTTGAGTTGCAATTGTTTACTGCAGAAAGGGTTGCCTTCAGCACATGCAGGCACATGGCTGGGGATGAAAAGAGGATCTGCTGTGGAAGGTCTAAGAGGTAACAGTAACCATGGTTAAGCTAGGATGGATTTAAACACCACCAAACTGGGACGTCAATAATACATTCCTCCAAAATCAATTTTGAAGATAGAAGTAGAAGGTGTTTTACACCCAGAAAACACAACATGCTAATACCTAATGCAGTGGGAGTTCACCCGGGGCAAAGCCTAACCTCCTCTCGTGCCGGTCCCTGCAGAGCCCATGGGCAGCATGTCGTCCATGGAGGTGAACGTGGACATGCTGGAGCAGATGGATCTGATGGATATCTCTGACCAGGAGGCCCTGGATGTCTTCCTGAATTCTGGTGGCGAGGAGAACACCCTGCTGTCCCCTATCTCAGGTAGGGATGAAAAGCCTGCATAGACACAGTCACTCTCACCACCGTGATTTCCCTCTGGCTCACTCAGACACTGTGCGCCCAGCTGTCCCCATTCCCCGCACAGTCTGGCGTCACAGACGTGGACACATGACGCACTGGCAGCTGCAGTCACTAATTTCTCAAAGATTCTCAGTGCTTTTCCCAGATACCTTCAGCAAACAGGGAGTTTTTCTTAAAATTTCATTTTTATTTTCCCCTGTCTCCAAAGTTAACCTGAGTTGGGTTTGCGTGGTTAGGCACTAGATTTTGGGGAGGGGAGGTCTGTGTGGCACCCCACCCTCCCCGTTCAGCAGGTGGTATTCGATGCTGGGGGCAAGGCCAAGGTGTGTGTCAGCTTACGTTTTAAAAACTAGAGGTGATCCTGCAGGCACATTCTCTCCATTTAATAACTTACCAGAACCTCACGTTCATTTAGATCTGTACTGATGCTCCGGCACTTTACCTGGCCTCACTGTAAATTTCAGACCATTCCTCCTGGGTGGGTGGGCTTGGAGGCTGTCATCACGGAGAACGTGTTTCTTCCATGCTCCGAAAGATGGGAAGGCCAGCCCCTCACAGCACTGCCTCCTACCTGGTGGTCCCACACCACGGGCTCCACGTCCTCAGTCAGGCCAGGGGGCTTCCCCTTGACCTGTGTTTCCAACAGAGCAGCTCCTTCCTCCCCTCCCCAGCGTCAGGAAAGGGCTCCCATCATCCGTGTGAGGGTCTGGTTCCTGTAAGAGGCTCCACAAGCGTTTTTCTCCTAAGGTCCATTTCCTTGAAATTAGTTCAGAGGCTATAAAGAGGTAAGCCCAGCTTGTCACGGTTATGAGGAACGCGAGTCGCACCTCAGAGCTTGCCCCTGGGTCTTGAGCGTGGTGTGCCACTGGAGGCTGTGGGAAGGGTTCGGGGTCTTTCCACTGGCCACAGGTGGCGGAAGGGTCAGCTGGAGCACCAGGTGGCCTCGGGGAGCCACCGAGCCCTACACGCGCTTCCTGCATGTTGCAGGAACAGAGAACTTCCGCCCCCTGGACTAGCTGCAAGTTCAAACGCTCGTGGTCGCCAGCAATGCTGAGATGCAGGACTTCCATGACAGGCTCTCCTCTGCTCTCTCCCCAGGGCCTGAGGCAAGCCCCGGTCAGGATGCAGTCACTCTCCAGGTGCCCACTCCCTCCCAGGCCCCAGCCACACCACCTTCCTCATCCTCACCCGGTACCGACCCGGCCTCCCGCGACCCCAGCGAAGGCGGGGAGTCGCCCGTGGTCCAGTCTGACGAGGAGGGCGTGGAGGTGGACACTGCCCTTGCCACCTTACACAGCGATGACAGTGACTCCTAAACCTGGGCGCCTGCGTGCCGACTACCTTTGAAGGACGATGCAGCCGTGCACAGAGGCCCGTGGTGAAGGCAGGTGGACTGAGGGGGGCTCTTGGTTTTTTACACAGTTGACAATGTGAGGCAAGTGACTGCAAGAACAGCTAACAATAAAGTCTGAGAACTTTAAACACAGCCAGTTGGTACAGAAAGGCTGCTAAATACACGCGTTCTGCAGGTGGGGCCGGGGAGCTTGGCGTCCACACCAGCTCAGCGCTGACGAGCAAGGCCCCTTACAGGTAGGAAGTCGTGCCTCCTCTCAGCTCTAACGAAGTTCAGGTTTTCACCTGGTGGTTACAGAATGGTCAAGTCCAACAGCAGTCCCTAGTTTATTCACAGCGCAGCACACCTGGGCATGGGGGGGGGACACGGGCCCAGTCCCCACGCCGTTTCACTCCTGAGCAGACCCTGGTACCAGAGGGCTGTGCTTCCCCCACCACCACTCACCACTGTCAGAAAATGAGATTACAACTCGGTGTTCACGCCGCTCCCTGGCCGAGGGGGTGGACCCTCAGCCCTGTGATCAGAAAAGAGCGGATTCCACTCACTCATCTTCCACAAGACAAACAGGTGTCCAAAAAACTTTGTTTTATTATTAAACCTTGTAGTACAAACCTGAAAAGTAAACAAAAACTGGCAATAAACAACATGAAAAGTCTTCCCTCCCGAGGGAGGGGTGCAGAGCAGCGCTAATAAATTAAAACGTCAGACCGTAAGCCGGAGGCAGAAGTTCACTGTCCAAGAGGGCCAGTACACAGCAAGGCCATAGAAACCGGACGAGCACACTGGAAACACGACTCTGCTCATGTCACTTAACACGCCAACACAGTTCCGTCCTCGGCGCCGACGGCCGAGTGCACCACAGGACGCTGCTGACAGCCCGCCGGCCAGCTCAGTGCAACGCGGGCGGCTGCGGGACCGCGGAGTCCGATCATGAAACAAAGAACAGCTTGTGAAAACAGGTTCCCTTTTTTATTCCACACATACTGTACACACAACCGGAGAAGGGCAACAGCTACTCCATTATTATTTTTCTTGTTGTTGTTCAGTGATGTAAGCAGCACTTATAAATGTTACAAGAAAAACCCTGTAAGCATCCAGTCCACCCGATGAAGAAACGGAAGTGTAAGGCTTTTCTTCATCTGTCCTCGCGCCCTCCCCTCCCCCACCCAGAAAAAGGCTCAAGTATTTGAAACAATTTACAGGCGTATGTACAAAAGGGACGGGTTTTTTTTTTTTTTTTTTTCCTTTTTTTCTTTTTGTTACAACATGAAGAGAAAAAATAGACCAGATGAGCGCAGATGCATTTTCACATTCAAAAAGAACCGCAGACCTCCGAGTGGCTCTAGATGTGATCACCAACGAAACGAGTTTAAAAAGAAAAATTAATGCTGACCTGTGAAGGTGTAAAACAACAAACAGGTGAGATGAAGATGGAATGTTAGAAAGATTGCACATCCATGACAAAGAAGCACTTCCGGCTTCAATCACTTTTTTTTTCCTTTTTTTTTTTTCTTAAGGATGCTATTGAAGGGTTTTTTGATAAAGTAGCCAACAGCACCAAAAAAGAACAGAATGGATTTCCTAATGAAATCAGGCACAGGTTTCCCTCACGTGACCCCTCCAAGGCAGGCAGTCTTTCTTCTCTTCCTTTCTCCTTAAACAGATGCATAGTGAAGTGCTGGTAGAGAGAGCCCAGTGGCTCTGACCTCCTCATTTTGCCTATGGTTAGGAAACAACGTCCGCCTTCAGCTGCCACAACCGCCCAAAGAAACAAAATGGGGATTCTCCGGTTTTTAACACTTACAAACTCATCCCGCACGTGACAGAAGAAAAGACAGCCAAAGTAAAGCCATTTCGTTCAAGTTTTTTTTTGTTATGTGTGTGTATGTGTCTATCCCTTTTCCTCTCTAGAAAAAAATCTGCTCACATGACTGATGGTTTTAAAATTTGTTCTCCAAACTTCACCCTCTTCAAAAATGGGTTAAAAAGCCTTTTTTCCCCCAACAATTACAAAAAAAAAAAAACAGAAACAAAAAAACAAACACAAAAAAAATCAAACAAAAAGGCTTTTTTGTCAGCCACAAGGGGCGATACAAATTAATACAGCCCCTCAAGGGTTTTAAAACAGTGAATATACGGCAGTTTCAAAAATCTGACTGCAGTATCTAGGTATTCTAAGTACAAAAAAAAGTTCAACAGTTTAATGCTAAAACAAAATTAGTTCTCTAAAACCAGAAGAAAATCTTCTTTAGAGCTAGTGCAAAGACAGCTTGTATCCTACAGCAAGTACTCCAAACTAGAATATAATAATTACAAAATAATGTCTATCCCTCGCCCACGGCGCTGGCGTCTTCAGGAGGATGCGAGCCTGGAGGGCGGCACGTCCACCGTGGCTCTCTTGCGGGGCCCTCTTTTTGGTGTGGGTTTACTGAGACAGTTCTCAATGCTGCCGTTTTTACCAGATACCTTGCCACAGATCTGATTGACCAGGCTGATAATCTGTTCCTGTTTTGGGTTGAAAAGGAAGACACAGAGTTAGCAAACGGAAGAGCGCCATCCCCAGGCCGTCACCGTCATCAAACAGAGCGGCGGCAGCGGCGGCGCCCAGGGGTGGGGAGGGCCAGGGTGGGCTGTGGTTGGGACAACACTTCTGAGACGGAAGCCCCTAACCAGGCACCTATATTAAACTTTCCTTCTCTGGGGGAAACCTGCCTTTTCTCATGTGGAATCCAGAGAGGCGCATAGAGCCTCCCACCCCTCCCTTCCCCATTCAGGGAGCCCAGGAGCACCCCCCGCCCCCGCCATGGTGGGAAACAATTTCTGCAGCCCCATAACCAACACACACCGTGGGACAGGTTGCTGAAGGCTGCGTTCCTATCGAGGTCCCTCACCCCCTAAACAATACAGCAGAGGGCTTCCTGCAGCTGCCCCTGTGCACCTCCCGGGGCTTAGAGGCCTCTGGGACCGCTGGGGACGAAGGGTGGGGGACGGCTGGGAAGTGAGGAAAGACTTGCGCGCCCTGGATGGGGACGGGTCTGGGCCGCTTGTTTCTCTGGCTACACTGAAACCTACTTGACCTACTCGTGCACACAAACACTTGTCCACAAATGCTTGTTATTCCCTCCACAACAAGAGCCAACAGGACAAGAGAACCATCTACCTGTTGGGCATCAAAAACCCACGTGTAACTAATACAACTCAACTTACATCCAGGTTTACAAGCAACCCCAGGGAAGACTATCCAAATGGCATGTGTCCTGACATACATTCCAGAGCACCTGCTTGAGCCAAGGATGGACGGACAGAACAGGATGAGCTTCTTTCAAGACCAGCTACCTTAGCTAAAGCCGCCTTGGCAGCAGGGCTGTGTGGTCAGAGGTCACATCTTTGCCTGTGTGACCAGAAGGCTGGACAGTAGGGACCTGAGTGCTGGGGCTCAGAACCAGGGCTCTGGTTTCGTGAGCCATTTCTGGAATCCCACCCAGAGCTGGAAATTCCCCAATTAATAATAATAATATTATAGTTCAGCTCAATAGGGAACTGATTTGTGATTTTCATTTACTAAAATAAATTTAGGCTGCTGGCACAGTTGGGAGGCTTATAAAAACCTTCTCTTCCCTACTCATGAGAACCAATGATTAAGCTTCAGACTGACAGACCCTACATATGTGATTCTTTTCCAGGATTCTGGTCACATCAAAACACCAAGCTCCAAAATGGGCTGGAGGTGGAAACTAACCCACCTCTTATCGAGCTTCAGAATCATCTAAGAAGCCCCAGCGCCGCCGGCTGCACCCTGCGAGCTGCCAGAGATGCTCTGACTCAGACATGAGAGTTTATTTTTAACCATGTTCTGACATTTGCTGTTCAAGTGAAGAAGCAGGGAGAGCAAAGTGGTTACTGCCTTTGCTGAACATGCTCTTTGAAAACAAAGAAGATGCAGAAAGATCTATTTCCAGCTTTCTAATCTTATAATTTAGCCAAAGGCTTCTTATCAAATCTGACCACAGCCTGAGCCCCCGAGGGCACCCCCAGAGCCTCCTGAATCAGGCCTGAGCACCTGGCCTGGCTCACCTGGGGCTCTGACGTGTTCTATGGGACGCGCCTCCCCGGGGCGGGGGGGAGCCAGCAGGTTCCACCCTGAAGGCGGGGCTCACAGCTGGACAGGAGGGTGGGCCAGCAGGGGCACTGGGGGTCCCGGCAGCAGGCTCCCAAGGTGACCCCCAAGAAGGGCTCTGAGTCAGTGCAGAGGAAAAGCTGCAGGGCCATGTGTCCCCGGAGCTACACGCTTGTACGTCATCTGAAACCACGATCGCAGGGCAGCCTGGAAGCACGTGGACAGCCGACGGGGGGGCCACGTGCCCGCCGCTCTGGGGGCAGAGATCCAGGTGCTCCTCACAGCTGAAGGCAGCACCCGGCCCTTACCCACTGGAGGGGAGAGACTGGCCACACAGATGGCACGTTGTACCTGCCTCTGGGGACAACGGGTTTTTAGAAAGAGTGCAACTGGGACTTACTTGGAAGGTGAAAGCTTTAGAAGCAGAAACCTAACCCTAAAAGCTTTCTGCTCCTAACCCTCAGCTCTGCCAAGGCCCAGGTGACGACAAGGGCCCGGGCGCTCCAGAACCACCCCCTCGGGCTTTGCCTGCAGCTCGGTGGGCGGCCACGGGCCCCACGGTTCACCACACCCCAAACCACAGCACCACCCCAGCAGCTGCAGGGAGGGACCCCAATGCAGGCAGAAGTGCGCGGACATCATCACGGTGTGTCCCAGACACTCCTGGAGCCCCAGCAGGAAAGCGACTCGGCCCGAGTCCTGCGCTCTCCCCCTTGATCTGCCCCAGCCAGAGGGGACGGCACAGCCCCCAGCAGACAGTGGGGTGCTCATGTGTCAATGCACACTGCTTGTGAACCACGGGCCGGGGGCGCTGCGGGTGGGTGCGCCGGGACGTGAGGGGCATGGACGAGGATGCCAGTCCCCGAGCCCCAGCTGCCGGCCTCTCCGGGCCAGTGCAGCCCCGGCTGACCCTGCTCGCCCCGTCTCGACCCACAGAGCTGCTTCCCCACCATGTTGGGCCAGAGGTGCCCGGAAGCAGGCTGGGTGTGGGGCCACGCGGGCGGGCGGTCGCCGTGCGGAGGCACTGACCTCGTCATAGCGGTACATGAGCTTCAGGCCGCGGCAGGACTTCTGCTTCTCCACGTGGCGCAGGGCACACTCGAGGCAGAAGACCACGTTCTCGTTCTCCTGCACGACCTGTGGGGAGAGAGGCAGTGCGGCTGAGGCACGCGGGGCAGGCAAGGGTGCTCCAAGGAGGGTGGCAGGCTCTCAAGAGCAGAGCAGGGGAGCCCACCGCCCGGGCCGGAGGCATCTGTGGCCCAGAGACACAGGACGCTGCCGCAAAAGCAAGTGGACGTCAAGGTATCATCAAGCAGGAGCTGCGACCCGGCGGCCTCGGGGCCCTCTGGCTTCTCCATGCTTTGCTGCCCGGGTCAGAGCGTGGCGGCCGGGGCTGCGGGGTCTAAGGGCTCCTGAGACTGTTGGTTCAAAACCTCCCGCAGGATAAAAGATGCCAGGATGGTCACCCTGAACACCTGTGACAGTGTCTCCTGCTCTTGAGCGGCTCGGGCAGCCCAGCCAGTCGCGCCTCCCGAGGGGCCGGCCTCTGTCCACACTCCAGCCCGCACAGCTCCCGATCCCAAGGACCTGGCTGCATCTGGCCTGAGCTGCTCTGTGGGCGTGCTGACGTCCCGGGCTGTGTGCGGGACTCTGGGGAACACCTAAGTTTCCTATCTTTGAGGTTTCTAAGCAAAGACAAGAAACCAAGCTACAGGTATAAGGAAATGATGCTTATTGGCAGAAAACATCACTCAAAGCTGAGGATGGAACCAGACAAAAATACAAAACAGTGAACAGAAATGCACAAATCCCTTAGTAAATAACCTGAGTAACAAAAAGCATGTATAAATAAAACCTCAATTTTTACCCATGAATTCAGGATATGTGCTTTTTAAATAACAGGCTAAGAAATACTGGTGACCACTCGGAAGGTCAGCTTTCTGAGGGACTGTGCCATCCTCAGAACCCACGGGAAGGGACAAGGGCCACACAAGGTCACAGTACTCACCCAGGCTCACCCCCCCCA
Source organism: Bos taurus (assembly GCF_002263795.3). Lineage (NCBI taxonomy): Eukaryota > Metazoa > Chordata > Mammalia > Artiodactyla > Bovidae > Bos > Bos taurus. Next base: position 41,490,271 of record NC_037350.1, read on the forward strand.
ACGCAAGGCGAACAAACCCAGGACTATGCAGCTTTCATGAGTGAGGTTCACAAAACATTTTTAAAATCTGGGGAAATTCTTATGACCTGTTTGTTTAAAGACAACGTGGTTCTTATTTCTATTTTTTAAAAAGCCTCTGGGAAAACAAAGCTAATAGAAGAAATACATAAAATGGGACACGTGGTTGTCATGGACTGAATTATCATCCCCTCCCCAAATGCAGATGTCCTAACCCTCAGTAACTCAGGAGGTCCTGAGCAGGAGCGTCAGAAACAGAATCAGGGAAAATGAGGTTGGAGGGTGGATTCTGGTCCCGTATGACTTACATCCTTTCAAAGACAAGAAGAGATTAAGACAGAAGCACTCACAGGAAAGGCCCTGAGAGGACCAGGGGACGTGGATGTCCACACGCCCAGGAGAGTCTCAGGGAGAACCAGCCTTGCTGACACCTTGACCCGGGATGCCAGCCTCTACAACTATGAGAAGGACGCTTCTGCTGTCACGGCAGCAGTCAGCAGTGCTGACGGGGCAGACCTGGCTACCTACACCACCAGCTACAGAGACCCGTGTCGGGGCCGCTGCCTGAGGGAGGCGGGAGATGTGGCCACGCTGTCCGGAGGGGCTGGGCTGGGCTGGGCGGACGCGTGTGAGGCGTGTAACTCAGCCCCAGGCTGGGTCGGACAAGCCCCTCGTGGAGGCTGCTCAGCAGCCAAGAGAGAAGGCAGACAGGCTGGACTGCGCTGGTTTCCAACCCCGACCAGAGACGGAAAGCTGGGAATGGGAAGTGCTGCTTTAACCAGACAGACTTCAGAGTCCTCAGGGCAATCAGAGCAATCACGCGGCTGAACAGAAGCTTCAAGAGGCCTGGAAAGAGACTGGGGGAGCTGCTGTCCCCGCAGTCAGCCCGCGCGGAGGCTGGGCGGGGCAGGGCTCACCATGGACAGGTGGCACGCTGGGCAGGGAGGCCGGGCAGGGAGGCGGGCTCACCATGGACAGGTGGCACACTGGGCAGGGAGGCGGGCAGGGAGGCGGGCGGGCGGGCTCACCATGGACAGGTGGCACGCTGGGCAGGGAGGCAGGCAGGGAGGCGGGCGGGCGGGCTCACCATGGACAGGTAGCACAGGTGCTGGCACACCTGGCACCGCCTCTCCGAGGTCTCCAGCTGCAGCCACTTCCGAGGCTTCTTCTTGCCGTCGGGCGCGGCGCTGCTGCCGTCGTGGCTGCCGTAGCGGGCGGAGGAGTGGAGGCCGGCCTCGAAGAGCTGCCGCCGCTGCCGCAGCTCCGTATCCCTGCCAGGACACCTGGGGTCAGTGGGCCCACAGGGGCTGGGGTCCCCAGGTGGGCACCCAAGTCAAAAGGCCAGACCTGCCCCAAGGCCTCTTGGACGGCCGCACTCTGCCTGCTGTGACCGCAGGGCACATGGCCAAGCGCAGAAGAGCCACCACCCGCGCCCCAGGAACGGGAGGCCGGCGCTTTCCCACAAAGGATGGGCCGCACCCCAACCATGCCTGGCCGTGCCTAGCGAGGCCAGCCTAGAACTGTCTCGTGTTACCTGAGCTCGTCCAGAAGGGCTGAGATGGTACTGAGAGTGGGGCCGTTTTCCTTTTTTGCTTCCGCTTGTGCGATCTGGTAGAGTAACTTCTCCATCGAGAATGGCTTAGCTATATGGCGACGCTTCATCTCCTGGAAGGGGCAGTCACATCCCTTCAGGGCAGGTTTTCATTTCTAGGCAGCTATCAAGGGTTTCCTTTACCGGGGAGGTGGTGCTATCTGAATTTTCAAATTCTAAATTCCATTTGGATGAAAAGCAATGCAAAAGCCACACAATGATCATGTCTCCCCGGAGGAAGACCGCAGGTCCTCTGCCAGCCAAAGGCAGGGTTTGCCTTTCACACCTCTGCAGCGACAGCCCAGGACTGAGTAAGAGAACTCAGCAACTTACAGGAAGCTAACAAGCCTCGAACCACTCTCCCTCCCCAGAAGAACTTCTCAGCCGCCTTAGGGTTCCCAGACTCGGTCAGAAATCAAAGCATATCTACAAACAAGACCCCCGCTGGGGGACGCAGGCCGCGTGCGGAGTGGCCACCCGCCTACCTTGGCCGTCTCGAAGCCCATGCTCGTCCACTGGGTGGTGGCGAAGTGCACGGTCTCGGAGACGCTGTAGCCGCAGCAGACTTTGGACACGAAGGATCCCGGGAAGCAGACGACGAACTGGCCACTCTGCTGCACCGTCCTGTGCACCTTGATCCCCTCTCTGCACAGCACCTCCGGGGAGATCTGCGGAGACGCGGGCTGAGCCGCCCGCCCGCAGGGCCGCCCGCCCCCGCCTCGCTTTCCGTGAGGACCGCCTGCGGCAGCGGCCCAGCACACTGGCCCTCCAGACGGGTTCCCCGGTTCCCCACACAGAGTATGTTCTCTATTACAGATTCTCTGTTTCTCTTTTAGAAAATAAAAGAGACATGACTCCTAAGTGGAGGAAGAGTAAATTCTAAACTGATACAGGCCCGGGAGCAACGCCTCAGATAAGGGCGTGGCAGCGGTGATTGGGGTCCCCGCCGCACGGCCAGGGTGGACGGGGGTTGGTGTACCCCGCACGGGGGCTGTGGGCTCAGGAGAGAGGAGACCCCGACAAGGGCCGCAGAGGCCAGAGAAGACCTGAGATCAGGCTGTCAGAACACAACTCTAAGAGATCCCCCAGGACTCAACAGGCTCTGAGAACCGGGCCAGCCGCCTCTGCGCTCAGCCTTCAGCGATCCTGCCCAGACTGCAGGTGCCCGGCCCGACCCCAGTCGCCATTTACAAAACCACCAGGCCCCAAAACAGAGTTGAAGGGCCCCACGTGCAGCAGCCCCACATCCTGGGCAATGAGAGGAGCGTGCTTTAGTTGGGCTGCCATAAAAGAGGAGTTTCCTTTACGATGGCTCCCTGGATTGGATGTTCACGGTCCTCTAGTTCTATGGGGCAGGTCAGCCCAGGGGTGAGGAAATGAAACCGCAGCGCGGTCCCCCAGCCCCCGCCTGCGGCCCTACCATGACGTTGCTCTCGAGCATCTGCAGGCCGGGGGTGCCGTTGGCTTGCAGCAGAGTGTGCACCACATCCTCCAGCTTGTGCTCCTCCTCAGCAGGAATGCAATACCTGGGCGGTTTGGAATCAGGTGGAGGCTGTTGACAAGGCCCCTCCCCAGGGAGCCCACCCTCCATGCTCCCCGAGAGGGGCCCACAGCAGCCTGGAGACTGGCCTCGGCTGCAGAGGGGAGCTGGGCGCGTGCCCAGTGGCCCTGGGTCTCTCGGGGCAGCTCTGCCGCCTGCGCCCCATGACGAACACGCCCACCTGCACGCGGGTCCGACCTACGCCCGAGCCATGCAGCCTTCAGACCAAAACCAGACGTTTAAAGCCCCTATAAATGAGATCCAGACACGTCCGCAGGCTCGACAGCCTCTTGCGAGCCTCCCGAGCGGGGACTTGTCTCTGGGCTGGCACCTGACCCTTCTCTCCAGTAGGAGAAGGACGGGGCGGCACCAGGGCTCAGCGTGGAATCCACACCAAGGGTCTGTGCAGGGCAGAGGGAGTGGCCACGCAGGGTGGGGCTCGGACAACACGGCCCCCGCTGACTGGGGCCAAGGATCCCAGGGGAGGTGGTGCAGCCTGAACTCAGCCTGAAGAACCAGGACCCTCAGTGCGAGTCGCGAAGCAGGAGAAAGGGAGTGACCACTCGGTCACTCGTGGGACCGTGGGACCACTCGGTCCCACGAGGACCCTGCAGGACACACCTGTCGCCTACAGCTCTCGAGACGCTGGTGGCAGTGGTCTGCACACAGGCAGGCTCCTCCCGGCCCCCTGCTCTGGGACTCCCAGCCCTGCCGTCCATGGGCTAGAGTGGATACCTGACTGCCCCCTGCCCTCCCTGCAGCTACGTGCGGGGCTTCAGGCTGCCTGTCCCCACCTCTCCTAGGCCGGGCTGGGAGGGCACCAGTGATGAGCGGTCCACGGGGTGGGGGTCCTCACTACTAGCTGCTGAGAACCTAGTCAAGAGAGGCTTGTTGTCTCAACACCAACATATTCTATTGCTGATTTGTGATTTAAGTCCAGAGTTTCTAACCTCACTCACACGTTTTAACAAAAATCACACCCTGAAGTCCTCTGATCCTTTCCGGCAACCTCTCCCTGCAGCAGAGAGGTTCCATGGGCCAGTATCCCAGCAGCCCAGAGCCTTGCATTCCCCTGCCTCTCACTTAGCAGTCACTCAGCACGCGGGCCATGGCCTGTCTCCCTGCAGGGCTGAGGGCACGTGGCCCCACTTTCCGATGAAGGACCAGGATCTGGTTCTCGTGGGGAACAGGGCAGGGGGCTCACACCACCCGAGTCCATGCAGCCGGCTCCCGACCCTCCAGGCTGCCTGAGACCCTGGCCCCACCACAGGAGACCAAGCAGAGGGCCCGTTGCCCCGAGGTGGCCCAAAGGCAGAGGGAGCCGTGATGAGACTACTGCCGACACCGGCTCCTTGGAGTGAGGACATCGGCTCTAGAACTTTAATAGAGGAGCTAATCACCCCATTAGGACAATAAACTGAGTAAGTGTGGGATGGATGCGATGCCGGTAGCCCGTCAGACAACAAGACATCTGATTATTTGCAGTGATTTCCCATCTGCCGCCGTCAACAAAGGCACTGAAGAGCCAGTTTGGAGCGGGACTGGGGAGCCTGACAGTGAAGGATCACACCGGGGAACCAGACCAACTCCTAATCCCCAGCGGCAGAACTCCACCTCCGGAGACCACTCTCTATGCAGAGGGTGGGCCGGGAGACGCTGAAAACGCCCGCTCTGTGAGGCCATGCAGCCACCACGCCTGGCCAGCTTCCTGCTCCACCGCTCCTCGTTTTTGACGCTAGTATGACACGAACTCCTGGCCGTCAACAACCCCGAGGGGGAACTTCAGAGAGGGACAGCCCCGTGTTAGCCCGCAACTGGAACGGACAATGGCCAGGAATAGACGCTTGACCGTGCTCATCACCGGAGCAAACTAAAACATTCTCCACCAGCTCGACTTCCAACTGCGCTCCTCAGACTGACAGGGAGCACAGGACAAATTCACACAAGTCTGTCCGCCACCAGTGAGTGAGAGGCGGCGGCCCGGGCCGGCATACTCACCAAATGCAGTCAGCACCCGTGTGTAAGTAGTCAATGTAAGGGAGGTGGTTTTGGTCTCGAGACCAGCATGAGGTAGAAAAGACCATGCCGATATTCAGCCAGGGAATTGTCACTCCTGGAAGAGAGGGGACAGGGAAGGACGGGGAGCCGTGTGTCAGGGTGACAGCAACAGACATCGCATCGCCTCCCCGAGAAAAAGAAGGAAATGGGGTCAGAGCCAGGCGAGACTCAACGAGAAGGCACTTGCTCCTTCCCGCTTCTTATACAGGAACCAAGACCACAGACACAGTTACCAAACAATAGCGAGAAAACACCTTAACTAGTGACTGAAGGCGAACACACCCACAGTGGGGGCCCGCAGGGCCTCGGGGCCTCGGGGCCTCGAGGCTAAGGACGCAGGCGCCGCCCGCACGCGCGCTGTCGGGACACAGGAAGGGGACCCGGGTCTGGAGCAGCCCCTCCGCCAGGGGACGGCCCTCAGTGCGCCAACACCCAGGACGCTCGGTTTCGCTCCTACCGGGTGAGGCAGGAGCCCCAGAGAGTCAGAGGTCAGCTCTCAAAGTTCCCAGGAGGAAAGCGGACTACATGAAGCGTCTCCCCAGCTTCCAGATCGGTGATTTGGTTTACCTTTGCACATTTTTATCGACTCCAACTACACCCCTGACTCCCCTCCCTTCTCCAACAATCCCTGAGTTCTCTCACACCCTGTGCACCGTGGTCCCCAGCCCTCCAACCCGCAGCCGGCTTACCAGGCACAGCACCGAGGTGACGCAGGATGGAGCCTGTGTTATTGGGGAGGACGGTGAGGTTCCATCCGTGTCTGCAGGGGAAAGCACAGGGGGGTCACGGACAGGCGCGGGGAGACGCTGTCTGGCCCCCAGGACCCGGGTAGGAGCAGCCAGCGCTACCTTGAAAACGGCTCCGACTTTCCCACCGGGAAGCCGCTGCCGTGGGTGTTGGTGTCCACCTTGCCGCAGTGCACGGCCACGTGGCAGTCCTTCTCCTCCACGAGCCTCCAGTACTCTTGCTGCAGGGAGAGGGGCCGTCAGCACCGTGCCGCCCGGGGCTGCAGAGCCCCGCCTCGGCCTGCGACCTCGGGGCCGTGGCCTCCCAGGCGGCCGGGCACCGGGCCAGGCAGCCGGGGCTGCAGGCAGTAACCGCACGCTCACGGTCACGGGGCCAGGTCCATGACCGACAGACGGATAAACACAAGGTAGTGTCTGCCGAATACGACTTGGCCTCAGAGAGGGAAATTCTGACATGCGACAACACACGAATCCTACGGACATGATGCTAAGTGGAGAAGCCAGTCTCAGAGGACAAGTACTGATTCCATCTCGTAAGGCACTTGGGACAAAGTCAGACAGAAAAAGAGAACGGAGGGGCTGCGTGGACTCATGATTCACAGGAGCCGACCTCCAATCTGGGAGGATGGACAAGTTCTGCAAACGGGTGGTGGGGCAGGTCACTCAATGACGTGCAAAGGATTCTGGTGCCACTGAACTGGACCTAAGAATAGCTCAGGTGGTGAAGGTCACACGTGCATCACAATTAAGGATCATTCTGTGAAGGGGAGGGAGAAAGCGACTCGGGAAGGTAGGGGGGATGCCCCCCACCCACTGCAGGTGTGGTCACAGTGCCCCGAGACGGGCATCTGGGCAGACACGCTACTCAGCACCGAACAAGGGAAGTGACCACCCTGCTCCCCAGGCTGTGACCCCAGCCAATGAAACAGACGGGGGAAGGGTGGGCATGACCTGAACAACTGCAGGGCAAACGCGGGTCGGGACGGGCTCTGCTAACAGGTGAGAGGGTTCCGTCTTCAACCATCAGCGCAGAAGCTCAGCATCGCCCTCCCCGCCGCAGCCAAGCCCGCTTCCTGGAGCCTCTCCAGGGAGCACCCGGGGCCAGCCCCACCCCGCTGCATGTGCGGCCGCTACAGCAAGGGGCCAGCCTGGGGGCAGCCAGAGGCCCCACCTCAAGAACAAACTGGACAGCATTAAACGCTCCGGGTCCCCAAGGGCCAGAGACGGGTCCAGGCCAGTCAGGTCGGCCGTCTGCCGGGATTCACAGCAATGTGTGCTGAGTGAAGGGAGACAGACGGGGCGGAAGGGGACCGTGCACTACACGGGGGCCCCTTCCGCTGGGGACCACTGCCCAAGCAGAGGCTCCAGCCCCTTCGTAGGATCCAGAAGCCCCTTCTACTGGGGACCACCGGCCCAGCAGAGGCTCCAGCCCCTTCGTAGAATCCAGAAGCCCCTTCTGCTGGGGACCACGGGCCAAACAGAGGCTTCAGCCCCTCCATAGGGTCCAGAAGTTAGCCAGACAGACTAAAGGTTCCAATTTTAGCAAATCTACAACTATTAATATTAAAGCAAAACCAAGACACTCAGGGAGGAAGGTCCAAGAGGGAGGGGACATACAGGTACCTATGGTGATTCATGCTGATGCACGGCAGAAGCCAACACAACACTGTAAAGCAAGTATCCGCCAATTAAAAAACAAAAAAACCCAGGACCCTCAGAATTAATTTCCCAGCAGGAGACAGTGGACAGTAACAGTCTTCCACCTTCGGGGACTCCGACAAGGACCTGTGTTGTAAAGCAAAGGCCTCTTTCTCTAGCTCAGATGTCCACCCCCAGGAGTCATGCTCCTCTCCTCTGCCACTTCTCCCAAAACTAGCACAAGCCCAGCAGAAGCCACTGTGACGACCACACGTGTCCCCGAGTCAGGACCCGTTGGCGCTGTGGTGATGGGACGTGGCTCTGGCAGGGCCAAAGGTAGGGCCGAGTGTCAGGCCACTGTGTGGTCTGCACACATACAGCCCAGAGTGCAAAACTGGGATCTAGACGGAATGACAACGATGCCAAAATCAAATATTGACTGAATTCTTCAAATACTGAACCCAGGCCCAAGCACCAGGCTGGGGCCTCGTGGACTTCCAATGGCCACCATCGGAGGCGGGGTAGCACGCGGCACGGACACGGGGGGCGGGCCGGGTGCCGTATCGACAGACAGTCCCTGAGCCCCACTCCCAGGACACCTGGTCACAGCAGAGCCGAGGGCCGCTGCCGTTAGCATGGTTATGCCAAGAAGAGGAGCCTACAACCGTGAACAGAAGGGGTCTGAAACCTGCTGCCAGCGAAAAGCCAAGGCAGCCCACACCACCTCCTGCTCAGCCAGCACGCCCTGAACCTGGAGAGGAGTCGGGGCTCGCCCTTGGACAGGCCCACCTACGTCAGCAGCTGGGAGCCCCGGGGGCAGACTCTGGCTCTGCCCTCCTCCCCAGTGCCCCTCTGGCGACTGGCCGGGCACAGCCCCGCTCGCCTGCCCAGCCTCACACACCTCGGCACAGGGTTGGCAGAAGCACAAAAATGGCAGCCTGCCAATCCCGTTAAATGAAAAACAGGAGAGAAAAGCACAACCGTGGTTTCCAGGGACTCCACACACGCTCTTGCCTAACAGGCACCTGGAGGACGGGCTGAGACGGGGTGAGAGGGGGCCTGCGGGGCGGTCAGGGAGGACCCGGAGACGTGCTCGCTCCCCTGCCTCCTTTCTGGCCCGGAACAAGTTTGGGTCAACCTGAGCTGAAACTTCTGGCCGCGCCCAGGACCCAGAGGATGGACTTGGGACCCTCCACCTGCCTCCAGGGGGCGGAGGCCCAGGGGCTCCACCCCGGCTCCGGGCAGAGAGAGGGCGGCCGGGCTCACGCACCTCGATTTCAGCTGGTGCGGGCTCCTTGCTGAAGCACATGTTCATGATATTTCTTGCTGTTCGGTAAAAAGTCGTTAAAGAAACAGACCTTCCCTGAAAAGGAAACAAAAGCAAGAGTCAAGCTCGAGAAACAAAGCAGTATCGGAGCCCCAAAGCAGGGTCACCCCGTCAGGAGCCCCTGCGTGGCGTGTCCCTGTGACCAGGGGCCATGTCCCTAGCTGACCGGAACAGAGAAGCTGGGACCACATTCCCTGAGAAGGACCCTCAGTGTGGACAAAGGAGGTAGCGCACCCCTGACCCCCACAACTCGGCAGGACGAGCTGCCCCAGGCGCCCCAGTGAAGAGCCACGTCCCTGGAGCAATGGGGACAGCATGGAGACGGGACGAGCTGCCCCAGGAGCCCCAGTGAAGAGCCACGTCCCTGGAGCAATGGGGACAGCGTGGAGACGGGAAGACAAAGGCTGTGGTTGGGGGACAAGCCAGCAACATCAAGACAGACACTGGCTGGGCCTCGGGACCGGAGACGCTGGGAGAGAAACCTGGGCAGCTCTGGACGCCCACCCTGAGGGTCCTCCCCTGAGAACCGGGCAGACGAGCAGCCTGGCCTTGGGGATCTGTAGGGGCCAGAGGGATCCAGTCCTCCTCCCGCCCGGGGAGCCCCTGCCCCCCACCCCTGCTGGGGGGGCCCGCAGGGTCTTCAGATTACCTAACGTGCCCACCTCTGCCACCCTGCCCCCGGAACATTCCCAACGACACGCTCACCGGGATGAACGGTGGTGCGTCCCACAGGCAGGCCCCCACTCCTCCCGGACCAGGCACGCTCACCCCTTGACTGCGGAGTACTTCTTGAGCACCTACTGTGTACCAGGCCTAGTTCGAGGGGCTGTAGATGGAGCGGTGCTCAAAACACAGTGTCTCTGCCCTCGAGGCGCTCTCAGGCTGCCTGGGGAATGTGGCCTCGCGCAAAACGGAGCTGGGAAATGGCACCAAGGGTGATGAGCCAGAGGCAGAGGGGCAGGGCCCCTAACGAGGCCATGCTGGAGCAGCCCCATGAACAGAGCTGCCTCTGGAGGGACAGTGGGCACAGTTATCTCACAGACCCTGCTCGTCTCATCACCAGCTCTGTAACTGAGGTTCTTAACCAACAGAGAAATGTCTGCACAAGTCCAAACTTCTCACCTGCCATCCCTCACAACATAAAGTTGGAACCACTAGGAAGAGCCTGATTTTCTATCAACTAAAGCAGAGTGCCTGTAATTCAACACGATGACAGCCAGCACCCAACAGTCAACTGCCAGACGCTAAGCGGGCTCAGCACCCGGAGCCGTGAGCTCCCGGCTGGCCCTCAGTGCACACAGCCTCCACGGCCACCAGCCTGCAGCCATGTCTACACAAACCCAACCCTTCCTGGGTCCAGTCACAGGGAAAGCTCCAGGCAAGCAAGCATCTCTCCCCAGAAAGGAGGTGAGACTCCAACTGAGGCGAGGACGCTGAGGGAGGCCGGGAGGGACCTCCGAGCACAGACTCAGAGGAAAGCGGCCCAAATCAGGGCAGAAGCACAGACACCAATCACGTTTCTGCACGTGGCCAGGCTCAAGTGCGTGGGCATGGCCACCAAAACTTCTGCAGGGGCCCTGCCCTCCTGGAGCCTGGGGAACCGGTCAAGGTTGGGGGTCCTGTGCCCCTTCCCGGCCTGGGGCCCAATTGCCCTGAAGGACCAGAGAGAGGGGAGCCCAGCCTCTGTGGACAGAGCCAGGCTGCCAAGCACGGAGACACCGAGATGCCCCCTCGCTCCCTGGAGGAGGGGGTCTTGGAATACCTGGATGGGTACACGGTGTAGGCAGAAGCAGGGACCCGCCCCTGCCCTCTCCCCAGGAGATCCGCAGGACAGACAGGCACCAGCAGAGCTGTGCCGAGCGGCGTGGGGATTGATTGGGAGTGGCAGGGGACCTGGTCCCTGTGCGTACGAGAAGCCCCAGCCCCAGCCTCCGGAAAGAGGAGTTGTGCCTCCCAGGTTGCGTCCCTGGCATGTGGGCACACGTGTACAAAAACACACATTTAATGACGCCTGATTCCCAGGTGGCACAGTGGTAAAGAACCTGCCTGCCAATGCAGGAAATGTAAGAGCCCCAGGTTTGATCCCTGGGTCAGGAAGATCCCCTGGAGGAGAGCAAGGCAACCCACTCCAGTATTCCTGCCTGGAGAAGAATCCCATGGATAGAGGAGCCTGGCAGGCTATAGTCTATGGGGCTGCACAAAGTCATGCACGACTGAAGCGACTCAGCACCACACCAGGGCCAGAGCTCGGTGCCCAGCAGCCTGGTGCAGACGCTCACTCCTCCCAGACTGCGGGTGGCGCTCTACAAGGGACGTGCCCAGGGCCGGCCGTCAGGGGTCTCGGGGGCCCCATGGCCCACAAGGCGCACGCGAGGCCGCACGGCAGGCCCGCGGGCCCTACCTTGTATATACACTTGTGGAAGTCGCTGAGGATGCCCTTGTCCTCCTCCTCCTCCTTCACCACCTCCTTTTCCTGAGCAAAGAGTCGCCGCCGGCCCGTCTTGAGCTGCGCGGGGCCCACCTCCTTCAGCTTGCTGCGGAAGCCGTTTCTGTGGGCCACGCCATTGATGAGCCCGTTCTTGGGCTCGAAGCGGGGCAGCGGGTGGAAGCGGTGGTAGTCCTGCTCCGTGTGGCCCTCCAGGGGCCCCTTGCGCCGCTCCAGGCTCTCCTTCTCCATCAGCACCTCCTTCTCCAGGCGCCGGTGCTCCTCGGGGGACAGGGAGTCATAGGAGAGCAGGTACTGGCAGTAAGCCTCCTGGAGCTTGGCCAGCCGGTCCTGGGCGGTTCTGGGGATGCGCAGCATGTCTGCGAGTTTGTTCCATTTTTTGAGGTCCGTCACCTGCTGCATACCGCCCATCTCGTTAATCAGCCGGAAAAAGCAGGCCAGGTCGAGCTCACAGCCTCCTGGGACGGCGAGGGGATAAAAGACAGCGACAGTGGGTGAAGTGCACTGTGAAGACCGCCTTCGCCACCCGAGAGCCCACGGGCACCAGCGTCCACCACGTGCCAGGGAGGCCACCAGGCCAGGGGTCAGAGCGGCACAGGGCCACCCAGTCTATAGAGACGAGGATGAGACCATCTTAGTGCTAGGACGGTGAACAGACCAGGACAGGCCGAGGTCCGACCAACACAGGAGGGCGGCCTGGGCAGGGCGCCCCGAGGAGCGGGCACTTAGGCAGAGGCCTGAAAGGAAGGAGAGTCGGTCCCTGGGGAGGGAGAACCCAGCATGGCTGGAGCACGGGCAAGATGCACGCCCCCTCACGCCCCAGGGGGCGGGGAGACGGCTCAAGAAGCAGGGCTTCCCTGCCGGGCTGGCAGAGCCTGCGTCGTGCCCTCGGCCACCTCTGCAGCCCAGCATCACCTGGAACGGCTGTGGGATGGGAAACTGTACCCACCCAGCACATGCCATCAGTTCCAATTCCCCTCCCAACGCTCCCCCACCACACACACACACATGCACGCACACACGCACAGTAACCTCCCTTCAGCCCCCAAGATGTCCAGGCAGCAGGCAAGGCCCCCCTGAGGGCAGGCGGGAATCTGTCCGCCCCTCAGCTCCTCCCATCGCTGCTCACACAGAGCCCTGCTCATCTCCGAAGGTGTGTGGGCTGGTTCTCACTGGTCTCTCAATCAGACCACACAAACCATGAGCCATGAGACTGCACAAAACTCAGAGACGTGCAACGGCCGCCCAGTGGCGTCTCAATGGGAACTGTCTCAAAAGCAATCACCCTTGGACCAATAAAAACGAAAAACGTTCCAGAATAATCATCCACCAGCCGTTAGGAGATAAACACCCCACAGAATGCTAGGTGAGCAAAGTAAACAGTAAGAGTGCTTCTACCTTTAGAAGATGGGGACACCTTTGTATAAAATAAAGGAAAGGAAGAGCAGCGGGACTCCTGAGAACAGCATCGGATCACCTCAGCCAGCTGTGCGCAAACGGAGTCCAGCCGGCCAGCACGGCCAGGGATGGGCGGGCGGCACCCCGAGCCCATCTGCTGTGCCAGGCGGGACGCTGGCTGGTTGCTTGGTTGAGGCCAGCAGGGGCCGCGTCAAGGAGGAGACCTGCGCCGACCTTGGCCGTCAGGGCCTAAGGCCCAAGGTTCCAAGATGCGCGGCAGGCCTTGCTCTCAGTCGGGGCAACTCCTGCACCTGCTGAGGGGGACGGGGACGTGGGTCAGACCAGAGACTGGCTGGAAAGGAGGTCACTGTTGTAAGCCTCAGAAAACCTGACCAGTCCTCGCCAAGGCGTCGTGTTACTCCTCTCCGGTTTCATCAACCCACTCTCAGGACCGCAAGGATGCTTCGGGACAAAGCGCCCCCTTCCCAGAGAAGGAGCAGTCTGTGGACTCTGAGAAACTTCCTTCGAAACTAAGTCCCTCACGCCGCGAGGAGGATGAGCGCAGAGTGAGACCCAAGGCGGGTGGCAGGCCAGCCAGCTCCCCTCCCACGCGGAGGCTTCACACCTGGGCCAACAGCAATGCTGTGAACACACCCCCAGTCTCACCATGGCTTCTGGCGCCATGGGAACCAAGGTTCCGGAAACCTACTCTGAACGGAAAATCGGTGCCCTCTTGACGTCACCTGATGCCCTGACTGTTCAGAAGACCCACTGCCCCACTGCAGTTCTGGGTCTCCCACGCAGCCCACACCACACTCCCGAGACGTCGACACCTCAGCCTGTTCCCAAGCCCCTGTCACCTCCGATCACATCCATGATAGCGGACCACAAACCAAGCATTCTCTGAATTTAAGTGAGTCTCATCTGCTGAGAGTAATAGCGAAACCTCCATGGTGCAAGGAAACCTATCTTACTGCCCTCCCCGACACCTAAATGACTGACATCGGCCCCTCTGCTCCCTGCCTGCAAAAGGCTGCTCCAACCTAAAAGCAGGCCCCACGCTGCTCCCATCCAGGGTCCTGAGCTGCAAGAGAAGTGTGTGAGTTCACCACTGCATGGCACCGGCTCACTCCGATAGAGGGGCTTAATCCTGGAGGTGCAAGGACCCCCCGGAGGAAGAGGGAGACGGGGATTCCAGGAGGGCCGTGCGTGTGCCCAGCCCGGGCCCGGGCCTGACCACGCCAGCCGGCCTGTTCACAAAAGCCGTCACTGAGGCGAGTGCAGCTTCAGCGCAAAGCTGTACCTGCACTTGGGTCCACAGTGTTCCAGGAGCTAGACTCCACCGGGACCCAGTTACCACCAGGAAAACTGAGAGGCAAGGAAGGAAGAGGGGAGAGAGAGACAAAAGGCTGAAGCGCCCCCACCCACAGTCATGTGTGCAGGCCCTAAGTGTGGCCATGTTTAGAGACAGTCCTTAAAGCGGTGATTACAGTAAAATGAGGCCATCGGGGTGGGCCCTGACCCCATGTGACTGGTGTCCTTCTAACAAGAGAAGGGACACTAGAAATCTGTGTGTGGAGGAGGAGAACAGGTGGGGACACGGGAGAAGGAAGGCTGTCCACAAGGCAAGGAGAGAGGCCTCGGGAGAAATGAACCCTGCCAGCACCTTGCTCTCACACTTGCAAGCTCCAGACCGAGAGAACTGACTCCCTGCAGGTCAAGCCCCCAGCTGCAGTACTTGGTTAACGCAGCCCGGGCAGACGAAGGCGCGGTGCAGCGGTCCTGCCCCTCTCTGGACGCCACTATGGACTCAGCCACGCGGCCAGCAGGTGTGGCCCGGTGTGAGTGAGTGAGTGTGAGTGTGTGTGTGGAGGCGGGGGCCCCGCATAGGACCACACTGACCTGCAGAAAGCAGGGCTCAGACTTCCCCTGGGCCCTGACGCACCCGGAGGCTGGTGTGGCGCCGGCCACCGCGGGCCTTACCTATGAGCGGGAGCTCGTCCATGGTGATGCCCTGAGATCTGAGGTGCTTCTTGATGCAGGCCAGCCGCTGCACGTTGGGGCCCCAGCGCCGGCCCAGCTTGTGGATGTGCTGGATCTGCGTGACGAAGCGCATCTCGTCGTTGAGCTTGCACTCGGGCCGCCAGTCCGGGGGCGGGATCACCCTGCACATGCCGTACTTCTCCACCTGAGGGCGCACCGACTCGATGTAGACGAGCGGGTCGTGGAACTCCTTGGCCGACGGCCGCAGCACGGGGATCTCGTCCATGGCCGCCCACCCGGCCCTGCCGGCCCCCTTCTCGGCCTTGGCCGCCCCCTCGTGCGGCCGAGGCAGGGGCTCCGATTGCGAGGTAGAACGATTTTCACAGGGGGCGCCGCCGTCCGGCTTGCCGTGTGCTTGTCTGCCCGGCGGGCCCTTGCCGGCTGCCGCCCGCTTGGGTCGGTTCCTCTCCAGGCTCCGCTCGGGCGCCTCCTTCTTCCCAGGGGCCCCAAGCGGCGCCTTCTCGGCGGGGCCCGGGGCTGCCTTCCTGCCGGGGCCCTCGGCGGCGCTGCCCGCAGCCCCCTTCATCTTCTTGGGGGGCGACTGCGGCTTGTCGGCCGGGGGCACCTCCTCCAGCCTCCGCTTGGAGTTCCGGAGCCCCTCCCGCAGCTGCCGCCCCCCTACCTCCTTAGTGCACGACTTTGGGTTCAACCTGCCACTGACCTTGAGGCCATTGACGGCGGGCCCGGTGGACTTGGACGCCCCCCCGAGGGATAGCACCTGTTTGCGGGTTTTTGCATTGCTACTTTCAGTTTTCCCTGAGATTGTGTGGTTGACAGCGGAACTGGGCTTGTGGTGATGGGGTTTGGTTTCCTTGACCAGTTCTCTCTTGGCTTTGGTGTATGTGACAGTCCCCTTCGTCACCGTTGCAGTGTACTTCACAGTTTTGGACGGTGAAGGTCTGACTTCGCGCATCTTTTTGGCACTGGTTGCACTTGTACCCAGAGATGACATTCGGGTGACTCCGTTGACCTTAGAAACCTGGAGGCACAGGAGGAGCAGAGAGCACAGTCAGTGTCTGGGCACAGGGGACCCCGCCCTCGAGCCCAGCTCAACAGCTGCACCTGTGGGTGAGGAGCGGGCACGGGGGTCCCAGCAAAGGCATGCAAACCACACCCTCCATGCTATCTGCCAGTCACCCAACACAGGTCAGTAACAGCAACATGATCACAAGGCTGTGCTGGTAAGGGGACAGGTGCATGCGCGTGCGCGCACACACACCCCTGTTCCAAGAAAAGACATGGTTGCACACATACACACCCCTGTTCCAAGAAAAGACATGGTTACACACACACACACACACACACACACACACACCCCGTTCCAAGAAAAGACATGGTTACACACACACACACACCCGTTCCAAGAAAAGATGGTTGTTCTTTTCCTCTGCTCCATGTATTTCAGCATGATCTGCCCACAGGACTGTAAAATCTATGCTAAATAAGTGAAGAGTGAAATAAAAAATGCCACAGGAAAAAAAGAACAAGCACTCTCATGGGGTTCAGATGCCCACGCCCAGAGGGGCAGCTGCCAGCAGCGGGCATCTGTGTCACCTGGCGCCTCGCTGGACGCCCCTCACGTCTCTGGCGCCCCAGCCTCTTCTGCACAGGAGGCGCCCATCTCCCGCCTCTATAAATGTCCACAGACTCTGTGGGAACTGGGTAAATGGTCAGTTGCTCTTCACCACTGTCTTACAGCCTGGACACCACAATAATTTTGTGACACACAGAAGTCACACTCATTTATAAAGAGAATCCAGGGAGTGACACCGCATCACCCAGCTCTGCAGGAAGTGGGGTGCTGGCCGCCTGGCACGGATAGCTCAGGTTACCCCGGGTGCACGGACAGGCAGCTGTCCTCAGTTCAACCAGAATTCTACTGCCACGCTCCCATCTCCCACTAGAGGGAGCCATTGAGTCGAGTGGCTCTGCCCAGGCTCTGAGCGCAGCAAAGGAGCCCGAGAGAAACACACTGCTGGCTGGGGAAGTGCATCTGGACCTCAAAATTCAACTTAAAAAGCACATGAGCCTAAATGAACAGAATCCACTGGACAGGCAGCAGAGTTACGGACGGGAGGGCAGGCCTCCTGGCGTGGCGGGCCCCTGGGAGGCAGTGAGCAGAGGGACGAGGCTGACGCGTCCTGGTCAGGCCCCGAGGTCTCCACAGCACCTGCCCCCTCCTAAGGCCCCCAACTGAGTCACACATCCCCAGGGACAATGAGCAACCCCGACTCCCTGCAGGACCTAACGAAGCCCAGACGAAGACCTTAAATGTTCTTCCAGCCAAGGCGAGCCTCTCACATCTCTCCCTGGATGCTTTTCATTTTCCAGAATATTGAAGAAGACTCCTCATCCTCTGGTCTGAAAAGCTCAACCTCCTTGCGCCATCTTACTTGGTCAAGACTTTTCGCAACCGCCATACATGTGACCGTGAGCACCTCTCCTAGAGGCCCCAAAGCTCAGCAGACCCTCCGCCCTGCCCTCGAGAGCGGGTTCTCTCCTTCCCGTGACAGCCCGTCTCAGCGCCCAGACGAGAACAGGGGCAACCCGCTGGGCACAGCCTCACCACCCACAGCAGCCGCATCCTGGCTTCCCGCCCACACCCCTCCGGATGCAAACCCTCCTCACCACGTCTGGAAACCATTTCCAAACCCTCTCCAGGTGGAAGAACCGTTGTTTCTTCATCCTAAATTCATTACTGTCTTGCTGCAAACCATGTAAGCACTACTCTAAGGAAACGCTGCTTTGTTGAACACCTACCATACGTCCAAATCATCAGCCGGGAGCAGTTCAGGGCTGTTACACACGCCTGTGACACCTGGCACACCTGGCACCTTTGGGAGAATAAGACCTGGAAGGCTGGCGAGGCCCCGCACACCGAGTCCTCATGCCCTAGCCCCGGGGGCCAGGGCTCTCAGGAGGGCAGGCACCCACCCAGCACACGCGAGCCCCGGGGCCGTCCTCGACAGCAGAGCGAGCTCTTGGGGCACTGGGGCCGGCAGGCAGAGGCACCCCGACGCAGGGGTCCCCACCCCATCACCTGCACTTCACACAACCCCTGATCTTTTCTTTCCGGCTGACAGAAAAAAATTAACCATATCTGAGATTACAGATCCGAGTATTCTCCGGGCCTCCGTCTTTTATGCAGTTGAAAAGATGAAAGGTCAGATTCTAATCACTCGCGTCAGGCTGTTACAAAGGAATCTACAATTGGCTTCTAGTGACCCTTTTTTCCTCCCCCCAGAGTACTTAACTAATGGGATTTGATGGTATCAAAATTGCCCTTTCATGTCCCACAATGTCCCTGGGAGAGGAGCTGGCATCACTGGCTCGAAATGAACAATAGGGCCCAGGCAGGTTGATTATCACAGCCTAAGTCTTGGCGAAGGTCACGCTAAGAGCCCAGCTAGAACTGGGAGTCCCGGGTCATCCCACTTGGGGGATTTGACAGGGGAGGGAGGGCAGGAGACGCTCCTCCTACAGGACCTGGACCGCAAACCAGCCAGGCTCCTGCAGTCACGCAGATGACGGGAGTCTGCCTGCCGAGGTCTCTCACCTGCTTCCAGGTCAGAGCCTGCTGTGGAACAGGGGCTGGGGCCACCCCGAGGCAGGGGGTACCTGCTACTCCCTCAATTCTCACCTCCAACTGCATGACCCTCTCCTGTTCAATGACAAAGGGAAACCCTGAACTCAGGGGCAGGGACTGGGGGCTGAGGATGAGTCTGGACCAACAGAGACGGGGGTTACTCAACACAGCCTCATGAGTCTGAAAGTGCTAGATACTGAGAGAGATTCATTCCACCCTGAGATTCCTGCTCCACAGATGGGTCCCTGTCCACTCAGACCCCTTCAGAAGTGTTCTTTTTCATAAGCAAAGATCTGGAGGGAAGTTCTGCACAAGGACCAGTCCGGACAACGGCCTTGGAAAAGGAACAAGAACACCAAATGGACAGTGTGTCCTGCACTTTACATCCTGAAAACTGGGAACCCAGCTCGGGAGGGCCAATTCCATGCTCCAGTGTTCTCATGAGGAAAACTGAGGTTTGTGTTGCAGGAACTTCCGTGGGCAATATGCAAAGCCCACCTGCTTAATCTCAAGGCAACATGTCAAAGCGTGAGGTGGCGATCTCAGGACCGTGGAAACTAAACGAGGATGCTCGCCTCGTCCCCAACTGACAACTGAGTGATGCTTGCTGGTGCGTGGTTACGACTGGTAATACTCGCGTACACACACAGTCCTCTGTACGCGCCACATGTGAACAGCCCCACGTTTGGAGACAACGGTTCCTGACATTGTCAAGAATGAGAAAGACCACAGGGAAAGAACAAGTCAGCAGAAGGAGGAATTCCAACCCTCACACGACAAGGAGCATCTTTTAGTCACTAACACTGCCTGCCAGGGAATCACCCGTGCCACCAAGGGCAGCCATAACTGTATGTGACATGTTCCTGGTGAGGAGAGCTCACCGACTTGCAGGTGCGGTGGCTACAGCAGCAGAGGGGCTAACGAGCTGTCACTGGATCCAGGCGCCCGTCTCGCCGTGCCTCCAGGCCCCTCTCACCCTTACTGTCTCCCTCCCAGGTCCTGAGAAATCTTGTCCAAGGGCAGGAACAGGCGCCCCCACCAGATCAGGGGTCTGGATCTCACCCTGGAATTTGCTGGGGGTGGGGTGAGGGCAGGGAGGGCAGAGCGTGTGTGGCCTCAGGGCGAGGGATGGGGAGTGTCCCCTGCGGCCACACCCCATCTCATCACCACCTGCAGGCCACTCACAAGTCCTGCCACAGCCGCCAATGTGTCCACCAGGGACAATTTACATCCAGGCCGGCTGCAGACCTGCTTCAGGGCAACGTGTGGCTCCCGGCCTCCCCGGTGCTAGGCAAGGGTAACGGGGGACATCCCCTCGCTGCCCTTCCAGGACACCCAGCACACGAGGCCCAGGGTGATGGCCCCGGCAGCACCCTCCGGGGAGTGACGCAACTCCAGCAATGGCCCCTCCTCTGTCTTCACCCGAGGAGAGGCGCGGGCACTGGCACCCCTGCCAGGCCACGGTTCTCTCACCTCTGAGCATCCCTTCCTGCTTTCCGAGCCCTGGAAACACACACCGCTTTGGGCTACTCCTCATATTCCCCTTCAGTGAATTTGGTGAAACGGACAGGTGGCCTCGGGCGGGAGGGCTGGCACATCTGGGCCAGGCCTTGCTCCCTTGTCAGCAGGGCCGGTCCTCACCTGTTTCCGTAAGTCCTGAGCCGACCGATGCAGAGCGGGGTGGTGGTGGTGAGCGGCGAGCCCCTTGGCCGAGGAGCCGGCGGCGGGGGCGGCGGGGGGGTGGCTCGCGGACACCTGCTCCCTCCGTGCGTCGGCCCGCGCATCGCTGTGCTTCTCCTTCGCCGGAGTGGCCTCTTTGCTTTTGTGTTTCTGAACAGGGTCCTTCTCCCGGGACGACCTGCTGGAACCATTGAAAACTGGAAAGGAAGGAGGGAGGAAGAACAGAGTCACTAGCGGGTGCAGCCTGCTGCCGGGTACCCCAAGCCCTGCAGATAGGAGGAGAAAGAGACGGAAGACACGCTGGACAAGTGTCCCGGCTCACAGGCCCTCAGCACCCAACCTCCAGACCAAACGGCCACAGAGGAGAGGAGTATCCTCAACACAGAGAGACCCAAAGAAAAGTTACCAGTGCAGCTTAGGAAGGAGGAGCTTTGGTTGAAACAATTGAAAATCCTTTTTTTAAAAATCGCTACAAAAAAGCAAGCACGTGCACAAATATACAGTAGCCCTTAGAGTATCAACATCACACCTTAAACAAAAAGAGAAGAATTAAAATGAAAAAACCAACTGGTCACATTCCAAGAGCGTGACCACCGCACACATGAAGACACAGGGGATCCGGAGTTTAAACTAAGGCGTGTGAGGCTGCAGATCTGGCTGGTGGACACGGGTCAGGATGCAGCTGCTTCACCTGACCCCTCGGGGACCACAGAAGAGGGGGAGCAGGGCTCAGGAGCCCTGAGCCAGACTCCTTTCTATTCCAGGAGTCACAACACCTACGAGTATGCAGTGCCTGCTGTCAGCCCAGGGACCGCAGTCAAGCAGTCACCCAGCCTCTGAACCCAAAGGGACCAGTCCTGTCCTCGAGCCCATTTCCTAGAAGATACCATCAGAAGGCGCCCCACACCCACCTCCCTGATGGCCAGATGGCGTTCAGAGCCAGCTCCCCAAGTGCCCGCCGCACCCCCCATCCCCAGGGAGCTGAGACCCCAGAGAGCACGCTCAGGTCTAAAGGCAATGCCATGGCGACACTGCCCTGAGTCTTCTCCTCTGCTTACAGCTGGGACTCCACTCCTGGACAGACTTGTGCTTGGCCTGCCCGGCCCCGTGGGCTCCGGGCGGAACAGCTGGGGAATCCAGTGGGCCCTCCTAGCTGTCATTTAAAAGGGCTCCTGGAGCACTTCCTGACAGAGTGGCCTGGAAAGGTCACTGTGTCCACCTGCCCATCGAGCACCCGCGCGCCAGGCTGCCTCACCACATTCCAGCAGAAAGCAGCAGGGACCAGGCAACTGTAAAGAGAAAACCCCTCCTCCTCTGAGCTGAAACTTTTTTCTGAAGCTTAGACATGGAAGTTCAACCCGCAGAGCCACGAGACAACGTCTGTCTTCTGAGATGCCCTTCTCAGGTCAGGACCTTGAATGCTTTCTTTGTCGCCCCCATTTGTACAAGCATCCTTTACATTTATGTCTCATAGATTGCAGACAGTTTCCTCTTATTTGCTTTTTCCGTCTGTTATGTTACTAAAATCAGCTAACCCATTTGTTAAACTTTCCTTGCTTAGAAAGTCCTTCCTATATTTTCAGATGGTAAGATAATCCTCGAAGTTTCCTAATTGTTTTCTGATTTAATGTGCTTCTTTAGTGCATGTGTTATTACACTGTACATGGCATGATTAAAAGATTCACGTTTTCGTTACCTGGACTGGATGTACACCCTGATCTCCCCACCCCCAGCGACCACACACTCCAACTAGACTTTCAATCCAGAGGTAAAGCCCATGTGACACATCAGAACACAGTATATGACCCGTGTTGTGCAAGGCTCTGTCCGATACTCTCAGAAAAATGGAGAGCTCTGAATGGCTGGCGTTTATTCTAAGTGAAAGTAACTACATGTTGTCAGAATCCATCCATCATGCCCACGCTGGCAGAATCTGCACTTGCTTTTCCGACAAATTAGAAGCAACATCCATAAGAAGTCATACTTCAACGTGATTAAAAAGCAACCCAAGGAACATGAATCCAGGCAATTCTTGACCGTTCACCAATTTTCTAGGCAGTGAGCACATTCTTTATTGAAAAACAGTACAGAAGTTTCATCTTTCTTTTTAATCTTAAATATTTCATATTTTTCTGAGCTTTGTTATTGCCACAAAGACGAGTAGTCTACTATTACAGAAGTACCAGTTCTAGAATTGACTTCTCTGGTTATAAAAATTTTGGCTACAAAAATTTATTCTGGGGATTAGTTCCTTTTCACAAGGCTATATCAGCTGCTCAACTCCCAGCCCTACCGTGTGGGCAAACTGCGTGGATCCTCGGTTTCCTTAGAGGCTGGCGACCACATGCTCCTGAATGGAGACTGTCTGGGAAGACCTACCTGCTGCTTCTGGAAAATGCCTGTCTCGGGTTAGTACACTCAGATTGGGACAAGACCTCTTCCTGCTTCCCTGACAATGCAGAAGAACGGGCTTCAACACGGCCCAAGAGCAAGCCTGAGCAGACCTCCCACAACCTCCAACTGGACCCTGGCTGCCTCCCACTGCCTCCCAATATCTATTTCACGGGCAAACAGAGGTGGTGCCAACGTTCTGTCCAAGCAAGAAGAGAGAGGCTGCTGAAGCCACAGCCCACATTCTCTACAGTTTAATGAACGGCTTGACCCTTGGGGGACCCAGAGACCCTTTCATGGGATCTCCTAGGTCAAAAATATTTTCATAATTGTACTGAAAGTATTTCCCTTTTTCACTGTGTTGGTATTTCAATGATGGTGATGGTTAACGACAGATCAGCCATCAGGGAAATGCAAATCAAAATGACCACGAACCACCACTTCACATTCCCTAGGAGGGCTGTGCTTACAAAGATGGGTAAAGGCAGAGCTGGTGAGGACTAAGAGCCCTCATTCCCTGCAGGTAGGGATGCCAACTGCTGCAGCCACTCTGGAAAATGGTCTGGAAGTTCCTCAAAACAGAGTTACTATGTGACCCAGCAACTCCACTCCCAGATGTGAACGTAAGAGGAACGAAAAGTATGCCCACATACAAACGTGCATCCACGTGGTCAGAGCAGAAATATGAATAATAAACACTGCAGAAAAAATCTGAAGGTTCATCAACTGGTATTTAGCTAAACGAAACAAGGTGTTATCCATCTGTAAAAAGGAGCTGGGTACTGACGCATGCTCCAGCACAGACGGATCTTGGAGACATCATGGGAAGAGAAAGAAGGGCCACCTATTGCAGGATTCCATGCATATGAGATGACCAAACCAACACGAAGAGACAGAGAGGCGGGCTTCCCTGGTGACCCAGTGGTAAAGAATCAGCCGGTAGCAGACACGGGTTTGATCCCTGCTCAGGAATGATCCCATGTGCCTAGGAACAACTAAGCCTGTGAACCACATCTCCTGAGCCTGGGCTCCACCACGAGAAGCCCCCGCGATGGGAAGTGCACACACTGCAGCAGAGCTCCGGCCCTGAGCACAGAAGCCTGCACAGCAACAAAGACCCAGCGCAGCCAAAGCAATGAACGGGACAGACAACGTGCGTCAGCAGCTGCCGGGCGCCGGGGGGGTTCAGGGAAACGGCAGTGACTCCGAATGGGTACATATTTTTCAGGGTGAAAGCGATGAAAAGGTTCTCGAGTTGACTGTGGTGATGGCCACACAACTCAGTGAATATGCTAAAAACTACTAAATTGTTCACTGTGGTTCAATTTTATGATACATGAATTATATCTCTAAAAAACTTAATATGAACAGCAGCACCAAGTGGCAACATCTGACACAGATCAATGCAGTGGCACCAAAGGGCATGAATAAATACTGTGTTCTTCATCAGTTGCTAGCAGTTTAAAAAAAAAAGTTCACTTCAGAAAGTGATAAATAGAAACTGTTCACAGCATTAAATCTCAACTCTTGAGTATACACACACTCTGAGACACAATGGAACCACACACAGAGGCACTTCTCCTTAACATCAGTGTGACGACTACTTCTAGGGAAAAGCACTTGAGATTAAGCTGCAAGCTAGCTGTGTTTTTTCATGGAATGCTATTTTTATTTGAAAGGACAACCGATATAGTTATTTGTCAGCTATTTTCTCAAAAACAAATAAAGTGAGCCTGTCAAGGATAAAGTAACTAACAGTTTTTGCAGCCAATGACAGAATTCATGACTTCAAGCAAAAATGACAATTTTGGAAAACCTGTATCTGCACCATGAACCCGAAAGCCTCTCAAAACTTAAAGACTTTCCCAATGAGTTTAGTACAGAGGAGATTCTTCGATACAGCATACCGGAAGGTACCGACAACTGGAAGGGGTGGCTAACCCAGTGAACCGTCATTCTCAGATGATCGCTATAAGACATTATAAAACTGTGTGTGGCTAAGACAGCCATTCAAGGCGGAGGGCAAACCAATGGATGTTAACCTAACAGTGCACGAAAAGCTCACCGACAGGGGTTCAGATTACAACTGACCTTGAAGAAACTACCCTTGGTTGGGTCTAACCCTAACCCTAACCCTAACCCTAACTGTCACAAAGGCGCCTCCCTCCTCCAACCACCTCTTTGTCTGAAACTGATTTTCTTGTGTACTACTGAATGCAGAAGCGGACTTAAGAATGTACCTGTCGTTTACTAAGTCAGACATTAAACAGATTTGCAAAAAAGTCAAACAATGCAACCTCCCTCACCTACAACTTTTCAGGTGTGGAAAAACAGTCCCTTTCTGTACATGAAAATGTTATTTATATCAACATGGAATGCATGTGTGTTATTTTCAAATAGGTAAATATTTCTAAATCACCTCAGTTTTAATTTTAATATGGTAAGTAAGTAAGTAAAGTTGCTCAGTCGTGTCTGACTCTTTGTGACACCGTGGACGGTAGCCTACCAGGCTCCTCTGTCCACGGAATTTCCCAGGCAAGAGTACTGGAGTGGGTTTCCATTTCCTTTCAGGGATCGAACCCAGGTCTCCGGCACTGCAGGCAGACGCTTCACCGTCTGAGCCACCAGGAAAGCCCTTTTAATATGGTAAATATCAATAAATACAAGCCACAATATAAAAGCCTTCTGTGGGCCCCACAATGGTTATTAAGAGTAGAAACAGGTCTTGAGACCAAGAGGCCTGAAAAGGGTGAGATGGGATCGTCTTTCCCCTAGTTATTAGCTACACCGTGGTTTCCCGAAGCTCTGATGGCCCCTGAACTTACCTCTACAGCCACGCACCCTGCAAAAAGCTCAGCTTCCAAAATTTTGTTAGTCACACAGTCGTGTTTGACTCTTTGCGACCCCATGGACTGAAGTCCACCAGGCTCCTCTGTCCATGGAATTCTCCGGGCAAAACAACTGGCATGGATAGCCATTCCCTTCTCCAAGGGATCTTCCCAACCCAGGGATGGAATCTATGTCTCGAGCAATGCAGGCAGATTCTTTACTGTCTGAACCACCAGAGAAGCCCCCAGGCTCCAAATTATGCTACCTAAGTTTAAATCCAGAGAAATCATTTGCTAACTATCTGACCTTGGACTGGTTTCCTGTCTAAGCCTCAGTTTTCCAACTGACTATTTATCTCATAGGGTTGCTTGGAGGATTTAGTGACAAAACATTAGAGAGGATCTCAGAGGGAGCAGTGGGCAGGCATTAGTTTGCAGGGATGACCACACCACGATGGAGTCAACGGCCAGGGGGCAGCGGAGCCCCAGTGCACACGCACAGATGATGACTCCACTCGAAGTGAACCACGGGGCGAGGCCAGTTACTAGACGGAGACTTCAAGAACTTGGAGTGGCACTATGGTTAGCCAGCACCATCTTTCTGAAATCCAGGGGTGAGGGGCACAGATTGCTCACTGGCCTTATGTCTCTGAAACAGAAGGCACAGCTCTGCTTCTGTTCTAATGCCCCCTGGGAGCTCTGACCCCACCAGCACCAAAACTGCCTCCCCAGGAGCGGGGAGGGGGCCTCTGATCACAGCAGAAGGGAGAGAGGCACGTGCCTTAAATATAATAACTGAACCGGCTGCAGTGCACACCGCACGACGGGCTTCTGCTAAAGACCATTGTGATCAGATAATTGGGAAAGGGGAAGGTTTTCAAAATTTCGAAAATAAAAAATTGAGCAACATTAACTTTGATCTGCAACAAAGGGAGAGTTTTTGAATAAATCCACTTTCTGTAACCACTGTGCTATTTTAGAGCAGCTGTCCACCCAAATGGCAAACACAGCCAAAAAGTCAACTCAAGTATAACTCGGGGAGGGGGGGGGGCCGCTGGTTGCTGGATGATGGTGCCTCAGACGAGGTGTATTTTGTCAGCAGCAGCTCATTAATTTTAAGTGTCGTGGGAACCTGCAGTTTTACTCCTCCAAGTAATTATCTTTTGTCTTAACTTGTAAGATTCTCCAGAAGAGGAAAGGAAAAAATATCCACTCTCACAGGAAAAGCCTAAACCCTGTGAAGATGAGACAGAAAGTTCAATGTACAGAGGACCCACACACGCTGCCTCCAATTAAAAGAATAATTGGACTCATTACTTTAAGAAAGTGTTTATCACCAAAAACAGTATTAGGAAATTATATTGTATACTCAGATACAAACAGCTGTGCATTAATGAACACATGTATTGATTTGTATACACACTCTCTGAAAGTTAAATGGCCTGTAGCAAGGGTTTCCATACCACGGCAAGCAAAACCTTTAAATCCAAAGGCGGGTATTCTGACTGAGGGTCACTTCAGGCCCGAGAAGGTAAAATTTGCTCCCAATGGCGGATGAAAAAGAAATGGGCAACAGCTTCCCTAGCAACCTTTGATTGCATGAAAGGCGGAAAGCCACACTTTCCAAGGAGGACCTCACGTCTGAGGAGGACCTTGGACCTCCAGAGGGTTTGTACTAAACCACGTTCCCCCATCTGACTCTGTCCACAAAGTCAGATCCTGACAAGATTCCCAGGGGATCCTCCAGGCCTTTAAAACCCTCACTCCATACACAAGCTGGACCAGACCGGCTGGTTGTGACTCCTAGCTGCCAGATCCGTAACACATCTGTGTCTCCATTCTCAGAAGATCAAACCAGTGCCTCTGCTTATCTGGCCTCCAGGAATCACTAAAGTACTTAGAAGTCCATGAAACGCTATCCATTCTTCAGAGAAAAGAGCGTTACAGATATAAGAAAGTTGATCTTTTTTAGTGACTTCCCTGGTGGCTCAGACAGTAAAAGCATCTGCCTACAAGGCAGGAGACCCAGGTTCAATCCCTGGTTTGGGAAGATCCCCTGGAGAAGGAAACAGCAACCCGATCCAGTACTCTTGCCTTGAAAATCCCATGGATGGAGGAACCTGGTAGGCTACAGTCCACGATCTTTTTAAAAGCTCCTGCTCTAAGAGCAAAGACAAGACCCCCACTTGAAAACAGTCCTTCCTCGTAAGGAGAGTATAGCCCCAAACATCCTAATTATTAGCACCAGGAAGGCACTTTATCTGAAAACCAGGAAGTTTTTTCTATCAGGTGAGCAGGAAAAAAGGCCCTTTGAATGGCATCTGGCCAAAGTTCTATGACACCCTGTGATGACCCAGTGTCTAACCTTCACCCTGAAAAAGAAACACAGACAAAAGCCATCATGGAAAGCGGGCAGGAAGGTCTGCCAGCAGACACATGACACATACGAGGAAAGAAACAGCAAAAGGTCGAAGATGGGACTAACCCCCAAATTACGTAAAATGAGACTTGCTCCCTGTGTCAACCCCAAAACAAGAAGGGACAAAAGAAAGAAAGAAGAATCGTTATAAATAGAGAAGACTGTGTTATGGAAAGGAAAAGAGGAACACGCCAAGTTTCTGATGGGGAGCCAGATATTTAAATGTAAGCTTCATGTCATTACAAGGCGTCCGGACTCCGGGAAGGCAGGCCCCATCAATCAGCTGGCATCGGATCCTTGTTACTGTACAAAAGCCGCACTTGCTCCCTGGAGCCAGTTCAACTTTGAGTCACTATTGTCTGAAAACAATGGAATGTGTCTGCCAACCTGTGTCAATAGTTCAAAAGGATTTTAATGCTGGCTGTGTGAGTGCTGCAACCTGGTTTGCCCTGGGCCAAAACAGCTCCGCTGACTTGGCTGGAGCAGTCACGTGTCAAGCTGGAGCGCGAGAGCGCGTAGGTCGGCTCCGGCTCCGGCTCCATCAGGGTCTTGCTCGGGCTGGGAGCCCCCAGCAATAGCTGGACCTACAGCAGTCCACGTGCACCCTGATCTGGTATCACAAGCAAGTTCTCCTGGTTTACCTGGTGTTCTGAAAGCCCTCTGGAATTTCCACCCAGTGAAATTCTACCACTTTGGCTACGCTGTGTAACAGGAAAAAGAAACCTGTTGAAAAGACTCTTTAAAGCCAACCTGAATTTTCTTCTCTCTATAAGAACTTGAATCTGTAAGTCATGGAATGTTTTTTCAATCAAAACTTGGCTACCAGGGTACCCAGATCTAGAAATGTGAATACACTGTGGGCAATGATGTAATATACCCAACAGAGTTGGACAGATTTGCCAATTAAACATGTTCCTTACACAGGATCCTAGTAACTGCAGATACTGAAGTCTGAAAAGACAGGATGACCTTTGTGATAATATAAAGGTCAGGGCATCAGAAAGACCATCCATCAGAATGAATGGCTTCTGTCATTGAAAAATGGGTTTACTGGCCCACTTGGCCCCCAAAGGAGCCGAGCAAAGGACAAGACGGATGGCCTGATGGTGACTGACCCCCGCCTGTCCCCGCACCAGCTGGCTCAAGGCACCTGCATTCTCCAACGTGCCGCAGGGGGACCAGAGGACACCCGGGCGGAGGACCTGTCGGGAGAGGGGCCAGTGGGCCGAGAGGAGTCTCCTGCTTTCTCACCCTCAAGAACCAAGACACAGCACAGAGCCACGGCACATACTCCAGCAGGAGACAAGCAATAACTCTGAAGAGCAAATGAAAAAAGTGCTTTTTGCAGCCTGGGGTTTCCTAAAGCCCTACATTCAAGGAGATGAATTCTGAAAGGTTAACCACTTCTGAAGTCAATGGCAAGACCTCTGGCCCACCTCTGGACCTGAACAAGGAATCTCAAGGTTTTGCTGTGAATGGAAAGTAAGTGTGCACAAAAGTTAAACTGGAAAGCACTCCATACACATGATCAACTCTACAAGTTACAAAAGAATGGATAAAAATGCAGAATAAAAATATCAGTACAGAAAAGCAAATACAGCAGTATCGGTATCGTAGTAAGGATTGTTTTCAAGGTTCTCCAAATAAAGTCTGTGGATCTGCCATTGTCCCACACACACTTCCACTCGCCCCCCAGCCAGGAAAGCAGCCAGGAAAGGGCATCCTATATGCGCACAACTTTCCCCGCGACTGAAGCGTGCCCTCAAGACAGGCTCGACGAATGTAGCTGGAAATATTAAATACTGAGCAGCTGGGTGAACAGCTCAGCAATTCAATTTACAATGTATGTGATACAAACACATCCTAGCCGAGCATGAACAACAAAATTGATTAAAGATTCTGAAAATCTAATATGTTATCTTAATTTCCTCAGCACTGCAGAGTATTACAGTTCTTTGGAAGAGTCATCAGACCTGAGGCCAGCAACAAAACGGCATCCAGATTCTGTTTCTGAAAACCTACCAAGTGCCAGGCGCCATGCTGAACGCATCCGTCACTCACTGAGTTCTAACAGACACTTGTTTCTCTTTAGTAAGCTGCTATCCACATAGCACGTGATCCATTCAAAGTGCACCATCCAGTGGGTTCTGGCATGTTCACACTTGTGCAACCATCATCACAGTCTAAGTTTAAAGTCCCCATCACCCCCAAATGAAACTCCATCCCTGCCTGTCCTGAACCCAAATGGAAAAAGTCAGGTGCTCTCCACATTTTACAACCGGGGAAACTGGGGCCTAAAGAGATTAAACCACTGGATAAAGACACCTGGTCAGGAAGGTGGACTCAAGCCAGAAGCTCCTCTTCCACCACCAGACCCATCTCCCCAATCTTCTGTCTCTGAAATCTGCCCGAGCCTCTCACCACAGAGCAGGGGCCCTGCCATCCCCAGGAAGAGACATCTACATGCTAAACAAACAGGAGGCGCCAGCGCGGCCCTCGGTGTAGGCATGCCCAAGGGCCTGCGTGACCCACACAGCAAACGCTTAAGGGAAACAAGAAACGAGGGAGAGCCAATCACCCTGGCGGACGGCTCAGCAGGGTCTGTCTATCACACGTGGAGCAGCTCCTGGTGCTGAGGGTGGGCATGACTCACGCTCCCTCTGGGGCAGCCCTCACCGTGCCAGGTATCTGAAACATACTAACTTCCTGGGGTTCTCTTATCATCTACGAGGCTATTTCTAGACTTCCAGATCTTACAATCACGTGAGGCATTAACGGCCAATATGGTGCTCTCTACCAGAGAGAAATACAACCTACAGCGACTCATTTACCCTTCACAAAACCTATGAAAAAGCATGCCTACTCCCTCTTTAAAGATAAGAAAACTAGAACGGCCTCAAGTAGCGACCCCATCTGGGCAAACAAGCATCGGCATCCTGCTCTCAGCCACGAGGCCAAGTGGCCCCAAATGAGGGGGCAGTGGAGGGCTAACAACACACTTAGCACTCTGCACATTCTCCCGCTCTTAAAGAACAGGCTTCCAACCCATACTCCAACTCAGGAGATTCAGCTGCCCCAGCTGGGAGGGAAAAAAATAATCAAGCTGCAGGAGGTTTAAAAAAAAGGTGAAGAGGATATTCCACAAAAGCATCAGTTAAAGAAAAAAAGCTCTTCACAGCGTCTCCTCGTGGCACACAGAGGGACCCTGGTCCTGTGCATACAACCCACCCCCCCACCACCCAGACAGGGGACCGAATGCACCTCGAAGGTGACCCCAGGGCAGACATAAGTGAAGTCGGCCAAACTACTGATTTTTGGCCCTTACATAAGGCACCGCACCCCACCCCACCCCCCGGAACCGAGCCAGTGTCAATTCAAAAGCAATGAAATCATTCCAGCTGGGAGTCTAATGGCATGCTGTTTAAAAAGGCTTGTGAGAAATGTCCCTCTTCAGAAACAGAGGCGCACCAAAAGAGAGGTCTCTGCTATTCCTTCCATTTTCCATTAAGTGCAAAAGAAAAAGAAAAGCATGAGAAGAATACACAATAAGGGGCTGATCTGAGCAGCCCACTCTCACTGAGTTCTCCGTGAAAGGGTAAGAAGACCAAAGCCAGACTCTTTCTAGACAAACGTATTAACTCCCCTACCCTACCTCACTTATTCTGACAAAGAACAATTACCAATGATAAGAACGTCTCAAACACTGAGTCACTTCAAATTACCAACCTGCGACACAAATACTCAGAGGCACATTCTGATCGCGTGTTTGGGGCCCAATACGGAGATTACCTACGTGCTTTCCTGTGAGGAGCATCTCAGGCTCTGCAGATGGAGGGGTATTTTGGAAACTGAAAAAAAGAGTCCTCAAGATAGAAGTTGCTGGAGGCACTGCTATTGTGACCCTCAAGTTCGCGGAGCCGAGGCTACGAGCACACGTGATGCCGTCCGTGTCACTTCAGATCACGTATTTTAATAAACCACATCCGTTTCCAGTCGGATGCCCAGTGGATTATAAATGAGAACATCAGGGTCCTCTGGAACGTCTGCACAACTAAACACGTGCTGGGGACACCAGGCTCTTGCAGGGGACTGCTGCAGTCAGGGGTCAGACCCCCAGGGATCTGGGTCTGCCCCAGCCTGGCCAGTTAGACACGGAGCGGGAGGGGAGGCGGGGAGAGGGGTGTGCCTTCTCTCCTGTATCAGCTTCCAGGAGCCCTGCTCCTGCCCATGCAGGTTCAAGTTCAGGGGAGAAACGAGATAAAGCAGAACACTGTTGGCAGCTTGGTTAGGTTCTCTTCCCTTCAAACCAGCACAGCCTAAATACAACCGTTTTTCTGGATCTGCAGGCAGATCAGGGTTTGGGGCCAAAGCTGCCCCCATGATAAAGTGTTCCCCACATCTTCTGTGCATTTACTTCCGCTCCTGGGAGGAGAATATAGATGCCAGATCTCCCAACAAACCTCACATCTCCAGCTCACAAAGCAGCAGGAAGCACCACCAGACAAGAGAAACCCAGTGTCACGGAGAACGAGACAGCACCTACTCTCCTGTGCCAAGAAGTCCACAATCCCGAGCACCTGCCCGACTACCCAGTGATGACGGCCTCACCCAGGTCTTCCTGTTTAGAAACTCTGCTCTAACACTTGCACATTCTTCACCTGAGTCACAAATCAAAAGGAAATTGAGACGATCGGTCTTGTAGATTTTTCTTTTGGGAAAATGAGGGCGTTAACTTAAGCCAAGTTATCAATGAATCGATCAAAAAGGAAGGGCAGGGAAAAGGGACACCCTCCTCTCATTCACAGGCTGCACCCCATCTTCTCTTTCCATGCACACTCAGAGAACCAACTTTCACCTCGAGAATGACTCTTTGCTCATGTCCCCCACGCACCCTCCAGTCAGGGAGCGGGGGCTGAGGGGTGGGAGAGCACAGGAAGCCGGACAAGAGCACCACAGCCTCCTGCAGAAGCGCTGCACCGAGGGCTCTCACCACTCTGCAGACGGACAAGTCCACGTGGTCCGGCCTAAGGCTCAGCAACTGACACCAGCCTGCTGCTCCCTGAAAGGTGGTCAGGCCCTAGTGCCTTACACACCTAGTCAATTGGGGCTCTGAAGGTGCTCTCAAAACCTGAACTGGAAAAGTCCGTTTTTCTGAATTTGAAGGAGGCCTCCTCTGAACCCCAGACAGAAGAAGCAAGTGGGCTGGCACTGGTCCTGGGTAAGCCTGAACCGCGGCCTCATACACATCACCTAGCGTCCCACTGCTCTCTTTATAGATGACCGGGCCGTGGCCACGCCAACAGATCAGGTAAACACCACCTGTACTCCCACCTGGAAACCTCTTTAGGAATATTTGTGTCATTCTGTAGTCTTATGTCACATTTAAACTTCACTTTTGCAACTGATGGGTACCCATAATTAAATCCCATTACAAGGAATTTCAAATAATTCTGCTCAATAGTTACTAAAGAAAGAGTCTCAATTAAAAAAACAAAACAAAACAAAACAAAACCACAAAGCAGGAAAGACAAGCTTAAACTGCTATGGGAATCTGTATGTATTAATCATGGAAACAGAGTTCTCGGGGGTCTGGTCCTGACTGCTTGTGAAAAGCACTGCAGTCCTGGGGTTCACTGCTGACACACTGTAACTCACACTCTAGTAGACACAACCCTGCACCAAGTTTCCCATGAGTCACAAGAGCAAGACAAAGAATGGATGAGAATGGAAAACTGATGGAAACAGGGTGGGATATAAACATTTTTAATCTGAAAAACGTACTACTGTCTCAGAGGAGAAAAAACAAAATTTTAGGGATCTTCACCCAGCTAATTGAATCTTCTTGGAAAAGCCACTTCCCTTGAACAGACAGCAATGCCCAACATCCACCATAACAAATGTCAAGTGTAATGATGCCTGTACATGAGACACCAGCCATAATTATTTCTTTATTCTAGGATATAAATGAGGACACACGTTTGAGCAAGCTCCGGGAGATGGTGAAGGACAGGGAAACCTGGTGTGCTGCAGTTCATGGGGACACAAAGAGTTGGACAAGACTGACCAACTGAACAACAAAAATAAGTGAAGGAAGGAACAAATGAACGCCCATCTAGGCTACCTTATTTCACACAAGAAGAAATTAAGAATCAGAGAAATTAAATGCCTACCACACAGCTAATTAAGCCTTAAAAAGGTCAGGAAATGAAGCTCATGACGACTGTTTGATGCTGATAAAGACCTTATGGGAAAGGATAAAGGTGGGGGTGGGGGGGACAAATGTGTGCATTATGTAATTTGGTGTTACAGTATAATTTCAATTATCAAGAAATGGCTGTGAAAGGAACAGTATTCCAGAGCTGAATGTTCAGTTTTCCAAGATGACTGCATTCTAGTTTCATCACTTTGGGGCCATGGCCCTGTACTATCAATAACTCCTTTCTCTGGTGGTAAAGACAGTATTTTGAGGAATCTCCTTACACCTTCCTGCTGGGGACCTGCTCCCCAGCCTCACTAAGTCATCTTTAATAATCTGATGTTGGCAGTTCGTGTCCTTGTCCTGGGCCTTCCTCATGTCACAGAGGATGTAGAACAGGGTAGGTAGATAAGCTCAGCTAAATAGGTATTGAAAGCTCACCATGTTTCTAAAATACTGCACCTGAGGCTGAAATTGGCTTTCTCCAAAGCGGACTTCTCATTTAAAAAAAATGAAACAACTTCCTCTGAGTCATGTGAAACTGGAGGAGCTTTCCTAATAGCCTGTGTATTTCTGAGCTGGCTTCAGCCCCCTCCTTCCACTGGCCTCACAAAAAGCCAGCACCGACATCCTCT
The DNA here is from genome assembly GCF_002263795.3 of Bos taurus. Classification (NCBI taxonomy): domain Eukaryota; kingdom Metazoa; phylum Chordata; class Mammalia; order Artiodactyla; family Bovidae; genus Bos; species Bos taurus. The sequence continues at coordinate 41,524,811 of NC_037350.1, forward strand.
GGGATTTTAAGACATAAACCCTCCAGAGTCATGAGCGCCACGCGGCAGCAGCACAAGTGGAGCCCCACACAGAGCCGGGGGCTCCAGGCACTGGCTCTTCGCCGCTGTCAAGCGGACAGGAGCGCAGTTCCACCGGCACCACAGACCGGAGCCGCCACGGAGCACAGCTGTCCACACGCGCACCCTTACAGGGGATGGCGGCCTCTGGGGCAGGGGGCACTGCAAAAACTGTGACTCTGAGCTGCAGTCGGCCACGTTTAGTCATGGATACAAGACATCAGCTCTCCCTTTCTTCAACTATAAAGCAAGAAACGCCTCCTGCCCTGACCACCTCCCAGTGACTTTGCTGGAGAGAAAGTAGATGGGATCAAAAGATAATGTAGATGAACACACCCTAAAATCTATTATTTCTATTGTCATGCACGGAAAACAGCTCTCTGGTCTCTCACAAAGGAGATTTCTGAGACCACCCACTAGTTAGAGAAGCCACCCCTTTACATGAACATGTCTACACACAGCTAGCTAAGAGAGGCTATACAAACACTTCATTGAGTGCCTTCGTTACAGGTAAGGAGGCTGAGAAATACCGAGCTTCCCTGGTGGCTCAGACAGTAAAGTGTCTGCCTACAATGCGGGAGACCTGGGTTTGATCCCTGGGTCAGGAAGATCCCCTGGAGAAGGAAATGGCAACCCACTCCAGTACTCTTGCCTGCAGAATCCCACGGATGGAGGAGCCTGATGGGCCGCCAACAGTCAGACACGACTGAGCGACTTCACTTCTTCTACACTGAGATTACTAACCTCATCTGCTCAACAAACTCTAAGGTCTTTAAGTCACATCCCTCATCTCTCTATGCCACCTAAACACAGCCCAAAACAAGAAGCAGGACAAATGAAAAATCATTCAACTGTCAAGGCAGAAATGCCAACAACAGTGCAGGTGGCCAGATTCCCATCACATCCAAGTGATGCTGGTCTTACAGGTCCACCGAGTCCAGAAAGACTATGAGTGCTCAGCCGTGAAGGAAAAGAACGAGGCGAACTTTCCTCTGCCTCAATGACTTACTGGCAACACCGATTTTCTATCGTTTGTAGATGTGGGTGCTCTACGTTCTAGGGTCTCTGTGAGTCCCAGAGAACCTGGGTAAGAGCTCACAGAAAGCAGTCATCACTGCTGCTGCCATCAGTGATCTTTCTTCTCATTTCCTTTCCCACCCCCGCCACACCCGACACTAATCCAGTTACTCATCGAGTTCTCTCAACCCCACCCCTGCAGTATTTCTGTATCTGCCTCCACATTTTTGTACTTGCATCCTCCCATCTGTACTGCCACCTTTTAGTCCCTTGTTACCTTGAGCCAGGTAATTGCCTACAATTAAAGCCTTTCAATGTGTTTCCTCTTCTTGAAATCATTTCCCTTTATGAAATCCTCTTAACTGATGCCAGCTTAATCTTTTCAGAATATAACTCTGATTAAGTCAGCTCCCTGTTGAAAAACCACTGAGCACTTTCCATGGTCAACTCATTTATACTTTTCTCTTTCTCACAGTCGATCTTTCCTTCTTGTTTTTTGGGGCTACGTGTCCTGCCCCTGGAATGTTAACAGTCAGGGGGAAGAAAACGAGTCTAGTTTCTACTACACATGCATGCCCCTGATTTCACAAGCTGGATAACTGCTGGAATCACAACAGTAAGTGAATGACAACAGCATCTTCATGCACTCATCTCGACCACGCCTGTTCAGATGCGGTATCTTCTGCCTCCAACTCCTACATCTGTGATCTTATGGAATTTACCATCATCTTCACAAACTTAAGAATATGTATCCAACAATCTATTTACCTCGAACACAACTGTTTGGACCATTTTATACCACCAATCTCTCCGTTAAGTGCCTGGTACTTGAAGAAGTATGCAAAATATCACTAACCCAACTCTGCCACCTCCATCATCTTCTCAACATATGATCTACTCCACCCTTCACTCAAAGCTCTGGATTTTATCTGTTAAATCCAAATTCAACATTGGACCTACCATGTCCGTTGTGAACATGCTTGTGGGCTTTTCCTTTCCTGGGGGTTGACTGGCATGAAGATGAAGCATTGTTGGTGGCTGCTTTGACGTCTTCTGTCTCATCATCTTCCTCCTCAACATCCTCCTCGTCCTGAGAGCTTCCGAAATACACCATGCTGTTGGGCAGCGCAGGAGAACCTGGCGGGGTCAAAAGGAGGGGCATAAACATGGGCCTGAGTCTCCACCCCTTCCAGAGCCCACTTCAAGTGGAAAGTGAAGGTCACTCAGTGGGGTCTGACTCTTTGTAACCTCATGGACTGTACAGTCCATGGAATTCTCCAAGCCAGAATACTGGATTGGGTAGCCTTTCCCTTCTCCAGAGGATCTTACCAACCCAGGGATCAAACCCAGGTTTCCCGCATTGCAGGTGGATTCGTTACCAGCTGAGCCACCAGGGAAGCCCAAGAATACTGGAGTGGGTAGCCTATCCCTTCTCCAGTGGATCTCCCCAACCCAGGAATCGAACTGGGGTTCCTGCATTGCAGGTGGATTCTTTACCAACTGAGCTATCAGGGAAGCCCAAGTGGACCCATGTACTAAATTACAAACTTAAATCCTCATGACTGAGCAGATAAAACAAAGCAATTCATCTCTACTGCCATTTTTATTTTTCAAACATCCTCCAGGAAATAGAACTCTATCTGTGTCCCTTTAACAGATTTCAGGCAAAATGCCCAGCAGGGAGGAGGGACGATGCCATTCACCAAACATAACAATTTAAAAATTTTCAAATCTCATTTGACTATTCTTGAGAAGGGAGTGGGGAAAACACCAAAGACTGAATTGAGAAAAAAAAAAAAAACACACAACAAAAAACCCTACCCACAGTGTCAAGGACATGAGACTATTCTGGGTTACATCGTCTAGACTTAAAAAGTATGAACTTAAGCAAATGAATGTAAAATGAAAAAAAAAAAAAAAAAAGAGAGAGAGAGAGACAAGTGATAAAAACAAAATATGACATTTCCTTATAAAAGGAATCTGTCTCATATTCATAGGGGGTGAGTGACAGGTATGGATTCCAAAATCACAATATATTTGGAAGCTACTTTGATATTATGATCAGGTTAATAGCATGTAAAATTATTAAAATAAATTCTTGCATAACACTAACTAGAAGACTGGCTTAAATAAATTTAAAAATCAAAAAAACCTCTTCATAGAACCCAATCCCTTACTCCTTTTACACCTTAACTTCCTCATCGCCAAACGTTTTTGCTTCTGAACCTAAGACAGAACAGTAACACCAGAAAGCAAGCTCAATATTACAAAGAAGCACAATACCGTTCTTCTTTATTAAATCATGAATTTTCAGAAGGAGATCGGTCAATTCACTGGTATACTGTTTGGGACCAAAGGCTGTTAATTTTTTTTTTTAATAATCAGTCAGTTAATTGGTTAATTGATTAATCGATCAATTTTTGAAACCCTTGAGTTAATTTCTGGCAGTAACTTTCATTTTCTTTCCCATTAAGTATCCAGAGGAGAGCTGCCATCAAGTAACAGAAGAATAAATGTTAAGTTCGTTTCTTCTCTTGCCAGTGTCCTGTGAATGAGCTAACACTTCAGGAGTATCCGTCAAGATTCAAGTAACAGAATGTGCTCTCCTTCCCAAACTGGATCTCAAACTTCAACCACAATGGCTAATTTAATCATTCCAGCATCCGGGCTACCTGTTCTAACAAGGAAATGGACGTGAACGAGCAGCCTCAGAGCACTGAAGCGGCGAACCACGACTGCCCAGCTCCCGGAAACGCAAAGACAAAGACAGCACCTTCCACTTGTTGTCAGCATGACCTACTGATACTCAAACACCCCAGCCCGCAAGTTATATGGGTCATAGCACTGAATGGAAACGAAACTCCAAAGGGATGTGTGTGACAAACACTCTGTATAACATAACTGGAGACACTCTGACCAAAGCCATTTCCTTTGTTTTCTCCCCTTTGATCATTTCCAATTAGAAGCAGGTTCTCAACAGAAGGAAGGTCTGTCAGAGGCTTTGGGGAAAACCATCTGATCAAGCAGAAGTTAGAAGATGAAGCTTTTTAAAAAAAAGAAAAGAGGAGGAAATATCTGGCCTTCTTCCTACTAGAACAATATATTTACCCTTGTACTAAGTGGGTTTAAAACAACTAGTACAAGACTGAATAGAAAAAGAAGTGACACCATCCTTCCCAGCTTTGTACTTAAAAGTTTCCAGTCGGAACATATCATTCACAGAGACACACAAAGTACCTCCAAGGCCAAATGTACCTACACCGATAGGTCATTTCCTAAATCTAACCTTTAAAAAAAAAAAAAATCTTTATTGAATTTATTACACAACTGCTTGTGTTTTACATTTGGTTTTGGCCATGAGGCATGTGGGATCTCAGCTGCTCACCCAGGGATAAACCCACACCCCCTGCACTGGCAGGTGAGGTCTTAAGCCTCTGGACCAACAGGGAAGGCCCCTAAATCTAAGCGTTTAAGGAAAAAACCAGGAAACCTTATTTCAGCGCTCAAAAAGAGGTTCTGAGTTAAAAAAAAATTATAAAGAAAGAAAGGAAAGGAAATTTCCCATAAACTCCAACTCATTCTAGCATGTGACATGACATCACGTAACACATTACATGCTGTCAGACAGAGCTGGGGACCCAGCACTTGCCAGTGACAGACTCAGCCATTAAATTTTCCTCTTCAGTAAAAGAAGAACGAGGTTAAACACATTTCTTCAAGTTCCTTCAAGATCAAAATAGCCACACCTCATTTCTCTTACAGTAAAGCCTCCCTGCACACTGTGTCGGATGCGCTGACCAGCGCGGCTGAAATCAGAAAGCGGACTATACAGGACCACACAGAGCAGGTGTGTGTGTAGACCCTGCAGTCACTTCCACAGCTCACTCTGCCCTCCACTGGAGGGAAGCAGGATTGCAGGATGGAATTTCAGGAGGTCAGCCAGTACCCCCTTGCCTTGCTCCATCCCATCAGGATCAGGAGAGAAGGCAATAAACTCTGCAACTGAAGCCATTTGGGAGCAAAGCAAGTCTGCCCAATTCTGGGCAAAATCCACACGAACCACATGAGAAATTAAGAAGTAACTGCCACCTACAGAGTCTGTTGAGGATTTTTTGAAACTCAAACCCAATACATGAAGCATCACATTCCTTATGTTCAAAACTCTGAGAAAGGGGTGAGCACTAAATTTATGCCAAAGAACTAAAACGGAGGAAATGTTGAGGAGCTCAGTTCAGAACCCAAGTTTCATTAATATCCTACAGAAAGCAAACAGGGTAATTTTAACAAAAGAAAAAAGCAACCAAACTTATGAATCCATTTCTTTAAGCAGCTTCTCTGCCAAGTATACAAAGTGATGTAACCTGATGCGTGTTCTATAGGGAAATGTGCAGTAGGAAGCAGAACACCAGCGAAGGGGTGGGGAGCGTGCTCCCTGCGGGAGTCACTCTTAAAGCAAAACTTACAATAATATAAGATTTTTCTGATGGGACTGGCTCTGCAGTCAAGAGGTGGAAAAGACACAAGTATGGGGGCACAGGGGATAAAAGCGATTGCTTTCACCCTAAAAAGTAATGTGGGTTCCCTCCTAAATGACTTGCTGGTTGGACCTAAAGACAAAGCATCAACAAAATAAAAGACAATACAGATGCTCAAATAAGAGGAATGGAGACTCTTGTGATGAAAGGAGAAGGGATCAGTGGAGGAAAAAGACTAGTGCTTGATAAGAAGCAGCCTTGGGCAGAAAGGTCAGAGCTAACAGAGTCAGGATGCCCTTGGCTCAAATAATAAGCCTGTGCCAATTCTCCCCTCTGCATCATGGCCTGGGTAGAGCCTTACCACCTTCCACGTTTCATTTAAAAAGCCACTGCCAATCTCAGGAGTGGCCCCATCAACTATAGCTTCTCCCCCAGAAGGAACATACCTTCAGAATTTTTCTGGGTACCTGCATACCTGTACCTCTTGTTAACCTTGTTAACAAGTTAAAGCATGCAGAAAAGACTAAATCCAACAACAATGAATATTCCAAACCTCGGTCACCACACAGCTACTGGTAATCCCTCTAAGACCCGCTGACATGTCCACTTAGAAGTGATGGAGAGGGTCAAGCCAACATTCCAGATCAGGGGGAACCACAGCAACCAGGAAAAAGCAGCAAAAACAGCTTTTCTTTCTCTCTCATTGACACAAAACCAAGAAGATCATCTCACATGGCATAACCAAGGTGATAGGGAAACACAGACGGCTAAATACCTAGAAAATAACTGCAGAAGAACCTCAAATACATAAGAGAGCCAAAAGCATCTGAGAAACCAAACTATCGGACATTCACAGAGAGCATTTCTCTCTTCTTAGCCAAGATACAAGCTTGATTAGCTAATTTACAAATAAGCTTAGAGGAGGAGGAATCTGTAAGCAGATGAAGGAAAGGGTATTTCGAAGCCTTGCAAACAGCCAATAGTCTGGATTATTTATCACTGGTAAAATCACCCCCTTCCTCCTTATAAAATGGGTGAATGGGTCCATTTGCTAATCCAGTTGAAGCTGTGTGCATGGAAAGTTAACATTTAGCATCTGAAAACAGAAGACTGCGTGTTTTTAGAATTTTTGATTAAAAATGGTCTGCAACTCATGGATTCTCACACTTAAGAAGCAAACTTCCTCTCTAGAAAATTTATTAGGGAAACTTTTTGCCTCCAAACATCAGGTGAAGTAAACTTTTGAAAACCTCATTGTGGGCCTAGCATTCAGGAAAATGGGGCATGGATCTACAGAGATGAAAATAGGATGGGAGAGATGGGAAATACAACAAGGAAAAGCTTCCTCCAGAAGAGAAATCATCCCCTCCCGTGGCAGACCACTACGGTAAAAACAAGGGGTCTGAGAAAGGGCTGAGCGGCCCCTACCTGGGTCCTGGGGTGGGCTCCCTCCCCTCCGCAGGTACCAGCCCCTCTTGTGAGGTTAATCAACAAGTCAGAGAGGTTACCTCATCACAGAGAATAACTCCATCTATCTCCTCCATGGGCTTCCCTGGTGGCTCAGAAGAAGGTAAAGAATCCGCCTGCAGCGCAGGAGACCTGCATTAGATCCCTGGGTTAGGAAGACCCCCTGGAGGAGGGCTTGGCAACCCACTCCAATGTTCTTGCCTGGAGAATCCCATGGACAGAAGAGCCTGGAGGGCTACAGTCCACAGGACTCGCAAAGAGTCGGACATGACTGAGCGACTAAGCACATCTCCTCTACAAACTCTGTAGTTTTAAAGCAGTCATCAATGAAAGGTGAGTGCTTTTAATGTGTTATGAGGGTTATGGATGGCATCAGAGAAGGCAATGGCACCCCACTCCAGTACTCTTGCCTGGAAAATCCCATGGATGGAGGAGCCTGGTGGGCTGCAGTCCATGGGGTCACTAAGAGTCGGACACGACTGAACGACTTCACTTTCACTTTTCACTTTCATGCATTGGAGAAGGAAATGGTAACGCACTCCAGTGTTCTTGCCTGGAGAATCCCAGGGACAGGGGAGCCTGGTGGGCTGCCGTCTATGGGGTCGCACCAGCAGCATGGATGGCATAGGGAACGGGGGGCAGGGGTATACACGTGTACTTACAGTTTTCTATTAAAATCACAGGCAGATTTTTCTCTCCTGATTATTCAAGCGCATTAGCAAACGTAAAAAAAAAAAATCTGAACTTGGATCAGTCGGTGGAATCGGGAGTGCAGAACGCATCTGTGCTTTGCCAAAGCCGTATTTCATTACTTTTCAGAATTAGTTGGCAATGTCTCCACAATATTTACTGAAGTGAAAACCAAATGTTTTCATCTGGACAAAAATCAAACTGTGGTATGTTACAACCACAACAGAAATCATTTTAATCCAAAAGCTTGCTTTCTCTAATTTGGGCTGCGGTTTCTGTAAAATTGGATTCTTCTCTGTGAATCATGTACACACAAGCCCTCTTTCTCATTATCTTCCCTCCCCCGACCAGTTCTTTATCTTAACAAGCTAAACATAGCTCGTTCTGCTAGATTTTGGAAAAGACCCTAAAGGGATTCCCCGCCCGCTGTCATTTAGCTGGGGAGTCAAATTCTGTAGCTTGAGCTCACACACTCCAGGCTGTGCCCCGGATTTGGCATGTTTGTGATGGATCTTCAGGATACACACAGAGAATGGAAGCAATCGGGCCCTATTACCACGTGCTCAGACGCTCAGTCGGGTCCAGCTTTTTGCAACCCCATGGACTGCAGCCCACCAGGCTCCCGTTTCCATGGAATTCTCCAGGCAAGAACACAGAAGCCGTTTGCCATTTCCTATTCCAGGGGATCTTCCCGACCGAGGGATGTTCTCTATCACTAATGCCACCTAGGAAGCCCATTATCATATTAAAAAACCAAACTTCAAAGGGAACAGGTCGGGTCTGGGCCAGGGGCAGGGAGATAGTTATTCACTGATTTTCTGAGTTCCAGGAGAGGAGAGCTCCATCCTTTGAAACCGAACAGTAACCAGAGAAAGTGGGTGCGACCTTGGCCCGTTAATCCCACCATCTACGTACCCAGCACTGAGCCAAGCACCTGTGACCCACACCCGCCCTGCACACCCACACACCTCATCCAAGTGCCCCGCGAGACCAGGACAACTGTGACGCACAGCCTGATGGTCTGCCTCTTCCACGTCAGCCTTTACAATTTACCAGGGAATAAGAATTTCCACCAGGGTTTCCCAAGCCCTGCCCATTCCCATGTAACTCTTAAGATCGGGTACTAAATCCATCTGCTATTTTCTTTAGAGTGATTTACTTTCATGATTTAAATGACTTTTCTCTATTATATCAGTATAAATTTAATATCATGTGCCCTAAAAAGAAAAGGTAATTAACATTACGATCAAAGTTTCACCCTACTTCATATTAATATTAAAGGTTAAAGGTAATTAATATTACGATCAAACATTCACCCTACTTCATTTCTGGCGCCACCAAGCAGCAGGGAAGAGCCCTCCAGCCGAAGTCCAAACGCAAAGGGAGGCCCTAGCTCCTTATGGTACAAGAAGGCTGGGTAATGGGGCCTCTACTGAAACTGGTCTTCCTTTTATTACACACATATCAAAACCAAGGGCGCCAGTCATTGGACTACATGGAGTCTGAAAGTCCAGGATGACGTGCCAGCTTGGCAGTCATGTACCCTCTTGTCGGGAGACTCAAGTTTACTTGCCTGTACAATGGGCTTAGTATCTTCAGATGTAACAACTGTGACGACCCCGAAGGCTGTGAGGTAACACAGGACAAAGCACTCTCGACACCCACGTGGCAGTGCCATTTTTAGGGTGACACACAGCTCAGGAACAAAACAACTCACAACTATGAAAGCAGGCTGCCCCTTCCACAGATGAGGGCAAAGGAGATTTACTTCCTACCTGCTTTCCTAAATGGGAGAGTCTGCAGACTGGCCACTGGGAGAGGATGGGGTGGGGCCCAGAAAGAGGACGGAGACACAAAACGAACTCAGTAGTTAGTCTGGAATTTGGGAACAAGTGGCAGAGCAACGCCTGTGAGGGCTGGAAAGCTTCAGCCCTTGGGAGCCTTTTTTCAGGAAGAACAGCGAGAAGTGGCGATGTGACTGTCCTCTCAGAAGCCTCCTCTGCAGTTACGAGTTCCCAGGTGTGGCTGCCTGACCCCACGATTAGGCAATGCCTCCAGCAGAGCAGAGCTTGGGAAATCCCATGGACAGAAGAGCCTGGTGGGGTACTCAGTCCACGGAGTCGCAAGGGTCGGACACGACTGAGCCGCCACCACCACCACCAGAGCGGGGCACGTGTTCTCTTTGCAAGAGCCCTGACATGAGGGTCTCAGCAACGAAAACCACCTTCCCTCCTGACAGTTCACAGGGAGACCTGACCCAGCCGAGCACAGAGACGGGAGAAAGCGCCTTTAATTAGCAGCTGAACAAGCGGCTTCCTATCTTCCCCCGTTGTCATCTACACCCATGGCTTGAAACACACATGAACAAGCACACATCCGGATCTCCCTGCCGCAAATGAACACAACGCACAGGTCACACCACACGGAGAGCGCAGTGGGCTCAACCTATGTAACTTCCACCCATCACGGGAAACAAGCAACGGGAAACAAGTCAGAAATTCACTTCACTGCGGCCACACAGAGCCCATCCCAAGTGGCTCTCTCCACAGGGAAAGCGCCCACGGACCTTAATAGAGACGTAAATACAGGGCAAGGGGCACCGTGCCTCTAGGACGTGGACACTGGCCACTTCAGCGCTGTCAGCTGTCGGCCAGGTGCGCCACAAACAAAATAGGACTAACCTTACTTCCAGATTTCTGCCCCCATCGACCTTCTTTCTCTAAATGGGATTTCAGAAAGGATGAGAAATACTGAGGCAATCAGCAGAAAGTAGGGAAGAGGCCGGAGACAATCTGAGAAGCACACTGACTCGGTGCCGGCAGCCACAGGCGGGAGCAAGGACTGGCTTCATCTCCAGGGAGGGCAGAGCCTGGTCAGGGGCCAGCTGGCCTGGAGCACGGCCAACCCTCTGAGCAAAACGTCTTGGAGCCTGAACGACCGATCGAGGTCACAGAGCAATTAGAGGGGCCCCATCCCTCCCCTCCTGGGCGCTTCAGGAGCCGATGGTTTCATATTTCTTCATAATGAGCCTGATAAACTCTTCTGGCAAATAAACTGCTTGCTCAGCACAACTCAGCCAAGTGTACAGACTCTGTTGGAAAACCAAGCATATGAGGAACATAAGGCTGGTTTAGTGTGAAGAAACGTGAGGACGGCCACTGGAATCCTCAGGGTAGCGAGAACATCACTTTGTTACCCCTCCCAAAAAATTAAGATGCAACACCTCCCAAAAAGGATTCATCCAGAAAAGAGCTGTGTACCACTGTGACAGAGGGCCCTCCTCCCCAAAGACTTCAGTACCGTAAAGCACTCCCATTTCGCTCAAGGAAGTTCATTATCAGAGCCATGGTGCTCCTCGCAATCGGAGGGTTATTTAATTGCTTTCTAGCAGGTTAATCCCCTTTCGTTTTGTGACCTTTAAATCACCCCAAGCTTTTTCATTTGCCCTACTTACAATTTATCGACCTCAATACCCAAAGTCAGTATTCTATCGAAATACACGTGCCTTGCCCTGACTGTCTTTAGAGAAAGTTCCATGGGTGGCCTGTCTCTTCTGGTACTGCATTCTCCTTGGCTGGTCTTTTAAACTGTCCCTCATCCATGTCACTTGGAGGAACCTGTTCCCCTCCCCTGTTCATCTCCTAAATTCACCAGGAAATACTAAGGGGCTGGATGGTACCACAGGCCCCATCTGGTCCGCTTCGCACCCGTAATTTAGTCTAACTCCACAGCAACCACATGCTGACTGCACATCCATTTTACAAAAGAGGACACCGAGGCTGAAAGCTTTAAGTCACCTGCCCAGGATCCACTAGCATCCATCGGCCTCCTGCCTGTCTTCCTACAATAGCCCACTGCTTAGGCTTTGGTAGCCTGGATCCATTTTTTTAATGCTGCCATGATCAACTTATTCAACAAAGGTCTAAACCCGTGAGGTCTTCCCCTCAGCCAAAGAACCATGGTGACTATCCAGCCTGGGCCCACAGCACCTAACACATCAGACTCCCTGCTTTAACGAGGGGTCAGCTCTCCAAGCCACGAAGTCACCGCCCAGCCTTGGAAGGGGCTTCTGCAGACCTTTTTCTGTCTGTAAAGCCAGCTCCCCACCAGGGCCTGTGCAGGGCGCCCTTCCCTCCGGCTCCACCTGTGCCCTCCCCCAGCACGCCACTCTGGCACCTGCATGCGGGGCCAGTGCACTGCACCTGTCAGGCCACTCTCCTGTTGTGATCTCTGTTTTCTAGTTTCTGGCACTGAAAACAGTTCAATAGAGGCCAAGTTAATTAGCAATTGAATGACAAGTGACCGCTGAAGATTCTCTAGGACCTGGGAAACAAAAGGCAAGTAGTCCCCAAACAAAAAGGATTGCTTCACCAGGGCTGACAGTGGGGGGTGGGGTGGGGGTCTTCCCTACTAACTCCTCCCTGTGAGGCTGGCCTGTGACACCCAGGGTCAGAAGAAGCGAGCATGTAGGTGTGTATTTTCAGGGATCCTCCTTGGGAATCCCCTTTATCTGCACTGTCCCCCAAAGAGGAAAATATAAATAAGAGACTCATCTAGCCTGCCACTGCTCCACTGCTTGTCTTCCAAATCTGCAAACAGTCATAGCCAGAAGAAAGAGAAGATGACGGGGCTCATTAAGAACAACGGGTGACAAAAAACGCAGCGACGGCACATCCCCCCTTCTCTGCAGATCTACACCCCAAGAAAGAGACTAATCATGCCTCTGGCAGGACCCATGCAGACCCTCTCCAAAGCAGCCATTTAAAGATAAAGACACAGCAAGCAAGCACATCGGCTGCTTGCACCATCACGCTTGCTTATCCTTTGGAAGTTTCAGGTCACCACGTTAAGCAGTAAAAAAGAGAGTCCTACCAAACTCAGCTTTTCGAAAGGTCCCTACCTGCCTTTAGACAGATTTTTTTTTTTAATCTCTAAAGCTTATCTCTGAACAACTGGCTGCTGTGTTGACATGTACACACACTTCTCAGAATTATTAATGGCACAGTTTTTTCCTCACCCCAGTTTACAATGAAGTTGTGGGGAGAAGGGGGGTCTTGGGTTTGCTGGGGGTCACTGATGGGTAATAAACACCGAGACTTAAAGAACTCCATGAGCCAGCTTTCTCTCCATCCCAAGATCCATTCTCTTCCATGTTTCAAATCAGCACTGAGGCTGTTCTGGATAATAATTGAAGACCAGAGAAAAGGATGATGTGCAATCCTTGGCAACAAACATCGTCTCCAGGTCTCTGGTTCCGGCATGATTCTTGCAGCTGGGCTTTCTCTCCTGTCAATACTGAGCTCATCAGGGCTGCCTCCTTTACTGGGTCTGTGCTTGCTTCCACCCAAGGGTGATGGAGCGGTTTGGTTCTTGAGGCTGAACATGAAGTCTGGGGCCCAGACAAGCTCTGTCTGGCTTGGAACTTCAGCCAGAGAAGCAGTAGCAGAATTAGACTGCAGGTATAAAGAAATGGTAATCAAATTCTCAACCATCCACTTTGTCTGTAAAGATTCCTGATGAGGATAAGTGTCACCAGCAGTTGATATCTAAAAGTGAGAAATACATCTACATGTAAATCGAGAATCAGATAAATGATGGGACACCCACACGATGGAATGGGTATTTATGTGATACTGAAACAGGAAACCAGACTGCCAAAATAAAATGCAATTCCATTTGGGGTGTGGGACTTATAAACACATAGAAGGCTCAGCAGTATTTTCACTGAGGAGGTGGTAAACAGTGCTTGTCTCCAGGAGACTGGAGAGAAGGGTATTTTGATTTTTTGATTTTTGGCCTTTTTCTCCCTCTTTTCCACTGATCTTCCTAACACTTGATTTTGCATTTAAAACTGAAATAAAATTTTTAAAGTGCCACTACAACAGACACCGTCTATTTAACCCTTGTATACTTCAAAATACAAGTTTTAATTGGTTCAAACAATTCTGTATTAAAATACGCTGTCTAATACCACCGCACGCATCACATTTCCAGGAACATGTATCTCAGTGTATCACCTACCGTTTGAGGTTTTAAGGAAAGCCATATCAGATAAAACACACTTGACATCACAAATTTAAGGCTTTTAAAATAAAATACCTTAAATCTAAAAAGTTCAGGACGAAGAGTAAGAGAGTACAACACTGTGTCAGAACCTTATTGTGTTTCAACTAAAAATGAACAACAAAACCTGTTTTATTGTCTGGCTCATCAATGTAGGAATAATTTTCCAGCCTCAGAGCATTTTTCCAAAATTATTTTAAAAAACGTCTTAGGTTTCACTTCCTGAAACATCTGTTCCATCTGACAAGTCAAAGAAGTAAACTTTATATATGCAAAGACATGATACTCCTATGTCTAGAGTTTGTCAATGTCAATGTCAAAGACTCTAGATGTGATGTTTTCCTCCATCACCAATGACGCCACACTGACCACCTGCCCGTCACCCTCGCCTCTCCTCTTCCTTTCACCCTTCACAGCCAATCCTGCACCTCTTTCCTGCTGGGTTTTCACACCATCCTTTCCATCTCCACTTTCAACACTCAGGATCACCAGGCTCCGTCCACAAGCAGCCACGTCAAACCCAAGGGAGATGCTGGCAGGAGGCCCCGCCACCCCACCTCCCCTTCGTGAGGGCCTAGTGGTCCACACCGGAAGACGATTACCCTCCTCCTGTATGTCCTCAGAGTCTCCAGGACCATCAATGGCCTGTAATGTCAAACAAAAACCTCAGCCCTTTATCTTCCCTTGGCCAACAATTCAGTCCCAAAGCTAACTGGGTGTGAGAGGGTGGGGTGGGGTGGGGGTGAAGAACAACCAGAGAAGCCAGTCTGGGTTGAGAGAGCCCCAACAGGGTGAAGACGTGTTCACACATGGGGCAGCACACTCATGGGGTCGGAGCAAAGTGCAATCAGGAGGGCTCCATGGGAAGGGTGGCGGCAGAGATGGGCATGGGGCACTCTGGAAAAAAATGGGTAAGTAATTTGTAGATATAACAGGAGCCAGCTTTCTCCAAGTTTAATACGGAAAAAAGAAAACCAGAGTGAACCCTTTGGTTCTAAACTAAAACCAGAGGTATGGTGCTCACTCACGGATTTTAACAGGTCTAGAGACACAAATATATATACTTAATGAACATGTGTGTACATGTGCACACACACGCCCTTGCACCCATGCGTGAGTACTTAGTCACTCAGTCGTGTCCAACTTTTTGCAACCCCATGGACTGCAGCCCGTCAGGCTCCTCTGTCCATGGGGATTCTCCAGGCCAGAATACTGGAGTGGGTTGCCAGGCCCTCCTCCAGGGGATCTTCCCAACCCAGGTCTCCCACACTGCAGGTAGATTCTTTACTAGCTGAGCCACAAGGGAAGCCCAAGAATACTGGAGGGGGTAGCCTATCCCATCTCCAGCAGATCTTCCCACCCCAGGAATTGAACCGGGGTCTCCCACACTGCAGGTAGATTCTTTACCAGCTGAGCCACAAGGGAAGCCCAAGAATACTGGAGGGGGTAGCCTATCCCATCTCCAGCAGATCTTCCCAACCCAGGAATTGAACCGGGGTCTCCCACATTGCAGGTGGATTCCTCACCAGCTGAGCCACCAGGGAAGCCCACATACACAAACACAAACAATGCATTTCCCTCCCACAGCTGTGAGCACACCTCAGGCCCAGATCCCAACTTCAGAAGAGAAGATGTCCCTTAAAGTAAACAGGGCTCCTTGGAGAAATGGCCCATGCAGGCCTGAGGGAGGGGATATGTGAGATGAGCCTGGGGCCCTCTGAGATGCCAGCTTGCAGGGGCTTCACTGATGGGATCTGGGACAACCAAACGTCAAAATAAAGGAGAGTAACAGATTACAACCTTCTAAACAAAACAGGAAACGAGTCCACACAGACACCAAAAAATGAGCATATCAAGTCTGATAAGAAATGAAATAGAGAGTTTCAAAGAGTCTCCCAATGAAATACATGCAAGTTGCAAAGGCTGCCAAGGGTCCACTTACAGTGGCAAAGCCTGAGAGGCTCCCCCTCAATCAGTGACCAACCTGAGCACCATCAAAGGACAGACTGACAGACTACCCCCAGCAGGATTAAGAGAGAATTCCCTCCTATGATACTCTTGCCCGAAATGGAGATACCTCCTTTCCCATCCTGTGTTCTCCTCTCTTCGTTCCTGGAGTAAACACGTTCCCAAATGAGGCCGTGTAAACCCAAACTCATCCTTCATTACAAAACAGCATCCTCACCGTGCTCTCTTGTCCATCGGTCCCATTTGTATGTATTTCCACTCTTACCTACACCTAGAAGGTTTTACTGCTGTTTCTCCCCAAGTAGTGTGTGTGTGGGGCGGGGGGGGGGGGGGGGGTAGTAAGCCCTCCCACCATAGCATGGCTTATTCCCAGACCTCATGACACAAAAGGAAAAGGGACTTCACACCCATCCACAACCAGCCCACCAATAATAATAATAGAAACTACAAACCAGAAAGCTGAGTTAGCAAAAGCATGTGTGTGATGGTGGGGTGACAGAGGTACTCAATGGATGTCAGGGAGAATCAATTATAAAAATGTGAACCCATACAGTATGACAGTGCATGCTAAGAAGCCAAAAAACGGCGACTCAAGAGTAAGAGGAGGGACTTCCCTGGTGGCCCAGTGGCTAAGACCCCACACTCCCAATGCGGGGGGCCTGGCTTCAATCCCTGATCAGGAAAGGAGATCCCATATGCTACAAGTAAGGCCCAGTGCAGCCAAATGAATAAATACAATAACGACAACAACAACAACAAAGAACCAGAGGAAAAGAGAAGAAGACTCAAGCACCTTCTTGGCGGGACCCCTCATTTCACACATCAACCAGGCTGGGGAATCGCAGGTGTGCAGCACAGAGACCAAAGTCAATGCCAACACCCAGGGGTGGCCTTGTGGTGGCCTTGTCCCTTCTTCTTTTCAACCAGGCTGCCCCCCTCAAACTGGCAACAGAGTCTTACCTCGAAGGCAGAGAAAGGTAAGAAAATCTTCTGTCTTAGGCTTCCTTTTAGAGAGGTCAGAAATCTGAGTAGCTGGAGGGGGTAGCAAAGGCTCCACTATCTTGACTGGAGTTGTGCTGGGACTATTCGGCTGGGATTGAGCAAACTTCCTTTGTGCTTGCAGCCTGGGCCTGGAAGAGCAAGAGAAAATTAAAAAGAAATTAACCAGAGATCAGAAGATACAGATCTACGTGCAGCAATAAAATCATGACACAAAAGGGAAGAAAGACCCTTTGTTTCAAGCAAATTCTTTGTTTCTAATTAAGGTTCTGTATATCTCTCACACTCTCATAAACCACAAGCCTGCTTTAAAGGGCAATAAATTTGCTTAAAAGGCTGTGTTTTCTAAACTGACAATATACACCATGATCCTGTGTGTATGTGTGTACACAAGCGCATGCCTGTGCAAACCACGTGTGTGCCTGGGTATTTCAAAACCAGCACGCCGTATTAGATGATATGGGATTAACGGCTTTGGTGCTTTCTGTATACCACCTGCCACATGTACTTAGCAGTGTGAGCTCACAGGATACCGTCACAAACGCATGCACGACGCCCTTCATACTGCATAAGGACACTCCGCCCACCTTGGTCTGTCACTGACCTGGTCTTACACCCCAACCTCTAGGCTCTTGTGACTCCAATCCAGCCACATAAATTCCCTATATATGCTTTAATTACATGCAGGCGGATCTACTTTCCTATTCTATTCAAAACCCATCATTCATGGCCAAATCATGGGTTGCCTTCTGCCTGCACAGAAACCCTAAAATCCTGAAGGATTCAAAACACTGGCTTTGACCTACCTTCAGGCCTCTTCCCTATTACCATCCTACATAGACATCAACTCCCTAATTCATCAACTTGGTGTCTACAAATCATAGCTTCGACCTTGTTCGTTTACACAAGTTTATGAGTCAGCATGCATGTGTGTTGCTAAGTCGCTTCAGTCATGTCTGATTCTTTGCGATCCTGTGGACTGTAGCCCACTAGGCTCCTCAGTCCATGGGATTCTCCAGGCAAGAATACTGGAGTGCGTTGCCATGCCCTCCTCCAGGGGACTGAACCCACACCTCTTATTCTCTTGCAGTGACAGGTGGGTTCTCTGATAATTAGTGCCACTGTTAGCCCCTTACATGCCAGACAATCTATTAATTTGAATCCTAGTGAACCTTGCAAAGGTTTCTTTACTTCTTCCCTAAAGTTAATTTTCCTTTCTCTACCTGAGTACTTTTACCCTCTGTATAACTGGTTTGACCTTTATCATAAATTGCCTATTAGCTTTTCCTTGAATTTTCAAGATCTCAACGCTTAATGGAAAGTAAGCACCTTCGACGGTGTGAACCTGTATGTGTCCTGCTTTAAACCACCCCTCTGGCCCTACTCATAAAGATGCTCAAGAAATAGTCTTTGAGAGCAGGGGAAAACAACAAGAACCCAAAGCAGCCCATGGCACTGGGCTTTAAGGAAATCTGCTCAAATCCCAAACTGGAATCACTCACTGTGCGGGACTGATAAAGCCACCCCAACTCAAGGCTGCTCTGACTACAACATGTGTTTATAATTGTAAAGCACACACAACTTACAATTGCTGGACTTATATAAAATAGTAAGCAGAGTATCTTCAACTGTTGATGTGCAAAATGCCCTAATATTTTAAGTTAGCACTCTAGTATTCAACAAAGCCACATACACACACATTTTCTGCTATGTAAAAATTATGTCCTTTAAACTTAACCTCCCCTGTCCCGCCCAGAATCAACCCTTGCCTCTCTTACAACACACTAAAAACACCCCTGAATAGGTCATCTTCCCAACACGAAGTGACATTTGATCAAAAGGAAGATAGGACCGCTGCTTACTAACTGGGCAACAAGCCTCTGCCTTTAAAATCTACTAACATCACAGCTAACCAAAAGCACTTCAGAATCTAGGAATAACCAGAGGGAAACAGCTACAGAACACAGTATTAGAACACAGTATTCATGAAAAGCTAAATGCCTTTAACAGAAATTCCAAACATTATAAACTGTTGAGGGAATAAAACAATGCCCCTGTTCCTCCTGTGTGATGGGGAACAAAGAAGAAAATTTTGGGGGCAGCAGACTCTCCAGAAGGTGAGTGAACAGGAGTGAGTTCTGGGAAAGTCACCAAGCCAAGGGACTGCTCTTCCAGAAGGATCAGACAGGGGCAAGGGGTGACTGATTCAGAGACTTAAGAGCTGTTTCTTTGGGAGTGGAGGTTGGGGGTGGGGAATACATTTATTGGACATGTGACAGAATAAAGGGCCCGTTGGGGGGGTGGGGTTGTTCCCAGTATACTGTTGTAGTTATGCAGAAATGGGGAAACCCTGTCTTTTAGAAACACAAAAGGAAATATCAGTATTTATAAATAAAATGATACTATGTCTAGAGTTCACTTCAAAATCAGAGAAGAGCTGTGTTTCTCAAACTGAGATGAGGATCCGATTTGCATTTGGTTCTCCCTCACTTTAGACCTTCTGTCTTTTACAAATGGATATTTTTATAAGATAGTTACTATAGAGGAAAAATGAAAGACATAAACTACAAGCTCAAATTTATTCGACAGACATCACTCTGTTCAACCACTTGAATGTGCTCGCCGCTCACTCAGTTGCTACATTCAACTCCCTGGCAGCAGGCAGCACACAGCCTGTGCCTTCAGCAGCGTCACTCTGGAGAAAGGAGAGGATATAGGAAACCAGACAGTGGTCCAGCAAGCCACACCCTCTCCAGGTCCTGGCATCCCCGGGAAGGACTGAGCCCAAGACAACTACACCTCCTCTTCCGACAAGCTCCTCCTCTCTGCCAACCTTCCCATCATGTGAAAGAAAACCCCCGTCATGCTTTCCTGCTGAAAGGGGTTTTAATTGGCCATTTTATGATGTGTACATCTTCATTTAAATGGACACAGCTCACACTTGGCGGATTAAGGGGGCTTTACAGAAATACCGCCTGCACGTGAACAGGACGTTCAGTGTTTATTGCTTTTTCAAAAGTCACCAACAACAAATACCAGACATTATTATGAGACGCTGGCCCAGCCTGAATGAAAAACAAACACGCAAACAGAGATGACAGAGCGGGACACAGCAGAACATTCTACAATTTCAGAACCTCAAAGATAAATGCGCCGACCGCTGTTCAAATAAAAAGCACTTTTTGCCTGATGACTTTCTCAGGGAGGCTATGAAAAATAAGGGCATGAGAGATTAAAAAGCGGCAGTAAAATAAATTACCCCTCAGAGGAATAAGCCAAGCTCCCAAGTGATTAAGCATTTGTGAGACCCAGATGAAAGCAGGAACTGGAGAACAAGACAAACCAAGGTCTTGTTTAAAGAGGCCAGAAGAATCCGTGCTTCCCAGAAGGGCAGGGCTGTGGTCTGGCTTTGTGCAGAGTCCCGGGGGATTAACAAAGGTATGACTTGGCTTTGTGGGCTCCACGGGACAGGAGAGTTTGAATGACACGACTCAGAAGACAACCAAGGAGGAAGCACTCTTAGCCACGTGGCCACGTTTGCAGGATAGGTGATTCATTCCAGAATGTCTGATACAAGGAAATGAGTGGATGTTACTAAAATCAGCACAGAAAGTGGGCTGCGGAGGTCCAGATGTGCTAAAGAATGACATTATCTGCCTCCGGAGGTGTTGTGCAAAGGAGGAGGCTGGGGTGCAGGAGAGGGCAGGCAGGATGAGACCCCCACCAAGGGCAGTGGGGCTCCAGCAGGGCCGGTACTCAGCGGCTGGGCATGATCACGAGGTGGCACCCACTCACCCCTCCACCAGGGGACATTTTGACCGAGAACACCTTCCATTTCATTACTGAGGTGAAAACACATTAAAATGAAAATTTAGGCTGGGCCGTCCCTGCTGGCCCAGTGGTTGAGAGTCCTGCCAGTGCAGGGGACACGGGTCCGATCCCTGGTCTGGGAAGATTCCACATGCCGTGGGGCAACCCGGCCCGTGTGACGCAACTACCAACCAGAGCCTCCATGCCTAGAGCCCATGCTCCAGAACAAGAGAAACTACAGTGAGAAGCCTGTGTACTCCAACTAGAGGGTGGCCCCACTTGCTGCAACTAGAGAAAGCCTGCACACAGCAGCGAAGACCAGTGCAGCCCCCCCCAAAAAAGAAAAAAATAATTATAGGTTGAACTAAGGGAGTACAGAGCTATCCAGAGGGTGGGACTGGAGACAGAACAGGGTTCCTGGGGCCCCAGGGAAGAAAACAGCAGAATATGGGACCTCCAGAGGCTTTCAGGCTGAAGTTTAGCCAGGAAGGTCCTTACTGCCCACTGATAACGCACGAAGAGCCAGAACGCAGAAAATATGGAGGGCGTCTGTCCCCCACACAAACCACAGGCATGTCAAGTGGAGCAAGACTCACTTCTGTGTTGATATTTTATTAACTCATCAAGGAAGGAATTTTCCTTACAGAAAACTCCTCCGTGCCAGGAAGGTCAACGAAACCAACTAAACCAAACCTGCCAGCAAGCCAAAGCAACTGAGGAAGAAACGTGTAGATACATGCATATACGGATAAACATGTTGAGGGTAATCTTTTATTTACAGTGTGTTAAAATCCAGAGTTGACGGGCAGTGAGGGTGAGGGTACAGAAGTGGTTTTGGATCAAATCATCGCTGTTCCTCATCTTCATGGCATAAATGTGGGTAAGTGAAATAAAGGACTAAACAATTCAGACAGCAAGCTCAGAAAACACAGAGCTTGCTATCTGAACCCCTGTCGAGCTTAAGGCCATCTGGGGTGTCCTTTCTCTAGAAGCTCCTGGGTACAGGAGCCCCCATGGCAACCCAGTCATGACAAAGTTCAGCCCTGCTGCTAAGAATCCCATTTAAACAAACATGCCCCAAAAGGGAGGAGGGAAAATGTGTTGAAGTGAAAGTCGCTTTACTGATCTGATCCCCCAGAGTATCGCTCCATGCAGAAATAAACCTCCCAGGTTCCCAGGGGCCCCTGCTTCCTCCAGCTGGAATGTTCTTCCCTTTTATCTCACCAGGGCTGGCTTCTTCCCATAATCCAGCGAGGGGAACAT
Source organism: Bos taurus (assembly GCF_002263795.3). NCBI lineage: Eukaryota > Metazoa > Chordata > Mammalia > Artiodactyla > Bovidae > Bos > Bos taurus. Next base: position 41,546,620 of record NC_037350.1, read on the forward strand.
TCCCGTGTGCTGCGTTTTACCAAGTCACGTTTCCCACGTCTCTGTTCAAAAGTCACCTCCTCGGAGAGACTGAGCCACTCTCGAGTGTCATGTCCCTCAGGACCAATCGCTCGGCCCTCTGCCCTTCGAGGGCCTACAGAGCAGGCTTGCCTACAGTCGCCCCCTTATGGCCTTTTCTGCACGTATGGGATGCTGTGCGTTGAGGGCAAGCTTTCCGAAGGTGCTGAGAGGGAGGGGTTAGGAACACCGCTCGGCTCAACTCATCACTCATTCTCCAGGAATTACACTCATTTCTGATCAGAGCGTCAGACTGCAGGGCAGTCCGGAAGGGCGGGGAGATAGCCGGACGGATGTGAAACAAACCCAAGAGCTACAGGAGACGCCTGTGGTGCTGCCCCCAGTAAAGTTATTGGCCATCCCAGGATACAGCTACCGAAGTGAAAGTCGCTCAGTCGTGTCCGACTCTTTGTGACTCCATGGACTATAAAGTCCATGGAATTGTCCAGGTCAGAATACTGGAGTGAGTAACCTTTCCCTTCTCCAGAGGATCTTCCCAACCCAGGGATCGAACCCAGGTCTCCCGCACTGCAGGCGGATTCTTCACCAACTAAGCTATCAGTGAAGCCACCGAAGTCCACCAGAATGGAGTCTCGTTATTCCAGTTTCATAAGGATCTGCTGATGCAGTCATAATTTGGATCACAAACAACGCCACTGCTTACTAAGAACTTACGCAGCAACTTGCCCATCAGGAGCATCGTCTACAAAAGCGGATGAAGATCAGGTCCTGCCTGTCAACTTGTACCTGCGTTACAAGGGACCGTTCCACCCAAGGCGAGCCGCTGCACTCCACACATCCGCACACAGCACACCTGGCCTCAGGTCACAGTCTGCTGGCCCAGGTGGAAGGTCCTGCCACACACCCCCGCACATGGGACCGCCACTCACCACAGGCTGTTCGTACTTTTTGACGAGCTGCGGGAGGGAGCAGAGGGTCCACCTTCTTTCCCTTTTCTCTTCCATGCCCCAAGAGACACAGAAGAACCCTTCTCTGATGTGGGATTGTTGGCATGGGGGTCAACAGCCCAAAGAATGTTTTGCTTGGTCACTTAAAATTTGACCCAAATAAATCAACAAATAGATTTCATATTTAGGTGAAAAAAAGTATAGGACCTTTATGGGAACAAAGCAGCAGACCAAAATAGTCACTATCATTATTTTCAAAGTTCACAAATAAATTGCAAGGCAAAGCTTATAAAGAAAACCCACTGGTAGCTGACAAAGTCCTATGCCAAACATTGTCTTGTTTTGTAACACTCTGCCGGTGTCTCCTTCTGCCCCCTCCCAAATCCTGCACTGAGAAGCTTCCAGGGCAGCCTGCCATCAGTGGCCCCGGGGAAGGGGGTGGGGGAAGGAACGGGGACGCATCGTCTCCAAGTCTCCTCTGGGGTTATCCGCAGCACAGAGTTAACCAGCTTACTGCTATCTGCACTCAATCTCCAGGGCAGCCCTAAATATGGCACAACAGCAATTTCTAGGTTAATTAAATTCCATTTCTGTCCAGGATTTCTGATGGTTTACAAACCCAAGGAGGATGCGGGTATGTGCACAACTCAGCTGGACAAGGCAGAGAGCAGAGGGGACTAGGTCTAGAGCAATGCCCAGCCGGCCCTCACGGAGGGCCGTGTATGCCAAAGACTGTCGTATTAACTTAATTTTCCAATATTAAAAATGTAAGCTGGTAAATCCAATTATTTAGATTACATCCCAATTCTAAACAAAGAGCCAGGCCTGGGTGGGAGGAGAGGCTGTGTGTTCATTCAAAAAAGACGCCGTGCTATGTCTGGCAAATGCGGAGTGACCAGCATAGCCGGGCTCTTTGTGGCAGTGTGGGAGCTGGTCCTGACGCCTTGCCAACTTGCTGAAAGGCCTATTCAAAAAAAAAAAAATTCCCGTGTTTCTATCCCCAAAATAAGTACCCACTCTATCCTACCCCCAGACACACACAAACACACACACACACTACAGACCTGGCAGCCAGTCAAAGAAACAAGGGTGGGTGTGTCTGGCTGAGTGTGTATGTGTGGTGGAGACTGTGGGGGGTCGGGCAGGGGATATCCCCTTGCCCAGGGCAGGCTGCCCACCAAATTCAAATGCGAGTGCAGTTGTGGGCACACCACACAGGATGGCTGTAAACATCCTGTATAGTAAAGAGAAAATAAACACATCCTCAAGTGAACCCAGAGGCTAGCACAGACCAAGTCAGAAAAAAATCAGAGACAAAAAGCCCCGGCTCCGCCCCTCTGCGCTCACACCCCCCGCCCCACACTTACAATGGGGGTTTGTCTCACGGGTGTGCTCTGTCTCAGCTACAGAAAAGGGAGAAAGGGAGGTTGGCGGCTCCCAGAGAAGGTTTGCTACCTGGAATGCCTGCTTTCTGGTACTTCTGGAGATCGTGTTATACTGGTTCAGGGGTCCTGCTTCACACAGAAACAGATGAAATCGTTTGTTTACACTAAAAACCACAGGATGTTAAATATTTGCAGCACTTGTCTTAATTAAATTACACAAGCAGCTATTTAGAGTAAAAATTTGCTATGAACCTGATTTACCTAAAGAAACTTGTTTTTGGTTGAACCTCCTTCGAGATGAATCTTTCAAAGGTCTGCTTGGTCAAAGTGGTCCAAGAGAAAGAACCTTGGTATCAGAAAACCTGGGCTGCTTTGGTTCAGGTCAACTTATGACCTTGGGCAAGAGAAGCCTCTATTTCCTTGCTGGGGAAAGCAGGGCAGCGGAGGGGGAGGACAGACCTCGTAGGAAAAGGAGCCAACTAAGGGTCTTTCTAGCTCCAGTCTTCTCTGACCTCATCTCTAAAACGTGAATATAGTAATTCCTGTAATAAATCCTCTTGCATCTGTGATTTCATAATTCTAGGTGACAAGTTCTGATCTTCTGCCTGTGCCAAGTGGGAAATACAAACCTCCATTTCCAAAAATGCCTGTGCTGCTAAAGACTGTTAGCACCTACTTCCTGACTAGGTTGTCAGGCAAAACAGCAAACATGGTAACTTTCAGATCTTGAGATATATATACTGGCTTGCACTTTAGAAAGCAGTATAAAATTTTAAATATAGATATCCCCCCACCCCGGAAAAAAAAGATGGCACAATGCCAAAAGTTGCTCCACAGTTCCTTTAAACTAGTAACAACAATACTATCTACACTCTGCTTTCCTAAGACCCAGTCCTCCCAATTAGGAGTAAATCACTCATTCAGGAACTTCCTTCAGAAGCCTGAGACACCTTCAGGAAGGCTAACCTAACTACTCATGAGTATATTCATCACCTCTACCCCAAAGGCCAGATCAAGGAGAAGGCATGCACTGCAAACCCAAACCACTGCCATCCAAACCACTGCCATCTAGGAGCACACTCCAGATGCTCACAAACACTGCACCCTCTCAAAAAGCAGGCATCAGCGAGAAAAGTGAGCCTCCGTTCTCTTTAGTTCAGGGGGAAAGGGTCAGAGGAGGGAAAGGAGAATAAATAATTACAAGATACAGCATCTTCCTAAGCAAAACATTACTTGGGCACATGAATCTCAGGCTGGGAGCCCACACAGATGGTATGAAAAGTAATATGCGGGCCTGCAACTGATCCCATTAATAAAATGATGCAATTACGGGTTTGGGGTTTTTTTTAAAGTCTGATGCGGCATCCTCAAATGTCAAAGAACCAAGGCTGCCTGGAAATTCTGACTCTGTCACGATCAAGAAAATATTTGACACTGACTTCTTTTGTGCTCTCGAAAGCAACCATGTCAAATTTGAGAGGGATCAACATTAATCAACAATTAAAGCGGCAACGAAGCCCTTTTGTTCTGTCAGTCACAAATGTCACACGTGTTACACTTTACCACCAATGGAAAGCCACGGGTTTCACCACCCTCAGGCGGCGTAACCCTCGCCTTCTCAGGGACCTAACTCCTAACCGGGATGCAGGCGCTGCAAATGTTCTTCTCCACAGTCTGTCCCGTTCAGGGCAGTCTTGAGCAAAAACTGTATCTTTACAGCAAAAGTAAGAAAAGGATAAACACTAGTCAGAAGACCAACACAAGGATGTTAAAAGTCTTAATCCAGCCAGGATCTGGCCAAAGAAATTCCTAATATACTACTGTATTATAGTTACAGGGTGCAAACGCATTATCTGAAGGATGGTCAGTTGTAAAAGCCTCAAAGAGCCAACTGAAACGCAGATCTGCCTTTCTATGCTCTTTCGAGGTGGGACTGCCAACTGCTTTTAACAAAAAAAAAACCCCAACAGTTTCTCAATTTTAGGTTACTCAATACCCAGCTGCAAACTACCAGAACACTCCTTGGGTCCCGGCAGAGACGACAGCTGGGGCGGGGAGGCTGAATGACTATTAGGCAGGAATCGTGTTTTACTTCTTCTTTGAAGGAGAAAGCAAAAATACCCTCAGAAATTCATCCTGCAATGCTACACAGTTCATTCACTAAACAACAGAATCCAGTGGATTCCTAGCAGTGTGACTGAAAAGTCAATCCCGAGGAAACCTCCCACAAGAAAGATTCTCCACGGAGCTGAAAAGGGGGTGGGACTAGAAACTCCATCAGCACATAATAAACCAGAGCACAGAAGCAGTGCTCAGAGCTCTAACTAGTCCCTGAGAGCACGGAGTAGGCTTCCTTCAGCTTCACACATCCTCTGCCCCTTGGACAGGGATCTGCTTTATTTAAAGGATGGCAAATAGAAAACGGATTCTGGACAACTTCCCCGCCCGCTGGAAATCCCATGCAGCAATCACACGCACCAATAGATGGCAGTAGAGAGTCTTCAGACACCAGGTCTGGGCTCAATTCTGAAAAGGAAATTCGGACTTTCGCAGATTTATGACAAGCCTGGCATTAACCAACATTTAGTACCTGCACTAAAATCTAACAGCAGGCTAAAAAACCAGCCACTGTTTATAGAAAGTAAAGAACAATGTTAGCAATACCCTTTCACCCAACAACTCAATTACAAGTCAAGCTCCTTGCTTGTATATAGAAAATACATAGCGACTCACAATCCAGCATTTTATATACTGAAGACCTAGGGCTGAAGTCCAGGGGACTGTTTTCTGAAATACGTTCCCTCCTCTAAAAGTGATTTTTACCACTCGTAAAAGTAAGAAAAGGCAAAACTAAAGTAATGGATCATGGTTCTCACAGGCTTCATTCTGGGGTTCTGACAGAAATTTATTCAGCAGGCTGAAACATAATCACATGCAATTTTGCAAATATGGGTGTTACTTATGCTTTCCCCACCCAGAGTGCCGAGGAAAGTTTGTTCTGTGATGAAGCGAGGCACTATAACCCACACACTTTCTGAATGTCTGTAAGAGAAGTCCTGGATTTATGACAGCAGCCTAAACATGGAAAACACAACCATAATGAAAGAATCTGTTAGCCACTAGTGAATGTAAGAGCCATTATCCTCCCCACCCCCGGCTCCGGGGCTGGTGCTTGGTGACCCTGGAGTTCCGGTGTGTTCTCCAGATGAGAAACAGGAGTTGACAGCATCGCACACTCGGCCCAGGCTCAGAGTCTGAGAGACACACAGACGCGACAGTGCAACAGAAGCCTAAACAACAGCCCAGGAAACTTTATCAACTCAAAGGAGCCAAGAGGGAGCCATGGCACAGAACTCACTTAACAAGGCTTAGAATACCCTGAACAAACGCTGAATTTCTACCAACGTATAGGGCCGCACAAGGTAACCACAGCAGGTCAGGAAGCAGCATTTCCAAACGGTATTGCAAATCAGATCAGACGAGTGACCTCTCAAGCCAGACAGGCCGGGCGAATGGAGGCCGACTCAACAGCTTCCAACCCAGACACCAGCCTCTCTCATCCACACTCTTAACACCCACCCTGGGTATGTGTGTGTGGGGTGGGGGTGGGGGGCCTAAGACGCTCCTTTCCAGAATAAAAGTCGACCTCAGTTCTTCCTTGCCAGCCACCTGGGAGTCCCAGACCGACTCTGCAGGATAGAAGCCCACTGGCTCTACACCTGGAGTCAGGGGGCGCTAGGTGGTAAGGGTTACGTCTGTGGGTGGCAGCAGGCGACAAGCACTCCAACGTCTGCACAACACACAGGCCCACCATAAACGTGTGTGGCTCACACGTACCCTCACAGGAGTCTAATGACGATGTCTTCTGACTAGATCGCACTTCCATCACAAAACTTCTCCAAGAGGGGAAAAGTCAGTCTGACTCACAGGAGCCTTGTCATCAAGTACGTCATCTTACATCCATTTAACAAACTCAACCTGCTGCTAATAATATGAATGACTAATCATGCCTTTCCTAAGATGTTAAACTTGTATTTGCTGAGATGCTGTAAAAGCAGCTCAAAGGGCCTTCAAAGGATTTGAGCAAAGCCAGCAGCAGAAACCCCAAGAGGCGAGATTGGGGGTATGCAGAAATCCAAACAAGCCCTTCCCTTCACTGGGTGCTGTAGATGACTAGTTATCCCCTTTCCATCTGGGACATTCAAATACCCTGACAAATTCTGATTCCCACTGAGCTCCAGGAAACAACCAGAGGAAAGTCCAACCCCTTAGGCAGGATTCAAAATAAACCCCCAAACTGTGTGCATCATCACTTCATCAACTCCAAAGGACTGAGAGACTTCCAGTTTAATTAAGCCCTTCATTAATCCTTCCTGCTCGAGCCCATTTTCCCGTCCGTAAACAGGAAACAATGAAGCCACAGGGCAGCTGCCTGCAATGCGGCTCCTCTCCTCCAAGGAAGGCCACAGGTACGCCTGCTTGCTGTCCCAGGCGCTGTCACAAGGCCTCCATGAGGGCAGGTTCCACTCATTTTCTCCACGTGGTGCTACAAAAGAGAAGGGTAGTGAACAGAAAGTAGAGAGAGGAGGGGAAGAAATGGAGTCAACCCAAAGTTTCTACATGACCCTAATAAATTGTGAAAATTGAGGGTGGGGGTTATGCTTGAGTAGAGATAATTTAACAGAAAGCAGAAACCGCCAATAGAAAAATAAAAGCAACTGTCAACAACATTTATGAGCTACAAGTTGAAAAACTGACTAACCCCTGAGATTGTCTTTTTTAACCCCCAACTCAAACCTAGCTTCCGCGGGTCCTCCCACACCAGGAATAATCAGCGTTTGTGATGCTTCCCATTAGTGGATGTGCTGTTTTCCTGTGTTCTCTCCCATTCCACTGCGCAGCCAGGAGACAAATAAGCCTCTTCAACTGACTGATGAAACACTCAGCCAAGGGAACTTCCTTTCTGCTTCTTTTCACTGTGCTACATTATCACCACAGGTGAGCCACCTCTGGAGAGAAAGAGAATCCCCAAGACTCAGTTTAAGGACATCCTTGGTGACTCAGTGGAAGAACCCGCCTGCCAATGCAGGAGACGCAAGTTCGATCCTGGGGTTCGGAAGATCCACCGGAGAAGGGCACAGCAACCCACTCCAGTATTCTTGCCTGGAGAATCCCATGGACAGAGGAGCCTGGCAGGCTACAGTTCCATGGGGTTGCAAAGAGCTGAACACAACTGAACGACTGAGCACACTTTAGGCGCAGTTTAAGGGAGGGTGCTGTGGGGATGACAGGAAGGAGGGGGTAGAGAAGAGAAAAACTGTCACATTTTCCCAAATGGTCAGAACCCGTGATGTGCTGAGGCATCATGGAAACCAACGACATCCTTCCCGTCTCTGCAACCAGATTAACTCAAAGAAACAGAAGCTACTAAAGTGCAAGCACCTCCCCCTCAACCCCCATAGCTGGCTTTAGCAAAATGCCAGGGATGTGAGCTGGACGGACCTGAATCCTGTTCATAAAGATGCGGGTGGCAGGCCATGGGGGCCGGGAGGTACAGAGCTAATCACTTCAGAAGGAGTCTCTCCAGTTCCACCAGCCTAAACATGCTCTTTGATCAAAGAGCCATCGGTCTTCCACTGTGTCAATACAATGCCAACCACCACCCTCCCAGCCATCCATCAGCCCTGGGAAGGGCTGCAAGGCCCCACCTCCACCAATCTGTAAATGAGCCTGTAGGAGAACATTTCCAGCCTCTCCCCTCCCACTCCAAAATACCCTCAGAGACCAGTGATAACAACCTCACAAAGACGGCCAGCAGCTGACCCTGGGAACCCACCGGGTTGCAGAAAGATGGTCAATTCACTTCCCCAGTTTAGTCCTTCATCTGTGTTCCTCCCCAGGTTTATCTTTGTCTCCTATTTCACACAATTCCAAATATCCCAAATTTTATCCAGTGCTTTCTGAAATGGATTACTTCATCTGAGTTGCAGAGTACAGCAATCTAACTTCACAGGGGTTGTTGCTGTTCACTCAGTCACGCAGACTCTCTATGACCCCATGGACTGCAGCAAGCCAGGCTTCCCTGTTCTTCACCATCTCCCAGAATTTGCTCAAACTCACATCCACTGGGTTGGTGATGCCATCCAACCATTTCATCCTCTGTCACCCTCTTCTCCTACTGCCTTCTATATTTCCCAGCATCAGGGTCTTTCCACAGGGATTCCCCTCACAAATTACTGTTTTCTTTTTTTATGTTACACAAGTTTAAGCACAGAAACTGTTACATGAATTAGCTCTACAGGTAGAAACAGAATGCACTGTTGGAGCTGTTGATGCCACCAGGTAAGTCAGACCCCCATGTTCCAGATTTGCAGGGAACTGGCAACGCCTTGCCTCCCACGTCTGACTCTGAAGTGTAGGCCTATGGAGCAGGGCAACAGGACAGGGCCTAGGCCACACCGGGCAGCCAGCCCCACAGTCACTCCCCTCTGGGGCAGAAACAGACCTGGGAACCAACCGCTCACCAGAAGACAGCTTTCCAGGAAGAAAGGTACAGTTTATTCCTTCCTGACCTCTCTGCTCAAAGCTAACAACTACAAAGACAACCTCACACCCCTGGGCTTCTGGGCTGATTAGCTCCACAATGAAACAATAAAACCAGCAGGTTAGACAGCAGAGGTGTGGGGAGCAGCCAGGCTCCCATGGGCCCGAGAGCTGAGTGGGGGCCCTTTAGAGCCCCCACAGCCCCAAATAGATAGGGAAAAGGTGACACTTTATGTTTTGGGGCGCCAAAATCACTGCAGATGGTGACTGCAGCCATGAAATTAAAAGACACTTGATCCTTGGAAGCAAAGTTATGACCAACCTAGATAGCATATTAAAAAGCAGAGACATTACTTTGCCAACAAAGATCCATCTAGTCAGAGCTATGGTTTTTCCAGTAGTCACGTATGGATGTGAGAGCTGAACCATTAAGAAAGCTGAGTGCTAGAGAATTGATGCTTTTGAATTGTGGTGTTGGAGAAGACTCTTGAGAGACACTTGGACTGCAAAGAAATCCAACCAGTCCATCCTAAAGGAAATCAGTCCCTAATGTTCATTGGAAGGACTGAATGAAGACTGAATGAAGATGCTGAAACTCCAATACTTTGGCTACCTGATCTGAGGACTCACTGGAAAAGACCCTGATACTGGGAAAGACTGAGGGCGGGAGAAGGGAATGACAAAGGATGAGATAGTTGGATGGCATCATCGACTCAATGGAGATGAGTTTGAGTATGCTCCGGGAGTTGGTAATGGACAAGGAGGCCTGCTGTGCTGCAGTCCATGGGGTCGCAAAGAGTCAGACACAACTGAGCGACTGAAGTGAACTGAACAGTCCCAAAGCCTGAAGGCAGACCTTTGTGGAACTTACAGAAGGAAACAGACACTGCAGGTGATGACTCTCAGAGCAGGACAGCCCTCCAGACTCATCCTTCCAGGAACCTAACTCATTTTAAGTGACTGTGAAAACAAAGTACAAATACTTGACAGGCAAAAACGTCCTGAGAAAGACACTTTGTGGCAAGGTTGGGGAGAAAAGAGATCCCTCACACACTGTCACTGGGAGAGTGAATAGGTGCACCTAACTGCAAAGATTTCCCTAGTGGCTCAGATGGTTAAGCATCTGTCTACAATGTGGGAGACCCGGTTGGGAAGTTCCCTGGAGAAGGAAATGGCAATCCACTCCAGTACTATTGCCTGGAAAATCCCATGGACAGAGGGGCCTGGTAGGCTACAGTCCATGGGGTCGCAAAAAGTCAGACACGACTGAGCCATCTTTACCATAACTTTCCAAAACAACATGGAGGTTCCTCAAAAAAGTAACAGAACTACTAGGTGATCCAGCACTTCCACTTGTGGGTACTTATCCAAAGGAAATGAAGTCACCATCTCAAAGAGATGCCTGCGACTCCATAATCACCGCAGCATTACTTACAGGACGAATGGACAAAGAACACATGTGCTACCAGTATGCGGGAATATTATTCAGCCATAAAAAAGGAAGCTCTGCCATTTGGGACAACACGGATGGTGGCCCAGGGTATCACACTAAATCAGACAGAGAACGAGAAACACTGTGTGATCCTTACATATGGAATCTAAAAAACCAAACTCAGAGAAACAAGAGTAGACTGGCGATTGTGTGTGTGTGTGTGTGGGGGGGGGGGGGGGGGGGGTGGCCAAGGCAAAAACTTCTAGTTATAAGATGAGTAAGTTCTGGTGATCTAATGTGCACCATGGTGACTATAGTTAATACTATACGGTATACCTGAAAGAATAAATTAAATAATAAAAGTGCATTAAAAAATGAAAGTGCATGAGGCAACAAATTCACTAACCTTACTGTGGTAATCGTACCATAATATATACATACACCAAATCAGGCTGTACACCTTGAACTCTGCACAAGGTTATATGTCAATTATATCTCAATAAAGTCGGGGGGTAGGGGTGTGGGGAGAGGGAGACAAGACAGGACCCAGTGACTAACATTCAAATGTAACCTAACATCCCAGAAATTTAAAACAAACTAGCCCGAATGAAAGATTTAACTTGGTATTAAATCAAGCGTTTTTCTATTAAAACAAACCCAAATCTATTCATGGAGCAGAAAGAAAAAATTTCAGACAGACCACAAAACGTCAAAGAAACGTCCCAGATATAGAAAGCTGAGGAACCCTGTTCTATTGTTGACCGTCCACCTTCTCATGGCCCCCAGATAGACGAGGAAATAGTGGCTCAAGACAAGTATTTGGTGACCTGAACAGGATTAAGCCACTACTGAATACTCTTAGAGAACACACAACAACATTCTGTCAAAATACTTGAATTAACAGCCCATGGAATGCACATAATGGAATTTTGAGGCACTTGGATAAATGAATGGGTTCATTGCCTGTTGAGGGGCAGGGAGCGGGAAGGAGCCTCTGTTGCCATGGTGACTGTAAACCAATGCATTCCTTTCCACACTTGACAGCGGTTAAAATAAACACAGATGAGAACTGACCCTATTTGCCCTTGCAAGAATTCTGTGACATTCCCTCTCCCCAGTCATCTCCTCTGGGGAACTGCTCCACCCCACTCTCTGGCTCCACCCCACCCGCTGGCTCCACCCCACCCTCTGGCTCCACCCCACTCTCCTGCACACTTGCAGGCACCGCAAGCTCCCAAAATGAAACCCGCAAGCCAAAAACACAACAATATCATTTTAAAAGATAAAGCCACTGAGAAAATGGAAATGAGAACATCAGGATATAGAACTGCCTTTCACGGCAAACGTGACTAGAAGCATGGATTCTGTGCTCCAAGGGACAGCGACAGGGTTGGTTAGTGTCACCTCTCCTCCTCTCATCTAAAACACATGTTTTGTAAGACACAGAAACTGCTGGGCACACAGTGAACGGTGGAGACAGACTCATGGAGGTGTGTGTGTTTTACGGGCAGATTCCCCCGCTGGGTATAAATTAAATTAAATCCTGTGCAAGCTGGAACGTGTGGAATCAGGGTGAGAACGAGAGGTGCGCTGGCACCTCCGTGTGTACATATTCTCATCCCCACTCCACTGCTGTCGTGCACACACACATTCACACACAGGCCCTGGAAGGGCTGCGGGGCAAAGGCTTGGTAGAATCACGAGAACAGGGATGGGACGGATATCGCGCTGTCTGACTGGCAGCCAGACGCCATGCGTGAATACTAAGTAGGAAACAAAAGAATAAGTCAGTCGCAGGAACACAGGGGTGGTGGTAGTTTTGGGGCTCAGTCGTGTCCAACTCTTTGCGACCCCATGGGCTTCGAAGCCCACAGGCTCCTCTGTCTGTGGGATTTCCCAGGCAAGAATACTGGAGTGGGTTGCCATTTCCTCCTCCAGGGGATCTTCCTGGCCCAGGGATCGAACCTGGATCTCCCACAATATGGGCAGATTCTTTACCATCTAAGCCACCAGGGAAGCCCATTGTCCACTTTGGTGAGTGTTTTGGTAGCAGGAAAACACTTCCACTCAGTATGCCCTCAGGTAGGGCACACATACCACATAGAAACAACTACCTAAAGTCAAACTGCACCAGAAAAAAAAAAAAGAAGAAGAGGTGGGGGTGGGGAAGAGGTAGCGTGCAGCCAGCGACCTATCTATAAATAATTTCAAATAAACCGCAAGGGAAGGAACGACATCACGGTTCTGTTTCTGCACAAGGCAGATGAACAAACTGAGAAAGGAACTGTCTGGAGACATATCAAGACAAAGACCTCAAAAGCCGTCATCTCAAGCAGGCATGGCCAGAGTGCCTAAGCCCCAACTTTTTCTATAAAGGGAAAAAGAGGGCAGAAAGATGAATTCGGACCACGCTGCACCCACGGGGCTGAGTAAAGGTTTGTTCAAAGGTGAACCCAAAGCAGAAAACAAGATGATCACAGCTCACCAAAGGAAAGAAAATTCCAATTCACTGAAATTCTTACCTAAAGGAGTCACACAAACTATCAAGTGGCGACCAGGGGAGAATACAGCTGAGAGATCAAGTCTTTTGGGAGCAAAGGCTGAATCTACCTAATGACAGCTAACGGCTCCCAGATTTCTGAATCGTGGGCATCACTTCTGGCCTTTCACACAGTGACTCCACAGAGAACAGTTATTTAGTATTTGGTGAAGGACAGTAATATGCCCGGAGCTTTAAACCATGGAAAGCACTTAGTTCAGCAGCTATCGGACTGATCCACCAGCCAGCAGGAGAATCGCCTGCGAACTCATTAGAAATGCAAAACCTCAGACCAAAGGAATCAGAACCTGGTGGGGGAGGAGTGAGACACTCCACAAGCTGTGTTTCAACAAGTCCTGCAGGGGGTTCCCTACACACTCACGTGGGTTACAGCCAGCCCTGTAAGGTACTGTGGTCACCACTGATCAGACAATCAAAGGGAGGCGCAGAGACTTTAGGTGGCTGTCAACAGCACAGTAGCAAGTACCTTCATTATTCCTACACTTCGGCTCTCTCCACTGCACCATGCTACAGGGGAATCCTGTCGGTGGTACTGGACAAGGAGGCCCGTTTAAATGGTGAGGCAACTGGCGTCGAAGATCTACTTCCTATTTTAAATGAACAAGATCAGATTGAGTCCAAAGTGGTTTTAATTCTGGATATGTCTTCTCACTCTTTGATAAACTCTACATTCAAAGGTGGCACCATCAATGCGCGCTGCTCCCAGCGGCCTTGGCCTGCCTCCTCAGCCAGGCGTGCCTGGGAACAGGCTCCTGACTGCTTTTATTTGCTAAGAGAAGTGTGTCCCTTCCCTCTGGCATGTGTGGCTACTGGCTCAAGGGGCTTTCAACGAAAGCAGTTTCTAGGTTCCTAGATTAAGGATCAACAATGGAGACAGAACCTCTCTGGGAAACCCATGGGTGTCACTCTCCAGACTGACATCTCTAAGTCCCTTCACTTCTCACATTGCTTCAGTGAAGAAGAAAATTATAGTGGCCGTTTTCCCGTTTTCAATACCTCCTTTGTGTACAAATTTCATTGTTTTAAGTATGAATTTTAAAGTATCTGTCTGGGCAAACACAGCGGAGTGATGAAGATGGGCAAGAGCAAGTATCTATTCTCAAACTGCCGACCTACTGAAGTGTGTCCTGCTCATCTGAGAGGCTTCCCCAATGGCTCAACAGGTAAAGAATTCACCTGCAATGCAGGTGGGTTCGATCCCTGGGTCAGGAAGATTCCCTGGAGGAGGAAATGGCAATCCACTCCAGTATTCTTCCCTGAAAAATCCCATGGACAGAGAAGCCTGGCAGGCTATAGTCCCTGGGGTTGCAAGGAGTGGGACATGACTGAGCTCCGAGCATGCATGCCCACCTGAGGCTTGAGCAAAGAAGCCTGACAACATGGGAAAGCACTTGTCTGCCCACAGGTAGTAGGCGTAGGGGCGGCGGCAGAGATGGAAAGGGCCCCAGAGAAGGCAGGTGTGAGCACGCCTTCCCTGTGCTCACTGGCGTCACTTGCCACGACCTTCAGAACACAGAGGCCTCCAGCACCGAGAGAAAGCTGCACGGCCTCACCCTCCTCTCGCTTCAACAGCAGCCGGAACTCAGGGCAGGAGGGTACGTTTCAGGAGACACAGAGAATCCGGCTGTGCAGACAAGATCAATGGACATTTTGAGTCGCTTCTAAATCAACGTAAGCATTACTAGACATTCTCACCGTGAGGATTCCCAGTGCCTAGCCCTTCCTAAGCCTTAGATTTTTCATCTACGGCCCAGGATGATCTGACATTCAGATGATCCAGAAGGGCTCTATTTACCCCGCCTTGTTCCATGAGACTGGACGGCAGGAGGCCTGAGAAATGAAGAATCAGGGGAGATGATACAGCCAAAGAGCTCCAACCTCTCCAAAGGGGAATAACTACAAGCTCCAGAAAGGCCAAGTGCCAGTCCGCATTACACAACGGCATTTGCCAGAAGAGCAAGCCGACTACAGTGCAAACGGTCTGCAGGCTGTCACGATGGATGCCAGTGTGGTTCTTGGGGGCAGAGGAACAGGCTGAACAAATTTGCAATTATATTCTAGAGAAAGAAGGACTGAAAACAGCATACATTTAAAAACTGCTAGATTCCCATCATGCACCGTTCCAGGATAATGGGGAAAAACAACGTGTGAGTTAATGAATACAGCATACGGTAATCATAAAGTACCCCCCTCCCCACAAAACTGGCATGAATTGTGCCCATGGTTACTTGAAGCACCCTCTACAGACCATTCCTTTCCCGAGAGGCTACAGCAGCCACGGTGGGCTCTGGCTCGGAAAGAAGGCCCAGGAATCCTGTCACTGGCAGATAAGCAGGCAATGACAAAAATGGCCTTCCCACGAGATAACCACCAATAACCTCTAAATGGGTTTACAGCAGAGAACATCAGAGCCAATGCCTGCTTCATGTTATTTTTTAGTTATATTATCAGAGAACAATTTACTTGACTCAGTATATACTCAGCTGCCTATTATACTGTTATATACTCCACAAAGAATATGCTATGGAAAAGTACTTCCTGTGAAAGAAGCAACATCTCAAGAAGTTCTCCATTCGTCTCCAGATGTGTCTGAAACCAATTATGAGCAACAGGACAAAGATTCACTTTTAAGACCTGGCTCTTGCTTTCCTTTTGTTTTCAGTCTCTCTACATTTTATAAATGGTAAACACCAGGAATTAACATTAATGCCAACTCCATGTAATTGAAGCTTTCTATAAAGTGATTATATGCACTATTCAACCTTTACAGAGTAAATTTTCTTCAAAAACTCCACTTCAAGAACACAGACAGACACAAAGTTAAGTCTTCGACCTCTGGGAAAGCCAAGACTGGAGAGGATAACAGGGTAAGGAAAAGCCAAGGATATTTATCACCATCATTGAGAGAATGTTTGCCATCATGGAATTCGACGATCCAGTGAAGTACCTTAAAATACTAAAGATGCTAGGAAACAGAAGTCAACACTGAGCTAGAGCCACAGGGCCTTCAGACAGGACGGCATTTTTGCCCCTTCACTTGGCATCACCAAGTAACAACGGCTGGCATAAATGCAGTCACCAAAATACTGCAGTAATCTGAGAACCTGCCATGAAAGCAGAAGTTAAGGCACTTGCTTATATCCTCATCAGAGGTCACAAGAGAGGCCCCGAGGAGTCATTTTTACAAGTTACAGTTCAGTTTCTGTATAGACAGGTGTAGAATTTTGGACCCAAGAGATGTTACGGAACCAGAGGAGCAACAAGAAGGGATGAGAAACGAGTTGGGAGGGGACAGAATAGTCTTCTATACCACAAACCAGTGTCGTGTGCTCTAGTCTTTCCCAACCCCGTAAAACAAATACACATGGGCAACACTTCAGACACACAAGTACACACACCTACATTCCAATACGCCGAGAGGACATGAAAGATCTGGATAATCCAAAGAGGAAAATACGCTCCCCGAACAGAACGATTCCTTTAGGAAGATTCCCTTTCCATACACTCTATTTGGCTACTCTTAAGAATGTGTTTACCTTCGCAAAAACAGACAATCATACCAGACACTCCGCCAGCCACTGGGGATACAGAGGACACAGAGATAAACAAGGACGGCCCACCCGTGAGGGAGCTGGGGGCCAAACCCTGTGAAAGCCACCTGAACGTCAAGTGAGCGCAGGAAGACATCAGTGATCCCCCAGTGCCCACCCCGACCCCACCCAAACACCACCTGGGACGGACACTGCTGAGCCCACACTCATCCTCCGGGATGGGCTCTGAGCTAGTGGGAGAAGCTCTCAGGTCATTTGAGGAGGCTTACACTCTGGAAAGATTCTGTTTCCAGATCAACGCAACTGAGCCTAATTTCTTGCCCTGTATTAACCTAATTCCAGGGAGTAAAGCCCCATCTATTATTATGATCTCTTCTTTTAATTTCTGAATTTCTCATAGCAGAAACAAACCAAAAGCTTGCTGCTGACAAGTCACTGAAACTGCTGTCTTCCCTCCTTGGTCTGTATTTGAGAATCCCTCCAGCCAAGCATCCCTCTACCCAGTCGATTTCACTCTCCAAATGAAGGGAAGGGAAGGAAGGAGGGGAAGCGTAGGGTGGGGGTGACGAGAACAGGCTATTCTCATCTCAGTCCCAACAATGTGCACTGCTTTTAACTGAGCTGCTAAGCAGCCAAGTAAGGTGCCGACATCAAGGAACGTTCTGCATAAAAAGCCATGTCTGACAACCCCTGCACAAGCACTCACGTGTGAACCACAAGTGACACTAATGGCTGTCACCCCCTTTGCAAAGGGGGCGGCTCCAAACCCAGCACCTATTGCCTCTCATGTGAGACGCCTGGAAGCAGCGTCTCCGTGCTTGCTCTCAATTTCATCAAGGATGACTTATGAATGGATAGGACGTTTCTGGGAGGGTCAGATACCACTGAAAAGATCAGGGGCATGTTTATATTTGCCCTTTGGGGGTAATCAAAGGCAAGGAGGACAAAAGCACGTGACAGAGATATTCCTATTGAAAATAGGTGGAAGAGCGTCCCCAGAAGAGGAAGGAAGGAAACTGGTACCCAGTTTCCGTGGCAACCACAAAGCATGCTAAACCAGCATTTGCATGGGAGGTGGAAGTGATATCCGAGCAATCAGATCTCTGAGGAAATGGCCACAGCCAAAATAAAACTGCCTCAAATGAAGTTCTACCATTTTTCTTAAAACAAATAAATGCAACAGAAACCTGTGTGCTTACCAGGAACCTCAAGAAAATTCTGGGAGCAGCGGCCCCTTCCCACAAGTACCTAATGATCTGTCCTGGGCAACAACTAATGACCAGTTAAATCAAAGGGGTCTTGTCCATCTCTAACCCTGCAGAGGACACACACGCTCTGGGGCAGCCTCCGTGCTCCCACTCGTTCCTTGACACTGAAGCCCACGTGAACTGACCTCTTAGCAGAGAGGAACGCGCTCATGCACAAGAACTAAGCATCTACAAAGATGCCTCTACACTGAATGCCTCTCTAGCAGGAAAAATAATGAGTTAAGGAAAGAGGGGTCCAGTTTCACAAATGAAAAAGCTTAATACACAGTTCCAGGAAGGTAGTTAGCATTTGCATGTGTGCTAAGTCATGTCTGACTCTTTTTGTGACCCCATGGATGGTAGCCCTCCAGGCTCCTCTGTTCATGGGATTTTCTACGCAAGGATACTGGAGTGGGTCGCCACTCATGTCTCCCCAGGAAGGTAAGAATTAACAATAAATTTGAAAATAAACTGCACCCTGCCAGAAAGCTGTACCTCTCCCTGCTTTACATTTCCACACTGTGTTACTTACTCCAAATGCAAAATGCTACCCCACCCCAAATTACCCAGGCCAGAAATATGGTGCTTTAACATATGCTTTAAAGTGGAAATTCCATCATCACTTTAAAAGAAAGGATGGAGCCAACACAAATGTATTCTGCTGCTACTGCTGCTAAGTCGCTTCAGTCGTGTCCGACTCTGTGCGACCCCAGAGACGGCAGCCCACCAGGATTCCCTGTTCCTGGGATTCTCCAGGCAAGAACACCGGAGTGGGTAAATTTATTCTAATAGTCTCCAGTCTAATCGAAACCAGAAAAAACAGCAGTATCTTTCAGATACCTCCAACTCCCTTTCTGATCAGCCAAGACCCTCTTAGGTTTAAGTAAATTCTTCCTTTGGTTCAAAACAAGAAAGCGATTGTCATTGGGGTTTGTTTTGAATTTACCAGGGCTTCCCCGACGGCTCAGTGGTAAAGAACCTGCCTGCAACACAGGAGACCTGGGTTCCACGTGTGGGTTGGCAAGATGCCCTGGAGGGGGTGAGGACAGCGAGGCCATGGGCTCCCTCCGCTCATCGAGAGAAGACAACGCTGTCATTCAACCTGCACCCAGCTAACGTGCGTTCCCCGTCTCTCAGCACATCCTGGCGTAGAGGGATGAGGAGACCAGAGCTAAAGCTCAGCAGGCGCCCACCTACATTACCATGATACATCACCATGTTTAATTCAAAGAACCACCTGAGTTGTTGCAAGGGCAAGGATGCCTCCCTAGGCTGGTCCAAGGCAAAGCCCACCCACCCTCAGCCCACTGCATCCTCTCTGCGGGCCTGGGAAAGGCGGGGTGGGGTGTGGAGTGCACCCCACTCTCAGTACAGGTGACTGCTCAGATCTACTACGACAGTGGCAATCCTGAGGCATCTGTAAGACAGAAAAACTGGACTGGGGCCTGTTTTTCACAACCACAGGGGCCCCTTCAAAATACCAACTAACCTCTTCTCTCAAACGTGTTGGTATAGAAACCTTAGGAAGTGTTAGCACAGAAGAGTTAGTAAATACATCCTGCCCCCTCCAGCCCTCTGGTCAACGTCAGGCCCTCCAGAAGCAGCCTGCTACGGAGCACAGAGACCCCAGGAGGCCTCAGGGCTCAGCCTCGCCCTGCTCCGCAGGTCTATTCTGCCAGCACGCAGCCCTCCACCCAGAGTGCTTGGCGCGGGATGGACGCCCCGCCACCACATCAGCTGGGGGTTGACTGCCCTCGGGGCACTGGGACTGTCTCTCCCTGTGATCTCGGCCAAGAAGCTGTCTCCAGACACCCTCTGCCTGGAAGTTACAGGGCTGCCCCCAAGGTCCATCTACAGCCCAGAAGAGTGAAGAGTCTACAGAAGGAAAAATTAAGTGCTTGTGTCGCCTGGCTGTAGGTGGCCCACTCCCCTGGACACCCCGTGGTGGCCCACAGACGTCATGTCTTCCACAGCGCTCCACACGCTGCGTTTGAAATGGTCTGCTGCTTCTCTCCGGAGTGGAGCTTTCCTCAGCAGAAATTAAGGCTGAATCTACCATCTCTGAGATCCACCTGGGACTTGGCAACAACTGGAACCTTGAAGAAATGAGTGCTTCTGGCCCCTGCTTCCCTGAGATTCCCACTCCTCTGATGGTTAAAAAGGCATCACTTTGCCCAGCCCTCAGAATCCTTCCCTGGTGGCTCAGACGGTAAAAAATCTGCCTGCAATGCTGGAGACCTGGGTTCAGTCCCTGCGTCGGGAAGGTCCCTGCAGAAGCAAACGGCAACCCACTCCAGTATTCTTGCCTGGAGAATCCCATGGACAAAAGCGCCTGGCGGGCTACAGCCCACAGGGTCTCAAAGAGTCAGACACGACTGAGTGACTAACTCACACAGCATCCTCCGGCCTCTCCAAGTATTTTGAAAGCAAAGCTCGTCTACCTCTCTTCAGCAGCAGCAGTCCAAGCGGGCTCTTTACTACTCCCCTCAAGGTATAGAAACCATCGACTGGATCCTGAAATAACCTGGGAGCTTCACCTCTTAGCAGAGCACACCTGAGCCCTTCGCTGTGCCTTGGTTTTCTCATTCATAACATGGGAATGAGGGTCAAAGACCCATCAAAAGGAACTGCTGTGAGAATCAAATGGACTAATACATGGAAACAATTTAGAGTATTTAGAATAGTGGCCAGCACACTGTAAGTGCCACATAAATACCTGTCACTGCTGCCCTGCTAAGAGCCAATTCTTTTGGAAGACCGTCTCTCCCATGGAGAGTTAAGAAGAAAAATTGGGGTAAGCAACAGAAAGGTTCTCCAAGGGGACTGAGATGCCAGTCTATTCTAAAAAATTCTTCTCCCTATTTCGAATCAAAGGTCTAGTTAAAAGATCATGCCAGAAAAAAAACACGTCTCACCTTAAACCATCTAAAACTGAGAGGATCAATTAGTGATGTCTCCCACCCAGCTGGCACTTGATAAGATCAAGAGGTGTCACTTGCCATCAGGCATGCATACACAACAGTTCCACATATTTACGTGCTATCCAGGGACTCTGCATCACTCCAAGAGTTTAGAAAATCTCACAGACACCAAGGCCTTGGGAGGCTGCCTTCCGGTCCTGGGGATGGTGGCCTCGTGGAATGTGAGAGCCCTGGTGCTGGAATACACCTAGGAACAGTGCTGGGCCAGGGGTGAAGTCAGGAGTCGGGGTCAGAAGGCTAAAGCCACGTGTCCACAGGGCCAGAAAGGGGAAAACAGAGAGAAGTGGCAGAAAGGTTCTCCCAGGAGAGGACGGGCTGGAGAAACCAGGTAGGAGGCTCCCTGCATCTGAGGACAGGGAGCCCAGAAAAGGACGGCAGCACCACGCCGTGCAAACATAGCTGCCAGGAGCCCTGGGACACTCTCCTCCACTCCCAACTTCCCAGGCCTCCCAACCATGGCCCTAAGAAAACCAGGCCAGTGAGAGTCAGCTGGGGATCAGAAATGACACCCTTCCTCCAGCTCCTGCCTCCCCCTTCTCCGACCAAGGAGAACACACAGGGGGGCTCAGGCCCAGGGGGCAGTAAAGCACACAGGGCACCCTCAGCCCTGCTTATCTTGGTCTGGGTGCTAAGACTGTGCTTTTACTAGAAGCACAGGGTATAGGGTGCAAAGAAAACATTCCAAAGGGAACCTGCAACCCACCCTGCCAGTTAGGCCAAACAAATCCATGTACGTTCCACAGAAGGGTCCTGGAAAACACAAGGCCAAGATTGCTCAGTCACCAAGGAACCTCAGTCCCCACCCAGTTCCAGATTCCTCCAAGCTCCACCTGCTGCCTCCTCCAACAACTGTGCTCCACCCCACCTCCCCAGCCACCCAGATCCTCCTGCTGATCTGGGCTGCATCTCCATAAAGTGTGTGGCGAGGGACTTCCCTGATAGCTCTCTTTGGCAGCACATATACTAAAATTGGAACGATACAGAGAAGATTAGCATGGCCCCTGCGCAAAGATAACATGCAAATCTGTGAAGCATTCCATGTTTTTTGGCCTCCCCTTGTGGCTCCGCTGGTAAAGAATCCACCTGCAGTGCGGGAGACCTGGGTTCAATCCCTGAGTTGGGAAGATCCGCTGAAGAAGAGAACAGCTACCCACTGCAGGATTCTGGCCTGGAGAATTTCACGGACTGTACACACTTGTTTTGGACACTAGTCATGTGCATAGTCAAGAGGGCCTAACGTGGGACAAGCAACACACGGGTGGACTCCACAAGACGCGTCATTAAATGAGAAAAGGGTCTGCTTCTTGTAAACCAAAGCAATGTAAAAGATTGTTCTGAAACCCCCAAATCACACCACACAGGTAACAATCTGCCAGTTAAAATTCCGAGAGAGGAAGAGGCAACAGGAAATCCCATAAACCTCCATAAATGATGTCATGTGCAAAACCAGGCAGACATTATATTGATTATTAAAATAGTTTCCACGGTTCCTCAGACACCAGGGCCAGGCCCCATGTCACCAAGGAGGACACAGGACAGTACTCCTGAACAGCCTGCCAGTATCCTGAGTGGGATCGGAGAGGTCTGAAGAAAGCCTGGGGATGCTCCTACAGGGAAGAATGAACCTAATCATGATGGGGTGGGGGCGGCGGACGCGCAGCGTTGACAGCACATGCCATCCTGCAGTGGACAGTGAGAACCCTGGCTCCTGCAGCTCTCCACCATTCAACTGGAGTCACCAAACTTCAGGTTCGCCTTGGTGGCCACTTAATCAGAGTATGCAGAGCTGAGAGATGCAATCTCCCCTCCAAGCTTGAACAGCAGGAAAAGAGAAGGAATGCCCTGAGCAGGCACCACCCCCTTTGCCTCTGAAACCCAACAACCAGGTGAAAAGCATAACCTTCAGAGGGATGGACGAAGGGCCCACTATCATCACAAAGTCATCATGGATTTATCCGAACAGTCACTTGAAACAGAAGCCAGTTAGGGCCTCAGATGAATTTCTACTACCAACATGCTCTGGATGGAGTGAGATTTTCTATTTATAAGTCAACTGCTTCTTTATTTTGAAATCTTCCCTTTGATTGTATCAGGGCCTACTTATGCAATTCACTTTTTTTCTTTTTTGATGACTAATTAAACATAAGGTTGTGACTGTGACTAAGACAAAGTGCAAACATGGTAGTTACATTTCCTGTGCTGTTTCTCTCAGTCAACATTCAAAGAACAGATAGGAACTTCTGCTTCTGGGACAGGGACAGGAATCCCGCCCCCCGCCCCGCACCCGCCCCCCCAGCCCCCGGCCTGAAGAAGTGAAAATCCACACGAGACAATGGGCATCACACAGCAAAACCCTGTGGTTCCTGAGACACAAAAGACTGCCCAGAGACAATTTTCAGGCCAGAGCACATGGAGGGGAATGCAAGAAGAATCCAGAGGAATCCCCGAGTTGGGGAGAAGGAACTGAGACTTCGGGGAGGAACAAAATGTACAGGGTGGAGCACTGAAGAAGCCAAAGCCAGACAGGAAACTCTGGAACCTGCCGAGGAACCTCCTCAAGCACTTGCTGAGGACTAGTGAAAACGCGTGTGCGGGAAGTACCCAAGGAAAAGTACCACGGGAAAGGACCACGGGGAGCACTCTCCAAACCCCACACAGGGCTGAGAACCATGCTTTGCCAGAATGGTACACCTCACACAGGTTCTCCCTGAGCAGTTGGGAAAACTTATCCCTATGCCAAATACTGCTCTCTGGCCCTACCTAACAAAGCATAAAAGGCTCAAAGTTTCCTGGTAACCTAATCATACCCTAGAGCAATGCTTGAGAAGAGTCAGAGACACACTAACATACCCAGAACCCAAAAGAAGAAAACTCATGATGCCTGGCATCCAACAAGGAGCCACAGGGCAAACAAAACAGCAGGAGAACATGACCTGCGTTGAGTGGAGGGACATCAATTAAGCCAAACTGACCCCTAAGTGACACAGATGACAGATTAGCAGACAAAGACACTAATAACATCGATTATAACTCCATTTCCTATGTTTTAAGAAGGTAGAGAAAAGATTAAGCTATATCAGGAGAGACAATAAAGACAATTAAAAAAACAACAATGTCTGTGGTGAAAAATACACGTCTGCAGATTTTAGACCAAAATTATCTAAAATGAAATACACAGAGAAAAAAAGACTGGGATAAAATGAACAGAGCACCCATGAGCTGTGAAAACAACCTGGAGTGCCTGGATACACGTGCACCCGAGATCCCAGCCAGGGAACACGTGTGCAAACTGTAGCTACTAGAATCTTCTCTAAAACTGATGACGTCTACAGAACTGAGAAGCTCCATGAACCTCAAACACAAGAATCAAAGAAAACTACATGAAGGCATACTGTGTGATGGTGTGCGTGTTCAGTCATGTCTGACTCTTTGTAACCCCATGGACTGTAACCCACCAGGCTCCTCTGTCCATGGGATTTTCCAGGCAAGAATACTGGAGTGGGTTGCCATTTCCTTCTCCAATTACATGATAGACTAAAATAAACAAACAAACAAAAAACCTTTAGAAGTGGGTTTCTTGCTGGACACTCACTACAAGCCAGGAGATGGTGGAGCTGTACCTTCAACAAATTCCACACGGGAGGGGAGGAGGAGGAACTACTGACCTACAATTTTATACCCAGCAAAAATACCTTCCAAAAATGAATGAGAATTTCTTACAACTGCATGCGATTCTACAACCCCCGTAAAAAGATTTTTAAAAAGTGAGGGTGAAAGAAAGACCATATCAGATATTAAAAAAACCTGAAAGATTCATCCCACACCAGCAGAAATTAGAAATGTTAAAGCCCTACAACCAGAACCCAACGGAAAATGATAACAAAAAGCCATTTAGGTCAACAGGAAGGGAAGAGGAGCACCAGAAATGAGGACTGTGCGGGTGAACTGTGCAGGCAAGCAGGCTAGACCCGGCTCCATTTACATCATTCACACTTAGTTAAATCTACAGATTATTGTCTGTGGCTATTAAAGGTGCCACGTAATACTCAGTTCCTCAATGCTGCCCCTTTTCTACTTCCTGTAAATAGAAAATATGTTTCAGTCAAAGATAGGTCTGAATTCAACAGTGCATTTGACATTAACTATACCACTAGTGCATTCTGTTCAACAAACATGTAAAAACTATCGAGGCTTTGAAAATTCTAATTCTTACGGATGGTCACATTGAGTAACTCCTATTTCCAACACTGAGTGCTGCCAAGCAAGTATTCTATGCATTTGGGTCTATCTTCTTTCTAAACTTGGAGGTAGCAAAGTATTTTATGTTAACACAGTAACTCAGAACAGAAATAAGGAAAACTTAAATTTGACAATTCAGCTATAAAAGGAAGACCCAATAAAAGCCTAGGAGAATTCTCATCATCCTGAACATATATATATTCATCTCCAAAACTTAAACATCACCACGTCTTCAACCTTAAAATAATGTTCCACATTCAAAATCCAATCTCCTAGAGCAGGGCTGTCTTTGAACTCCGTAACTCTTGCACTACCAAAGGCCTAAATAACTAAAATACAGCAGCTCTTTAACAAAAAGAAAACATTTCTGTCCCTGCAGAGGCATGGTCCACACTTTTTTCAAAAAAAAACTACATAAGACTCTTACGTACTTGGCTTTTTGAAGTGTGTCAGGGCATCTTAGTATTAAGTACTATTAAAAATGGGAACCACCCCCAAGGGCTGTCTGGTCTATTCACATGTGACTTACATGTGAATAGACCAGACAGCACCTTCACAAACTATAGCCTGGCCCCCTCATGCCTACTCTATGTAGGCAAATACCTGGTCACACCAAGCTTTGCAGAAGAAATTCCCACTCTACCATTACAGTCCTTCCTGTGACTCAGTAACTTCAAAATAAAAAAAAAAAAAAAAGAGGGACACACGCCTACACTTTTCCATCAACCCACAGATGGTGGTGATGGTGGCGCCATGGAGAAAAGCCATGAATCACAATTTGCATAAGTCAAACTCTATCTCTAAACACATCTGAGAAGTCTTCAATGAGTCTGCATGTCCCCATACAGCAATTCATGTGTCATAGATGCTGATGACAGCTAGCACTGTATCTCATACACAGTCCTGATTATATACCTGGGAGCTTTTCATGAATCAACTTGTTCAGGACACAAAATCCATCATGAAGTGGTTACCATCGTCACAGGTATCTCACAAATGAGGAAACCAAGGCCCAGTGACATTGCAGACCTGCCCAAGAGCACGTAACAAAGAGATGACAGAACCAGAAGAAGTCACGTGGTGTGGCTCCCGTGCATACTCTTAGACACTGAGCCACATACAAGGTTCCCATGACACGTCCCTGAAACAATCATGTAGAGGTACACCTTTCCACCACACAGACAACCCCTATCCTGATCATAAGCACTATTCCAAGTTTCTCACAGTCCATCCACACCTGACTGGCAAAATCTGTCCATTCTGGTTTCTAAAAGATATTCAGATACTTCTTCCAGGAAACACAAATGATATGATGATCAAGTGTAATGGGAGAAGCCATTTAAGGTGGCAGAGGTAAGGAGCCAGGTATGGCCACCAACAAATTCAAAAGGGGTTGATTAAATGCTGTAAGTCTCTCTAATGTTTCCATTCTAAACAGTAAGAACTAATTACAGTATATCATTTTTAAACATAATTTATCAAACTCACCTACCGCAATGATCAAAATAAACAGAAAACCAACACCCAGGAACCCCCCAGTGCCAAGTCCTCCAGACCTTCAACAGCTGGGCTGCTCTGCCCATCCGACAGGCAGAGACCTTCTAGAGAGGCTGGCTTTTCCTTTCATAAAGAGGAATTTCAGATGATGACCTTTTAATAACTAAGAGATTCCTTTTATTTTTGCCTCAATACAGGAAAATAAGTCCTTTGGAACTCTACTGCTTTCTATGTGCCAAAAAACCCCCAACTTAAGTAAATCCAACGGCAGCAACTACACAGGAGCAAACATAGCTGAAGGGGCTTCCAGTAGAAAAATAACAGTGCAGACACGTGAGATGTTTTGACTAAAGACTTAAGAAACGTGCTACAAGCATCAATCAGAAAACGGAATTGCTTCAACTTGCAGGCTGGAAATTTAGGGCAAGGTCTAAACTGAGGCTGGCAATAGTCTACACTTAAGATTTCCATTTTTCTTAAAGTCAAACACATAAATTCCCTTTCTTTCCCCTGCTCTAACCAAGACAAAAGGCATTATTAACTGGTGACCCTAAAAACATGTACCTAAAAAGAGCAATTAATTGTAACAAAAAATGCAAGCATTCTTATCATTCTGAAGAGAGAGGTAACGCTTTTTCCAAAACAAATACGTAAACCACGACTCTGGAATTTTAGGACTCAAGTGTTCTCCTCCAGAAAGTCTAAATGTCAATGGAGAATACAAGTGGTCCATCATAGAACATGTTCTCTGCATGCGTATTTTTGGGTATTTTAGACATGAGGTAAAAAGCAGAATCTAGTCAACAATCTGCCTGATGCTTGAAGCAACATTTCAAAATTACCGTTTAGGTAGTTACTCTGGGCTTGGGATCAGCAGACACAACATCACTTCTTTAAAAAGGTATATTATGTGTAAGAAGGTTGGCACTGAAGTCTGACAGTAATTGACAAAGCTCCAGGAACTTGGATTCCAGTTCCTATGATCTGCCTGACAAGGCAGGGCATGTACCATATAGTTTACACTGAATGTTCATGCTAAATACCAACAAGCAATCAAGAGAGCTCTTTGAAAGCCCAGAAGTAGTAAAAGTCATTTTTTATTTGCTGTGTGCCCTGCAACACCACAGGGCATTTATGCCCTAACTACACTGTCCCTTCATAAACAACACAGCTCCCTTCTGCCAGGCAGGCCACCCCACACCAGCTCTGAATGTAGCTTAACCTGTCAAACCTGAATCTATACTATATCCCTGGGTAGATTTCACTAGTAGAGTGTGATCCTAACTTCCCAAAATGCTGTCACGAATCCTTAATTCAGTAAAACAAGGTACTCAGCACGCTAATAATTAAACAGATTAGCAATGGGTTAAGTTTTCCCTAAGTTCCCGGAACAAAGTTTCTCTTTTCTGGTGCCCTGGAGAATTAAAGATAATTGACTGATTTGCACACAGCTGCCACACAGCACTACAGTCCCGTGCAAAGAGGAAGCCGGCAGCACTACCATCTGAGAAAGGCACCCGGAGCCAGGGACAAAGGGCTCCCCGCCCCCACCCCAAGAGAATGAAGCTTGATGACCAATACCCTCTTGCTGACCAATCCCAGCAGAAGTGAAGGTGATGGCCAGCCACAAAGCTCAAGTACTGGTCACTGTCACTTCCAACCACAATCACAGAATTCTGTTCTCCAAACACAGATGAAGATGATGCTAGCTACACAACGGTCCCCCCGGCCCCACCCATGTTTGGAAACATGGATAGGATTATTACACACTCCAATATGTTTACGAATGTGATTTAAAAAAAAACAAAAACATATCCTTTAACCCCCTGCTCTTGTGATGATGCACTTTTCAAAATGGGGCAGAGTCTGTCACAGAGCATCTGAAACATAAAAGGCTTCCACTGAGACACTCAGCCAAATGTCTTTAAAAAGAGTAGCATACAAGGTCCAGTACACTGGCAGAGACAGTTCTTACACATGCTTGCTAACTGTACTAAAAACAAATCCAAGGACACCTTCTAAGATGCAGTGCTGAGGAGCAAGAGATAAAGGTGGTGGAAATTAATACAGACTCTATTCCATGAGTTTTCTAAAGGAAGACACTGCACGACAGGAAAACAAAGGCTTGCAGCTAATGGCTCTCCAATTTCAGATCCAAAGTGCAGATCTATTACAGATTTTTAAGTATCCACACATGGCTACCCTCGTCCTTTCCTGAATTTGCTGCCAAATTCAGTTCTTCATTAGACACACACGTCAAGATGGTTTCTGAAAAGTAACTATAACTCTGTATACAGAAAGGGTACACAAAGAAGTCCAGACCGGGGGTTATTTTCCTCCCCTTTTCCCATCCTCTCCAACAAACAGATTCTAAGAACAAGTAATTAATCTTGTCATCCAGGAAAACACTGAGTATGAGAACGGAAATGGAATGAAATGAAATATAAATTCTAAATGGGGGCAGGGGGGGAATCACATCGTACATGAGACACGAAATAAGGCAGATAACTAAAAAAGGATTTTTAAACACTCAATTAAAAGTGTTATTATATAACGTCACTATCATTGTCTGACCATGAAGCCACAGCTCTTGTCAAACTACCATAGCGAACTTCCTGATCAAGCTATCTTAAGCTTATTTAGGAAAGTCACTAAAAAACAACAAAAAAAATTAAAAACCTGCCGGTAAATTAATTCTATGAACCGATTTCACACCTACTTATTTGGTTAACACCAAATGGATTTTGCTTTCCTGACAAGGGGGAAATTTTTTTTCAGAAACACCACATTTAAATCTTCACATTCACACCTCTGCAGTAGTGGCAAAATACCATCTAATATACTCAAGATGACAACCAATGAAAACCAATTAAAATGCACAGCAAAGGCAGGAATTACAAACTGGCAACTCTCTGGCCAATTTTTACAGCAGGAACTTGTTTTGTTTGGCTCATACCATTTTTTGTGTGTTTTACTCATCTTTTCTGATAATTAGTGGACAATGTTTAGAAACCAGGGTATTTGATACAAAAATCCAGAATTCTGGCTCCTCTGCAAAAAAAATCAGGAGATTGGGTGAGTGGGCCCAAGTTTGTTCCCACTTAAACTGGCACCTAGTTTGAAGTCCCTGGTTTAAGGCACGAATATGTTCAGCCTTGGGTACTAACCTTTTCCTCGACGGCCCTTCTTCAAAATCTGAAGAACTAACATCGTTGCTAGTCGAGGACACTTGGGATGCATCGTCCTTCTCATTCTCTGACTGTTCTGATGCTGGTCCTAATCCCTTAGACTGGCCATTACCAAGGAGCCCTACAGGTGAAAAAAGGGGACAAACACTTAAATACATGACACAAGGAAGCAGCACTTTACCACAGTTTAACCCTACACAGTGGCCGATGAGGGCAGACAAGAAACTCGACAGGAGAGAACCGGGAGGTGTGGATCCCCTGAGAGGGGAAGGGAGAAGCCCCACCTCATCCTACTTTTGACCTTACACAGGACTGGAATGCCTGCCAAAGAAATAACACCAACAGTAAGCAATTCAAGCAGAAATGTGTTATCGTAATAATATACTACAGGGTTCTTTCTAAAGTACTTCAACTGGGCTTCCCAGGTGGCGCTAGTGGTAAAGAACCCGCCTGCCAAGGCAGGAGACATACGTACATCAGCATCTTTCAGGACTGGGGAAAGAAAAGTACTTCACATATTACCAATTCAAACTAGTCATCCTTCCAGGACCACATATTTACTCCAGAAAACACTAAACTCTTTTTGGGATTGCCTTCAGGAAACAGTAACTACACCCAAGAAAAAGCATCAACTGTTGCTTTGTAGCCGTCTATCGGTTCTTAACGAGAAATCTGACTGGACAACTTTCTCTTCATAGCAGTCCTTCCCATCAGAGTCGCCATGTTTGAATCTGACCGTCTCAAAGGACAAAGATTCTCTACGACAGCATACGTGGTGCCATGCTGAAGAGGGGGTCTCAGGGCCCCAGGGTGTGCTTCTAGTAACCCGAGCTGGAGAAGGGCCTGCGCCAAGTGGTGTGGAGTCGCTTAGCATCCAGGTCACACTAATGGGGAACAGCTGAATAAAAGCCTGCTCCCTCCAGAGCTCAGACATCCTTCCATCCAATCCAGGGTTCTGGACACAATTTAGTTTCTACCAATGGGAGGCTTGTACCCGCCCAAGTGTCCACAGCCACTGGCCCCCAGGTTCACTGCCTAGTCACCAGCCTCTGGGCATCAGCAGAAACGCTAACACAGGGCCTGCATTCTCACAGCCACAGGGTTGGCTTTTATATAAAGCCAAAAGGGCAGGAGCCTTTTGTTCTCCCAACACTTTCAGCAAGTTTGTAAGCATTATGTCCCTGTATTAAATCCCTTTTTAGCTGAAGCATTTAAAGAGTGGTTCCTATTAGTCGCCATAAACACTATATCCACACACTGAGTCGGATTTTCAGGCAGAAAGCAGTATACTGCAACAAACCTGGGACCTGGCCTGCTTATGCATCTCCCCAGTTATCTGTTTTTACACCATTTCAGAGTGTGAATAACAACATAAGGTTGGAAATCTAATACAATGCAGTAAATAAAATCCCATGGCTGTCGCTTAGACTTGGGGCTCTGGGAGTCATGACTACAATATGGAAATGAAAACACAGACAACTTCCCAGAGAAAGAGAAAAATGTGGGGAGTGTGCACCGTGAGGCAAACAGGAGACATAACTGGAGGGAAATCTATGGGTCTGAGGGTTGAAGTGTGGCCAACATTTCAAAGATGAGAGCAGTGCTATTCATTAGAGTAACCACCAGTCACACGGTGCTGCTGAGCATTTGAAATATAGCTGATGTGGGTAAGAGGATGAATGATTATTTTTATTTAACCACATTTAAAACTCACTATAACATTTTTAAAATAATTTCATATTAATTCTAAAAGTGTTCTGGACAAATTATTAGGTTACATCAAACACATTTAAATTAGTCTTACCCGCTTCTTCAAGATTTTCTAATGCAACTCTAAAAACTAACACTACATATGTGGTTGAAATAACATCTCTATGATCAGCACTGAATGAGAGCCCTGCAGAAATGCAACGGGTTGGAGTTGGTCCCCCCTCCCCGCCAGACATGTTAACACGACCACACAACAGCCCACCCAGACAGCAGGAGGACACAAGCACACTCATACACACAGATTAGCAAACCAGCCCAGGGACAGAACATAAGCCAATGGATGAACAACCACACTGAAAAGGATGCTGAACATGAAATGAAAACTCTTATTAAGGAACCATACATGAAATTAACATTTAAGGGGCATATATCTCTAAAATAAAAGTGTATTCCTGGTTGAATTCACATTTTTCAATAGTACAAAAGGACTTTAAGGAGAATAAAGCAGGAAAGGAGGAAGGAAATATAACTACTTTCTGCACACCTACCATATATATGCCAGGGCGCTGGGGATAGACGCATAATCCAGCAAATCTAAATTCTAGTGGTGACAGGAGATATACCTGGGTGTGTCAGTTAGCAGTATGCAGCCCTGAACTTGCAGGGCAAGCCAGAGGGGAGGGCAGTGAAGATGAATCACTGGAGCAAGCAAACCTGCCAACGGCAAAGCGAAGAGAGCGAAGCTGGTATCTGCAATCACCTAAAAACAGAAGCCAAGGCAGTGGTGGTGCTGGTGGTGCAGGAGGAAGAGGTGGTCGTTCTGAAGCTGTGTTTGGAACACGGAGGAGACAGGAAGGAGGTGCCGCTGGGCAAAATCAGGGAACCAGCACTTGCTCTCCCCTCCGGTGCACAGCAAGGTCTCAAAGGTCTGCTGAGGGAGCAGGCAGCCCATGCATGAATGAGTGAAGGAAAGAGTAAAGCAGAGAAAAGTTCAGCTGTTCAGTGATAAGGAGAACCTCAGTAGACTGTGAAGAGCGGTAACCCCCAAGCTGGAGCGCTAGTTAAAATCACCTGGAGGTTCAAGCACAGGGCCCCCTTCAAACATGCTCTTTTAGCACCAGAAGATGCTGTCTGCTTTGGCTGCTCTGGGGACCACATTCTGAGATCCACTACTGCATGGGGAAGCAAGAGTCAGTCAGCAAGAGATCTAGTTGCTCTAAGACACTGTAAAGCTTTGGGGAAGCCTGCACTAGATCCCAGGAAACTGACTATGTTTGTACTGTCGTAACAACTCACAGTAAGGCACCCAAACCCAAAGTTCCGCTGGGGCATTCATTCTTCCACCTCTGATCATCACTTGTGAAGGGGAAGAGGGCTGCTCACAATACTTAACCACAAAGCTATGTTAAGTCTGCTAATGGTAAATATGGTTAAAAAGTAAAATAATAGGGAGGGGAAAGAAGTGTTCATATGACTCACTGGAAAAGACCCTGATGCTGGGAAAGATCTGAAGGCAAAAGGAGAAGAGGGCAGCAGAGGGTGAGACAGTCAGATAGCATCACCAACCCAATGCACATGAGTTTGAGCAAGCTCCAGGAGACAGGGAAGGACAGGGAAGCCTGGCGTGCTGCAGTCCATGGGGTCACAAACAATTGGATACGACTGAGCGAATGAACAACAACCATCTTAGAGACATCATATAGAACAAGGATTTAATGTTTCTCTTCTCAACAACAACAAAAAACCTGCCCAAGCACAAATTCAAGGAAACTGAATTATGAAATTTTACATGAAAGGGGGCAATTTTAATTGACTGTATGGGAGCTCAATGTCAGGCTGAGGAGGAGAATGCTCTGAAATGCTATGGCAAGACTAAGCTCCACTAAAAAAGAATCAGAGTACTGACTCCATTGTCCCATGCCCTCATCACACCGATATCTTGAAAGAACACCAAAGTTTCCCACATTTCAAGGATTAACAAAGTCTATCAACCGAACTAGGGGAGGGATGGGTTGTCATTCACTTTCCAGATCAGGAAAACGGGGGACACGCAAAGATGCTGCTTGCCCATTCTATGAACTGAGGGATGTCGGCTGTTTCCAGCCTTTTCAGGGGGCGAGACTGACTTGTTTTGCATATGACTGACTGTTTCAATTTGAGTACCCCAGCCTGTACATCAGCACCGAGAAAGTGTTCATTTATTTTCAGTGAGACAGTCTATATGGTTGGATAAACTTGGGCTTTTTCTTCTCTGCACACCCCCACCCTTCACGTCTCCAGTGCGCCGGCTACCCTATTTCATTTTGAAGGTTTTCATCCAAGTCGTACCACCTGCCAATCCAGGAGAGCCAGGTCAGCAAGACGGATCCCGACGCCATGGGGCAGAAGAGCCATTACGAGAACATCAGGCAAGCCAGTGCGGGCTGCCTCTCCTCTCCCCAACGGAACAAAGCCCTGCCACCAATTTTTACAATGATTTTTAGTCCATGAGAAAGAATCAAACAGCATCCCCTCCTTCAAACACACAAACTGGCTTTATTTTTCCAAACCCCTCCCCTCATCAACACAAACCTTTGTGGGGAGAGAAGCTTAAACAGAGAAGCAGAAAGGCCCACACATTCTGCACCACCCCCAACTCGGGCATTCGTTCCCCTCTATTAATATTCAGTAGGTTGAACTTAAATTAAGCCACGTCTATTGTCTTTCACAAAAGCAATAAATATGAGCTGAAAATTCCAAGTCACTGCGGTAAAGGCGGCTTGGGCACTGCCTCCAGCCTCGGCAAGTCACCATCAGCTGACAGGGCGGCGAGTCAGAGGCCACCCCGAGGGCAGTGCCCGTGCTCAGGAGCTGAGAGCCCAGAGGAAACAGAATTCAGCAGCTCTGCACCCCACCTCCCACGTGAGCCAGCAACGAAAAGGCTTTCAAGGCAATATACCCGAACGGGTCCTTGCTAAGCCTGGAACAGCAGCAGCAAAGACGAAGGGGGCTTCCGTACTGGGGGCTGCCCGTGCGTGTGCGTGAACTGCCTCTGGCTGTAACATAAAGGGGGCTGGGACATTTGAAATATAAATGAGGCCAAAGATTCCTTCAGCTAAGCGGCGATGAGAGCTACAGATTTCAGAACAGAAACATACGCAGAGAAGGAAATTCTGTCCCAGACTCTGAAAGGGGGGATGAGCCTGGGCGGTGCTTCTAATTTTATGATGTTTTAGACACAAAGAAGTTTTCCCAGTCATCATGTTAGCTACCCATACAGGACGAAATACACAATGGAAGAAAAATCTAACGCCTCTCGTTTCACAAAAGCAAGGCCTAGAGAAGGGTTAAAGAGAAAGAAAAACAAGGAGACCTTTGAAGCTGTTCCCGAGCTTCCAAAACATCTGGAGCACACCAAACGTATTAGCATATTAGGGAGAGTCAGTGTATTCGGCTTTGTTGTAGAAGAGATGCACAAAAGGTAATTCTGTATTATGGAGCCAATGCCCGTCTGTCACCCTGTCACTGCGAGACAAGGTATCACATTACATATTAAACAGTCAAGCATCCAAAGAGAGCTTTCATTTGCAGCAGCAGCAGCAGCAGCGCGTGTGTGTGTGTCTGTTGAGGGAGGGGGCTGGCAAGACATAAAGGCAGC
This sequence comes from Bos taurus, assembly GCF_002263795.3. Taxonomy (NCBI): domain Eukaryota; kingdom Metazoa; phylum Chordata; class Mammalia; order Artiodactyla; family Bovidae; genus Bos; species Bos taurus. Next base: position 41,581,555 of record NC_037350.1, read on the forward strand.
CCCCTTGGCCGAGGTAGGACCTTCTCTGAGGTACTTAGAATGTCTGTTTTGCTGCCATGATTAGTGGAAAATAAAGCCTATTTTCACTCAAATTTTGAAAGAAAAATTAGATTGTTTGCGTTGTACATGTGGATGCCGGGGAAAACCTGGCTGGGGCCAGCTTCACGGAGTCAACATGAAAATGTAGTTTAAACCCAACTGTATACACTCAGGTCAACAGCTGAGCCTTGGACTGATCCTGGGGTCCCGGGAAGGGGGTGAGCAGGGCAGAGGGATCTGCAAAGCGAAGCCCAGGCTGGTCCACTGACACCCTCTCCGCCACAACACACCAAGGTGGCTGAGAACAAACCACAGTCTTGAGGCATGGTGTCACTGCCACACTTGTGGGCAACAAAGCACGGATGAGTGGGTTTACTCCTTCAGCTCATGGAGGACACGCAGCTCTTTCCCTCAGGAGGATGGCCCCCGACAGGCCAGGGCGCCCCTTTGTCTGCTCTCAGATCAGCAATGATGATTCCCCACTCCAGCCAGGAAAACACAGCCCAAGCAGCCCCTCAAAAGAGCCCCCAAGAGGCAAGTGCACCCAGAAAGTAGAGAGAGCGTGTTATGGATGGAAGGATGGATAGATAAATACAAGAGACAGACAGATGGACAAATAAGATGGATGGATAGGCAGGCAAGCACATAGACCGACAGGCAGAGAGGCAGGCAGGTTACAGAATCCCCCGGAACCCTTCACAGCCAGACTTCTTCTCCACAAAACCTTCCTGGACATCTTTGCAGAAAGGATGTTCGTTCAAAACCCGACAGTGATAATGTCACAGAAAAGTTGGGCCACTGGGCAGGCAAGGAAAATATCTGACCCTCATCCTTTTCTCCTCTTTTCACAATCAAGCAAATGACTAAATTTGAGAGACGTGAACAGGAAGAGAGACAAACAGAAACCCTAGCCCAGGAGGCAGCTCCTCACCTCAAGGTACAGAGGGAACAAGCCGGCAGACAGGTCGTAAGTACACACAGGAAGGTGGACCAGATCCCTGCTCTGACTAAACCCCAAACTGGTCAGCACCACCAGGAGACAAAAGACCTCTCCTTCCCACGTCCCAACAGGAGTCCCAGAAGAGGCTCCAGCAAGGACCAGAATGCCACAGCGGAACTTCACTGGACACAGAAGTGCCTCCACCGGCAGGGCCCAAAATCTCCAGGAAAGGTGTCTGAATGGTCCCAGAAGCTACTGAGGCTCTGGTGACGACGCCAGTAAGCAGGGCCCTGTGTGCCAGCGCCACTCCTCCACTTCTTTAGGGCAAAGGCTCTTCTCCCTACACTCCCATCCTCCCATCCTTCACCCTTCAAATGATTCCCACAACAATCAGAACAGGTACCGTGTCTTGAGTACAAATGATTACTGAAATACAAGCATTCACACTGCTCTATGACGAAAAGCTCTACCTGCGTCCAGTCGCCCTTAGCCTCCTACCTCAGGGTCACTCCTTCTCTTGGTCCCTGTCCCCATCCCGAGACCTCGCTGTGTTTACACTGGAAAACCAGTCAACCTAGTTGTAACTGTCCATCAAAAGCACAAATCCTTGGAATCCCCTAAAACATGAAACTCAGGTCTCTTGTCAGCTAAGTAAGGGGTGTGCTGGACAAGTGGCCCAGTGCTGAGCGTCCGAGAGGTCGAAGATTGCCTTCCACATTCAAAAGAAGTGATTAAAGACAGTGTTGGGCTTAGGCTGGTGTGGAAAATGAGCTGCAGAACAATGGACCACTGCAGAGCCTGGGAACTTAAGAGGCAGACACAGCGGAAGGGAACCCAGCGCATTTTTATCAAAATTCTTTAGATAAACAAGACCAGCATGTCCAAAGTCTTCTGTTCCGATAAGGTGACATGCCAAAATCTCGTTTTATAAATCCTGTAATTTGCACTTCTCAGAGGGAGATTTTCCATAAGCAGAGCATGTTCCCAGATAGTGACATTCTACCTATAATTAAAACATGTCTGTGTGTGTTTGTGTATTTGGAGAGAGAGAATAGGAAAGCTTCATATAGTCATTACATTTACCCCACAAAATATAGTCACCCAAAGAAACCAGTTCTCCAATATTAACAAGTCTCTACAAAGTTAAACAAAGCTGGCTTTAACACAAATCAACAAATCCCATAAAGTTATTAGCTTACAGGAACAACTTCAAAACACTTAAGTGTCCTGACAACTTAATTCAGAAAGGTAAACAGCCACATCCTCACCCCAAACATCTCTGGCAGTCTTTATTCCCTAAGCCCATAAAACAGACCTCATGCAAGTCCTAAACTCTTTGTTATAAGCTTTCCGGTGCGCTCATACCTTGCTACATACAGATAAGTCAACTGCACACCCACTTCTCAGATGAATATAACAAAGGATTAAGTGGGATATTCAAAGTCCAAAAGAAAAACAACATCTGCAGACAGCAAGCCAGCTCAGAGAGGCCTACTGCCTCCTGGAGCTGCCTTCTTTCCGGGGTTGAAATGTAATGGAAACAGTACAGAAAGCAGAACTCCAATAACAAGGCAAAGACGTGAGGCACCTAAAATTGACGGCTGCTAACATTCACCTGTGTTTACACTTATGCAGACGTGTGAATGCACGAAATGTGGGAGTAGAACCGAGAGCTCTCAAAGTTTAAGCTGTAGGGTCTAACCTAGAGTTGCTGAGTCTCTGTTTATGTGCCTCAGTTTCCTCCATTTTTCAAGGAAAGAGGACAAGAGGCGGAGAAAGAAAGTATGAAGGGAAATGAGAACCATGCATACTGTTTATAAAGGAGACCAAAGCTATGGCAGAGGATGAACTAATTTATAATCAAACATCTATTTTTAAATGCTGGGAAATGATTAGAGCAACTAGCAATAAAATAAAGGGGGCCAGCCATCACTGGATGGCAATTCAGTCCCCAGAGAAAGGTCGAGATCCATACAAGCCTGACTAAAACTGCAGATTTGGCCAAAATGGTCAACAGAGCTCAATGCTTTAAGAGCGACATGAATTCTCTCTTGTAAATTTCCACAGTGCCTTTGCAGGAGCCACCACTGCCCCCAGGGAGGATACCAAAGCCGAAAGAATAGTAATATTAAGCAAATCACAACACTTTTTTTTTTTAAAACATACTCTCATATATATACAGCACCTTGCCATCCATAATGGATTTAATCAGGACCCCAGCAGGGAAACCCACAAAAGGCCTATTTCTCCAACAAAAGCCACAGCAGCCTGAAACAAATCTAGAGCGATTTGGTTTTTTATTTTATTCATAGGAACAGACCTTCTATCCCAGGTTCCTCAAGATAAGCCACCAAAAACTGCACCTGACAGACCCGTGGAGCAGCCATCCTCAGAGCCGGATCATTGCAGAGAGACAGAGAGGAAGGAGGACAGAGGACGGGAGGGAGGGGGAGGGCGCGCGCGAGGCAGGCTCGGAGCGCTTGTCAACAATCCTCCCCTGCACGTAAGGCGGGCGCCTGCGGATTCCGCCAGTGCAGATTCCGCGCGGCCGGGGGGAGGGGAGGCGCCGCGAGGGAAGGTTATTTATGTGGCTGCGAGAGACTCTAACACCAAAGAGGAGGGGTCTGGGGCTTCCCCCCCACCCCTTCCTGATGAATTAGAATGAGAAAAAGGAAAGGCTCAAATAGCTTTTCACCCTGTAATTTCCTCAACCTGCAATGCAGACAAATCCTTATTTTTAGGATCTCTAAGATGGTGTGAGGCGGGATGGGGGTGGGGGTGGGGGGGATGGAGGGGGCGGGTGGACCCATTGGATGGGAGCAGTTTAACTGTCCACCCTTCTCAGTGCCCAGAGTCAGACTGCTCTCCCCTCCTCGCCCCCGCCCCACCACCCCTCCTCGCTCACACGCTTCCCCCTCCCCAGCCCAGCCGCGGGGTCCTAGCATATTTTCAATGGCATCCTTTTTTTAATATCATAATCTGTGTCATTCAGCACTTGCTTTTTATTTATTTTTATTTGTTTTTTTGGCTGGGAAGCCTGGGCAGCTCTCCAGACAGACTGCAGAAATCTCTTCCCACAAGCTCCTCCTCCTCCATCCCGCGCGCCCCCTCCCTCCCATCCTGCTGCCCCGGTGCTCCATCACTTCAGTGATGACCGCATGGGCCACGGCTGCCCTCCCCGCCCCCAGCGCCTGGACACCCCGCCCCCAGGCACATAAATTCATCTAATCTAATAAAACAGAAGCTGTTTTCCCTCATTGTTCCTTGAGGATCTTTCACAAAACGGGTTCTGTGGCCTGGCAGCTGCCGAGAGGGGTGAAAAAGGCAGGATTCCAGCAGGGCTGGCCAGCTCCCTGGCCCCAGATAACTGCAGCTCGCATCTCCTTCCCTATGTCATAAGCTGTTTGATTGTTAAAGTCAAAGCTTTTGAAGCTTTTGAACTTCAGCTGGCAATTATCACGTCCAAAGCACATGCTCTGAACACCAGCCCACATTCTCCTCGTTATGCCTCTCCAGAGGGGAAGAAGATGGTCGACACCCTCAGAGAGGCCACATGGCGCTGAAGGGTTCACCAGCAGGCTCACCCAGGGAGCTGGGGAAGGAATGCCCTTACTCCTTCCTACTCTCAGCTTGTGGCTGCTGTTAACTATTGACTGAGACCCTTCTGGGCTTTACATACATAGGTCAAGTTATTCAGTCTTCAAAAAACCCTAGAAGCAGATCTGTCCTGGTGGCAGGGCCAGTGACTATGCATTTTGTCCGCTCTGTTTCATAAATGACCACAGCATCTCGACCTGCCTCACTTTCAAACAAAAAACGTCAGGAGGCAGGTGATGGTCGGCCCAAACCTCTACTCAATTTCCACCACTTTAAAACCAAAATTACAGGCAACGCCTTTAGAGATAATCTAGTACAATCCCCCACTTTACAGATATGTCAACTGAAGCTTCTGCAGGTCTGGTTCTTAACCAAAAGCACAGTGAGTAAATCCTCAACAAGCAGAAGGCCATCCAAGAACCTGGGGTTTCTGGGGCCAGGGGCAAGCTAACACACCAGAACAACCTCATGACAAACTCCCTGTAGGATAGAGGGCTGGAAAAGCCTCTGCAACCATTACACGCCCAGTGTGAGCCCAGAACAGACCCTCATTCAGCTCTCTCCAGTGCAATCTATTCCTATTATGCTGAACAACTGTTTGGCGTGTATCCCACTGCAGCATAAGTCATACACAGTCCATTAAAGGACATTTAAGGGGTGACTGTTTGGCTCGTCCCTCTTCTTTGTATGGGGACTTGTCTTAGTGGCCTTCCCTGATCAAAAGCACCCAAAAGGGAGAACTGCAAAGGAGATATGAGGCAGGTATTGATTTGGATATTATGGAAATTTTGAAAAAATGTTAGTAAGAAAGTACAAACCACAAGACATAACCCATCAGTCAGAAATGAAGCTTGAGGGTCATGAATGGATAATGGTTACGCTTAACACCCCAACTCTGACCACTCAGACACAGCCCCTGTGGGTACGTAAGGGCTCGCTGCTCTTTACCTATCTCTAGTCTCCCAGGCTTCCTCTTCCAATCAACTGAAAAAGTAACAAGGTATTTAAAGTCAAAAAGATAAGGCAACCCACTCTGGTATTCTTGCCTGGAGAATTCCATGGACAGAGGAGCCTGGCTGGCTACCATGGGGTCGCAAAGAGTGGGACATGACTGAGAGACTTAACACTTTCACTTTAACAGGATATTGGGCCCCAGACTGCTCTTACTTCTAAAAGCATAGCAGCATCTGACGATGCACTTTTTGTTGTTGTGTCTGACTCTTTGTGACTCCATGGAATGCACCATGCTGGGCTCCTCTGTCCTCCACTCTCTCCCAGAATTTGCTCAAATTCATCAGACTATACACTAGGGATTTATTCCCTAAAAGACGTGCTTAGCCAGCCCTGTGTATCCACTCTGGCCTGTGCTCTGCTGCTGGGTCGGGAACAGGACCTGGGAAAACTCCTGGCTGTAAACTTCAGTAGGTTTTGGACTGTTCGGCTAAAACACGGTCTTACCAAAGAGGAAAGCTATCTTCAGCACCGGACAGACTAGAAGGACCAGCATCCTCCAGGAGATACACAAGAACACTGAGAGCGAATTTCAGCTTCACAGGAGCATCACAACTTTCAGTACTGAAATTCTGTTAAGAGGGGAGAGTAGAAAGGGAGACTGGCAATGACTGTTTCTTTATTCAAAGTATGATTGACAGCATCACCAGCTAAGCTGCAACATTCAAAGATCAGAGGAAGTCTCAATTCTTAAATGAAGACAAGACTCCCCTCAATACTGGCAACTCTGTCGAGACCCCTTTTCTGCAACTTGGATAAAATAGAGAAAATCTGCAAACTCAATCACTAAAATAGTGTCTATTGTGCTTCCCCCTACCTTATTAAAGTTACAGCACAAATATGCATGCCTAAATAGTATATTATTTTACTGGGCACAATTACTAGCTTCACAAAAAGGCTATCATACCATGTTAAGCCCAAGAAGATTTTTCTTCCAGCTGAACATTAGGTTACTAAGTAAGATCCCACCATGATTCTGTTTATCTTCTGTCCCGTCATTTTCACCATGATTTATCACACTCTATTGTATGGTGTATGTGTGTGTGCTCACTCAGTCGTGTCTGACTCTTTGTGACCCCATGGAACCTATAGCCCGCCAGGTTCCTCTGTCCATGAGATTTCCCAGGCAAGAATACTGGAGCGAGCTGCCATTTCCTCCTCCAGGGATCAAAGCTGCATCTCTTGCATTGGCAGGCAGGTTCTTTACCACCATGCCACCTGGGTAGCCCCATTGTATGGATATTCCACAATTTATTTTGATTCTCTTGTTCATTTAAAGTGTTGCTGATCTGTTGCTATCGTGAACCACGCTGCAAACATCCTTCTACTTGTCCCCCACCAAGCAAGTGCTACGGTTCCTCTGAGATACACAACTAAGAGTAAAAATTACTACAAATCCTTGGGTACACAAATATTCAAATTTATACGTTAACAGCAAACTGGTTTCCAAAGTCAGTACCAGCAATGAATCACTGAACTTCCAATTGTTTAAATATGAAGACCTCTTATTACTCAAGACTCCAGAGTACTAGTCGTTTCAATTGCTACTTTAGAAGAGATCAGAATTTCAGAAAGGATGTCCTATCTGAAGAAATGCTCTGCAGCCGGCCAGGACAAGGCTGCCCTCCACCCGATTATCGCCTCAATGCCAGGACATCTGAGGTCTCAGAATTAAAGACCCACCTACGTGCACAACCAAAATGAGCTGGGCCAACTCCAGCAGCCCACCAGCTGCACTCAGCATTTTAAAAAATACACAGCTGAAGCAAACCCCAAATCTTGGAGGTGGACAAAATTGGAAAGAACAATTCATTTGCTGCCTTAATCAAATTTGGATATCTAATAATACCCTGTGCTAATTAAGAGAACCTGCTGCCTCAGAAGCATTAAGACCTTATTTTATTCATGTATCCAATCAAGGAAGTCAGCCGATATTGAGGGCTGGGATCCACCTCAAACAGGAAAGACAAGCCTGTCACAGCTAGAGCAAACCCTGGGGTACTCCCTACCACCCATGATCGACCTCCAAAAGCGCTCCAATTCCCTACCTATCTAAGCTAGGGCACATGACGGGGGCACCTTACTGCCTGAGTTATGTGCTATGAACAGCAATTTACCAAAAATACTTAAACAGGAAGGCAGGGTAGAGTGGGTTTCCCTGTGAGAGGACGGCATAATAAAGGTGGCAGTGTCCAGGAAGTCTAGGAAATAAGAGGGTTTTAATGAGCACATTGCATTAGCCATGTGTCCAAAGATATTTCTCTGTTAGCTGAGCTGACTTACACAGTATGGATCATATCACCTAAATTATAATAATTTTTAAAAAGCCAATACAGAAAAATGATCCACTGTGCCAATATCTGACTTTCAAAAATACTATTGAAGTGTGGGCACTTTGCAGCAGTCATTATGTTAATAATAAACATTACTTGTTAAAATTGTATTTAAATCCAAGTTAAGACACTGGCAGTATACCAACCAGAATTAAGTACATACGGAGTCTGACTTGGACCCCTTCCAAGAGGGCTTGCTAATTCCTGAAGCACCAACAGCGCTCAACTGTGTAATGCATGTGGCTGGCCCTACAGCCAACGTGACTTCAAGGCCACAATGTACAATTATAAAATAATACCAATAATTACAAGAACACAGGAGAACTGGGTTGGATGACTGTATATTAACTAGTGAAGCAAACTTGGTCGCAATGGATTTAGTCACTAATACCACTGAAATGTGACTACAATTAAACCAGGAGGTTCAAATTGATAAGCTATCAGAAAAAATGTTCCATCAGACTTTTTAAATTAAAGAAAAAAAAAAGGTTTATTTGGGCATCTAAACCACTAAAAACCTTACTGATTCACAGCACATATATCGTAATTTGGACAAAGTTGCTTGGTTCTAATCTTAGTTTTACTTCCCATTAACCCTAACTCTCCTTAAGCTCTCACGAAAGCTCTCTGTGCCTCACTTTGCTTACCTGTTAAATGGCCATAAGGACAACAGTGGTTTAAGATGTTAAGTACCAATGGCACATGATGAGTGCTTTATGAAAGGCTACCTACATGCCTTAATAAGGGGTTCCATGGTGGCTCAGATGGTCAAGAATCTGCGTGCAATGCAACAGACCTGAGTTCAATCTGAAGGGAATGGCTATCCACTTCAGTATTTCTGCCTGGACAATCTCATAGATAGAGGAGCCTGCTGGGCTACAGTCCATGGGGTCACAAAGAATCAGATGTGACAGAGTGACTTTCACTTAATAAAACTTTGGTGCTAGTGAAATACAATTTTTGTGGGTAATATTTACTTTTAATTATTTGACTGTAAAAAGAAATAGAAGATACATATATATGTAAGCTTTTAATATTTTTAAACTTATTTTGCTTCATTGCATCATGCAGGATCTTTAACTGTGGTGGAAGAACTTAGTCGTTCTGCAGTATGTAGGATCTTAGTTCCCCAACCAGGGATTGAACCAGTGTCTCCTGCATTGCAAGGCGGATCCCTAACCACTGGGCTACCAGGGAAGTCCCTAATGTGTTTTTTTTTTAATGATTCAGATAATGGATTTGAAAGGGTAGACAGAGAAATGATGCAAAGTTAAAGATTATCAAAACTATGATTTTGAAAATTAATCACCGTAGTATTAAGTAGAATTCAATGAGAATCACAACATGGCCACTTTACCTCAAGAATAAAGAGTAACAGAAAGCGCTGTTTGAACAGCACTGAGACCAAGAAGAGGCAGATCACAACACTGACAAAGCCCACAGCCTCACACACCGCAAGTATGGCAACATACTGATAAAGGGATGACAATTTTTATATTAGCGATTTCACTTCTAGGAAGTAGTACGAAGAAATTAAACAGAAACAAGAATTTTTGTGCAAGGATTTCAATGTAGTTCATCTTTATTATTTTGTTGCTTCTTTTACTGGTTTAAATTCTTTTTTTTTTTTTTTTTTTTTTAAACGAAACAAAGTTTTCCTCTATCAGCTTCCTAAACCATGACTGGCTATCAGTGCTTTGGTTTTCAAACCTGGCAACATGGACAACCCATGATGGTCCATGAAGGCAATGGAGTAGCTGGCTTGGGGGAGTCACGCGCGGCAAACGACATGCTCTCATCACTCCCTGCACTCCCAAGCCTCAGTACCTTTGCACATACCATTCCTTCTTTTGCGGTAGTCTCTCCTCTGTCTGCCCAGGAAGTTCCTGCAGCCCCTCCTGCTCAGCCTTTGCTGACAGTGTCACCAGCTCTACAGGTGCTCTTCAATGTCATACCTGATTGTCAGGTTCCTGACCAAGAGGATTTAGTCTTGCTCATTGTAATAACCCTCAAAATCTAGCATAAGCCTAGAGAAGTGGCTCAGGACGAATGAATCCTGTCGAAAACATAAGGTGCTTCTTTTGAGGCCATCTCAGGGTCTTTATAAGCCTGAAGCACTCTTTGTTACCTCAGGGGGCCACATTCTACATCTTACCAAGCTTTCAAAGGCACCCTCCGCTTTTCTTCCTAGAGAGGAAAATATGTCAAATACTTATCTCTCTGTGTTTAAAAAGTATTTTGCCAGGAATGCCTCGTGAAATTTATAATACACTTGATTTGCTGGCATTCATGAATCAAAATTAAAGAATTTTCAAGAATTAACTTCAGGTTTTCAGGTGAAATTAAATTACAGCTTTCAAAAATTTAACAGTAACCTTCACATTATGTTTTATACATATTTAACCTTTTAATGATTTTTTAAAAGAAACGGAGACAATAATTTATTTACACCTGTAAAGTTGTTCTGTGTATTCCTCAAAGTATTTATCTTTTATACTCTAATTTTGATAAACTTGGTTTGTGACTAATAATTTTAAGTAAAAACCACAACTGTAATCCTTCTCTATTTTATAAGGTGAAATTACATCAATCACTATTAACAGTTTTCTTATATTCTTCATGGTATTTTCCTTAAAGGTATCATGTATCATACTAAAGACTAATGCTCAATATGGAACACGACTGTATTAAATATTACACAAGATTTTTAAAAATCACATTTTCAAACACTTAGGAACATGAGGAAAGAAAGTGTAACTTAAACTGTAGAGATTCCATTGCATACAGAAAACAATTTTAAACAAGTTGTGTTTAAAAAATATAAATGTCCAGAAAGCAGACCAGAGAAAATAAAACAAACTAGTAACAAAAAGCAGTATTCTCCCCCAGAGGTAATCTTCATAAATTTCTGAAATTTCCAGAGTCAAAATCAATTTCTTTAAATACAAAA